>NW_028327175.1:115038829-115341860 GCF_987537825.1 Furipterus horrens | reverse complement strand
GTTAGCAAGCAGATATCCTGGAGCTGGGAAGGACTAATATACACACACACACATACATGCACACATGCACCCAGTCTTTCTGCAGCAGTGATTTTCAACTGGTGTGCTACAAGAATTTTTAAAACATCTAATACCCAACTAACTAGTCAGGGACCCTGACCTCTTTTCCCTTAGATTGTCAAATAAAAAAATGACAACAGTCAATATAACAATAGCCATCATATAATTGAGTTTTATTTTATTGGTCATGTTGCATAATAAGGTTAAGTCTGATTAGTTAATTCTTGGTACCAGAAATCCTTATGTAGAAGTATAGACACCTGATTTTTTGAAAAAGTCACTTTGGAGTGCCCTGGCTGGTGGTTTGATTGGAGCATTGTCCTGTACACCAAAAGGTTGTGGGTTTGGTCCCTGGTCAGGGCACATACCTAGGTTGCAGATTTGATCCCCAGTTGGGCTGTGTACAGGAGGCAACAGATTGGTGTTTCTCTCTCACATCGATGTCTGTCTTTCTTCAAAATCAATAAACATCCTCGGATAAGGATTTGGAGCAAAGAGTGTAAGTAATTATTACTACCATTATTTTTGTAAGTCAATCAAAATTATACCTATTTTTTGTTAGCTCAGCAAAAAATACATTTTTTGGTATGCTGCAGAATTTCAGTAATTAGTTTATGCAGGAGATGAAAAAGTTCGAAAATCACTGCTCTACAGGATGGTTGACCTCTCTGAGCTCCTGAAGGAAGGGACCAAGGAAGCACACGACCGGGCAGAAAACACCCAGTTTGTTAAGGACTTCTTGAAAGGCAACATCAAGAAGGAGCTGTTTAAGGTTTGTGCCTTGGTCATGGATAGGGTCGGGTTGGGGGTCTTAGTCACATGAGGAAGGTCCCCCTGGAGTTGCTCCAAGGGGAAAGCAAGGCCTTTCTTACACTCCACTTCTCTTGATGTCAGGCTGTAATTTTCATGGCTTAAGTGGGTAACAGAGTGACGTAAAAAGAGCAAAAGTATCCATGTTCCAAAAAATTCACCATGCCACTCCTTTAAGAAACATAAGAGTTTCCTGTGTGTGTGAAATAATTCACTGTATAAAAATGAGCCTCTTGGGAGTAGAAGAGGGGTTGCTGCTCAAGCCTTTGTCTCCAGCTGCTCAGATGCAGTGGGTGGTAGGCTCGGGAGCTGCATACAAGCCAGGACCCACAGCCCTTTTCCATGATCTGTCCCCCTCACCCTCAATAGCTGGCCACTACTGCACTTTACTTCACATACTCAGCGCTTGAGGAGGAAATGGACCGCAACAAGGACCATCCAGCCTTTGCCCCCTTGTACTTCCCCATGGAGCTGCACCGTAAGGAAGCGCTGACCAAGGACATGAAGTATTTCTTTGGTGAAGACTGGAAGGTACAGGTGCAGTGCTCTGAGGCCACCCAAAAGTATGTGGAGCGGATCCACTACGTGGGGCAGAATGAGCCGGAGCTGCTGGTGGCCCATGCCTACACCCGCTACATGGGGGACCTCTCAGGGGGACAGGTGCTCAAGAAGGTAGCCCAGCGGGCCCTGAAGCTCCCCATCACAGGTGAGGGAACCCAGTTCTACCTGTTTGAGAATGTGGACAATGCGCAACAGTTCAAGCAATTGTACAGGGCCAGGATGAATGCTCTGGACCTGAACCTGAAAACCAAAGAGAAGATTGTAGAGGAGGCCAACAAGGCCTTTGAGTACAACATGCAGGTACTGCTGGGGGCTGGGTGGGAAGGGGCCTCCGTGCGAGCTGGTCAGAGCTGCCCATACAAGCACTGGTACATTAGCACAGATGCGCTGCTGCAGCCATCCTGAGAGAAAGTTGAGGGACCAACTAGGCCACAAAGGGCATGAGCCCAGTGATGGCTCTGCCTTATTTAATAGACTGCCCTTGTGTAGTGGGCTTGGGGAGAATAGAGTTGTCTCCTTCCCTCTCACTACAGGATTCTGGTTTTGAGGAATGGAGTTCTTCCTTTTTAGGATGGGTTAGCACAGGTACGGCCATATTTCCCAGAGCCTGTGTGAGTGAGAAGTGCCCATTCAGTGTGGCTGTCCTTGAGTGGAGCTGCTGCCTTGCTGGTTTGCACTTCTGAGCAGGCCTTACCTGCTGTAGTTCCCTTTGTGCAGAAGAGGTTTTTTTCTCTGAAAGCAGTGTTTACAGTTCAGTGATGGAGTTGATCCTCTGCTCCTGCAGATATTCAATGAACTGGACCAGGTTGGGTCCTTGCTCGCCAAAGAGACCCTGGAGGATGGACTCCCCATGCACAATGGGAAAGGAGATGTGCGTAAATGCCCCTATTATGCTGCTATACAAGACAAAGGTAGGTCTTGTCTGCCATGAGCCGCCCCCTCAGCACGGGTGTGTCAGAATTCCCACTGATGCCATGTCCCCTGTTGGTGCTGCCACACAGGTGCGCTGGAGAGTAGCAGCTGTCCCTTCCAAACAACCCTGGCTGTGCTGAGCAAGCCTAGCCTCCAGTTCATTCTGGCCACTAGTGTGGCTCTGGCTGCTGGCCTCTTGGCCTGGTTCTACATGTGAAAGACCGATCACATCACGTTGGTGCCCTCCTCCTGAGTGACTGCTGGCCTGTCCCCACCTCCACCTGTGATAAAACCACCACCTCAGGTGATATTTTAAAAAATGCTGGGTTTGAGAAAAGCATCCAATAAAAGTCAGACACTAAAGCTTCTGCCTGTTAGTGTCCTCTGCGGGCCAGATGCTGACCTGGGTGCAGGCCCACCCTCCCTGCAGCCCCCAGGCTGTGGCACTGGCAACAGATAGTGCCACTCAGTGGACTGGCCTGGATCTCTGGAACCAGCTCTGCTCCTGGGTGCCCACACCTCTCATGTGAGGTTTGCTCTTCCCATTCTTCCTGTTATGTCAGCATTTATGTGGGTATCTTTCCCCTGCTTGGAGTGGAATAGCCAGCCAGGCCCTGGCCAGTCTACTGTAGCTCTGTGGGAGGGAGGGCGTCCCCTAGATGCTCCTACTCTACTGCAGGGCCCCTGAGGGTGAAGTGGGGGTACAGAAGCCAGGCTGGCACCCTGCTGCAAAGGCCTTGGGAGTTCCATCCTAGGAGCCAGTCCTCATCCCTCTTCCGCAGAACCCCCCTGAGAAGGATGTGTCCAGCCAGAGGGGTGTGACAGTGACTGAGTCAGCCTGGGTGAAGGGCCCAGCATTCACTAGAAAGAGGTTCCACAGGGAGAACACTGTAATCTTGAGTGTGCCTGCGGGGAGGGGCCCTAGCTGCCATCTCTGGTCCCAGCTGGGCAGTCCTTCTCTTCTTCTGACCTGTCATGCTACAGCACTCAATAAAAAGTGGACTCTTGATCGTTGCCTTCTCCTTCCTGGCACAGATGTCATCCTCGCTGGTGCTTGACGGCCCCCTCCTGTGTTCCCAAGACTGCTGGTTGGTTACCTTACAAATAATCATTAGAAACCATGTACTTGTATTATAAAACAATTGATTATCTTAAATAGAAATGTGAACTTAAATATTTTTATTAATAGGAATCTGTTGTTTTATATATTGAGGATCTGCGAACACTTTATTCACAAAAGGGTTAAATGGTGGGGAAATTTTCTTTTTAAGCCTTTGACCAGGCATATCTACCCTCACAGGTCACAAGAGGGTAAGGGCAGAGCTGGTCTAGAACCTGGGGCCCAGACTGGCTGCTCCCCCCATCCCCCCACCCCCCTGCAAGCAACATGCTTCCTGGGTAGGATGACCCTGAGCTTGAGCTTGGGTACTCCAATCTACAGATCTTGTGGGTGGATGTTGTGGTGTGGAGATGGGTGAGACCAGTATTGGAGATAGGTAGTCCGACTCATGTCCTGACCCAGTCATAGCTGGAATGCCAGGGCTTGTCCACACTAACTCTAGCCTTGTTTAGTTAGATACTTAAATGTCAGTGTCATCATCCCTGGGTAGTTGGTGTAGTGTAAACACTGAGACTGAAGACTCAACTCCTGCCCTTAAGACTACCTGTAGCCCCACCCTCTTTCCCTTGCAAAAGAAGGAAGCCAGCCAAGAGAGCAGAGGCCCAGAGCAGGGGAGTGAAAGGACCAATTTAATGAGGATCTACAAACAGATTGGCCACAGTTCACAGTGACAGAAGGCCATGCAGTGGCAGTGTGAGACCAGGAGAGGGGGGTGACAGCAGGGTACAGCGGTCCAGGGAAGCAAGTTCACAGACAACCCATTCAGAAAATAAAGACAGCATGGCCTCAGGCCCAGGGCAGGGCTAGCATCCACCAGGGTACTTCTGCCACTTGTGGTTGCTGCTCCTTCCTGGTCTCCAATCCAGTGCTACAGTTGCTCCTGCTGTAGTGCCTGGAGCAAGCACAGCGACTGAGTCAGCCTGGGTGAAGGGCCCAGCACTCACTAGAAAGAGGTTCCACAGAGAGAACACTGTAAATCTTGAGTGTGCCTGTGGGGAGGGGCCCTAGCTGCCATCTCTGGTCCCAGCTGGGCATTCACAGAGGCATGGCCAGAAAGGGAGCTAGGCAGGGGCCAGAAGCAAGTCCTTTGGTGAGCCAGGACCCAATCACTTATCCCATGAACTTCAGTGTGCGCGATCTCTCTCTTATTCCAGGTGGCCCCTGGGCCCCTAGACAAGGTGTTGAGTTCCTGAGAGTTCTGAGGGCCAGAATCATTCCTTCTGACCATCATGCCGACCTCTAGCAAGCCAGAAACAAACCCTGGCCTTATGAGCCTGCCTATCTGGGCTCACATCCCCACTCTCAGTCCAGCAGATCAGAAACTGACTACAGGCCCAGTCCCACTGTACGCCCAGGTCTAGAAAATAAGCCACTGCTCTGGCTGCTTTTGGTCCCAAGGAGAATCAGGACCAAACCTATACCTCATACAGAAATGGAGGAGTGAGATGCCAGCAGGTAGACCCTTCGCAGTTTATCTTCCTAATCACAAACACCAAGCAAACCAGCAACACACATGCTCAGTGCCAGCTCCCTACCACTTATTGACCCTTGGCCTTATGTTGCCGTTAAGAGTCAGATGCTCAGGGAAGGGCAAGGCAAAGAGGACAAGACTTCCAGGGGAACAGTGGAACAGCTTCCACTGCGATGTGGGACTGGGGAAGTGAGCCACTGAGCATGGGGAGCAAAGCACAGGGGGGCCAGACTGACAGCGCAGAGTCCAGTCCAGGCTCCGTTAGCACAGGCGCTTGTACGTGTAGATGTAGGCTTTGCAACTCGGGCATGTGTGTGTCACATCCTTGAAGTCATTGATGAGGCACGGGATCAAGCAGCAGCCCAGATCACACCTGAATCAGAGATTGGGAGGCCTGAAGAGAAGATGCCAAGGGCACCAGACCTACGCCAGCTGGGTGGTGGGCAGGTGTAGCCCCCACCCTGCAAGCACCCACATCACCTACCCCATGAAGCAGCAAAAGAAGCCCAGCACGAAGTTCATCAGGCCAATCTCATAGGAGATCTTGGTGGTGATGGCCTGCTGACAGTGGGGACACACTGTCTGCACGGGTGCGCCCTCAAAGATCTCTCCCTGCAGCACTGTCACCGTGGTGGCAGCTCCTGAAGGGACCAGGACTGTGGCTGTGTGACCCCCAGGGCCAGGGTAGGGCCCCGGCTGGTAGTAGCCCATGGGTGGATGGGGGCCTGGAGGAGGGTAGAAACCTGGAACGGCACAGAAGATGGAGCAGACAAGTCACTGGCTTGTCACCTGTCCCACATGAGAGTTGAGAACAAAGCCCCAAGGCCCCCAGCACCCAGGATATAGTTGAAGCCTTGGGGACCAGACCCAGGGCCAAAATGACCATCCACATTCTAGCACTTAATGGTCCCTGCCCAACAGGGACCAAAACAAAAAAGATGCTTTACCAGCCAGATGGGCAGAAAGCTGAAAACAAGACCCCCACTTCCCCTCTGTCTCAACTTGATACATTTACTCCCTTGCCTCTGAGGACGGGGTGCTGTGCTCAAGGACCTCAACTGCAGGAAAGAAAGCCTCACCACTCAACAGCCTGTCATGCACACAGGACCCTCCTCCCCACCAGTGTCGGTCCTGCACTGCAGTGACATCTTGGCCCACCTGGCCTGGGGACACCTGTGCAGGAACCCTGGGTCACTCACTGACCTAAGCAGTCCCTCTGAAGAGCTGCTGGGTGAGCAGGAGACCAAGCCTCCACCATGGCTTCAGGTCTGTGGCAGGGAGCAGCCTCTGCAGCACCCATGAGTCCATAGCACCTGTCAGTGTTCCTGAGGAGTCTTCCCACTAGTCAGCTCTCCTAGTGGCAGGGCCTTGGGTTCCTCTGGCTCGTCCACAGTGCTTTCACAGCAGCACCTGGCTCTGTGATACCTTCCCATGCCCACCTTCCACACCCACACTCAGTCCCTCTGCCCCAACAGTAAACACCCTCACCAGCTGGCCTGTAGTAAAGGCTGGATAGCAGCCCTGCCGGGCTGGACACACCCCTGTGCTCCCCTGTGAATCCCTTCCCAACTTACCTGGAGGCATGTAGGCGCCATCTGCATTCACATGTGGGGGGATAAAGCCAGGCTGGGGCACTGGGTGACCTGGTGGCTCATAGGGTGGGGGGCCAATGTCTGCAGGGGGCAGCGACATGCCTGGTGGGGGCTGCATCACAGCCGGGGAGGTTCGGCCTGGACAGAGAGAAGTGGGGAGAGGAAACAGGAGGGCCCCAGCCACACTTGTCAGTGGGAAGGATGCTCCAGAAGCAACTTCAGCAGCTGGGATAGGCAAGGGACAAGGCCCTCAGGAGCACTGAACTCTACCTTGGGTTTGTGGGGCTCCACTTTTCTCCTCCAGAAGCGGGGCTGTGGGTCCTCCAGGATAAGGAGGGGGTGGATCATTAGACATCTTCAAGGCTTCTGAACCTGGAAGGAAAACCCAGAAGTGAACTATGCTCCCAGCTTCTCTACTGGCAGTCAGGCACTGATAAGTGGCAAGGGGCTGCTTGGCTGCACAAGGTGTGTGGCATGCTCACTGAGCCTGAATGCACAGGGTCTCCTCTGGCTCCTATTGCAGGTGTCCCCTGCTTTGGAGGCTCAGGTCACCTTTTATTCCCAGGTAAACCTTCACACTTGGCAGGGCAGGGCTGATGGGCTGGGACCAGTTTCCTTCAGGAGAGCTGTCACCAGGCTACCTCTAATCCTGGAGGTGCCCCACATTGCCAGGGTGACCAGCCCAGAGCCACCATCCTCCACATCTCAAAAAGCTAACCCCTGTGGTCACCTGTACTTCCCGTGTGAAAGCCAGAGGGTGAGGGCAGCCAGGTAAAGAGGACAGAGCTGGTGAGGTGAGCCCTGCCCCTATTAGGAACCTAATTTAGGTCTCCCCAGAGCAGTTTAGGCACTGGTTCTCTCCACCGCTAACACTCGAGTGTGCTGTGCTGGCCCCATTGTGGGGCGGGATCTGGGACTTTTTTACCTCAAATCCCAGGTACTCAAGAGTTGGTAGACCGGTTGGGCTCCTTCCAGCGCTGGCCTGGGTGGACCGAGGCTCTGGGGAGCTGTTCAGGGAGAGAACAGAGGGCAACTCCCTCAGCACCAGGGCTGGGCTAGACGTGGGCACCTGGCTTCCATGAAGCCACATTCCCCCCATCACTGGTCTGATTCTCCCTTGCTGCCCAGCATAGTACCGTCTCCCTCAATCCCTTGTCCTCTCATCCCCTCATTCCTTGCATATCTACCTACTCCTCTTCAAGTCCCCCTTCCCCTTTTCACAGCTGCCCTCTCCTGGGCCATGGCTGGTCCTCTGCACCCTCACCCCACCAAGCCCAGACCAGCACCCCCAGCAGCAGCTCTCAGAGCCATATGTACACGGGGGTGTCTCTGTCCTTTGTTTTGTTAGGTGAACAGGGTGGGAAGGAAGATGGTGTCAGGTAAGTGGAACAGTTTTCCTCATTTCCTTCAACAAGGTTCACGGAGCACCTGTTTAGATTTTAAACAGTACAGAAGACCCAGTGAAAGCAACTCCCCTAGTGTACGCAGCTCCCTCCTGGAGCCCCCCAGTATTCAGTTCAGAACTGTACAGTGATAGAGGGCCCCAAATGATCCGGCCAGGGGAGAGGGAGCCCAGAGTCACTAAGTTTAAATGTTAAATTTAATGAATCAGTGTCAAGGCCAGGGGGACCAAGTCCAAACAACAAAACACAAATTCTATTTCATTAAAATTAAAAACTGCTTCAAATGACACCATCAAAAAAGTGGAAAGATAGCCCACAGAATGGAGGGGAATTTTTACAAATCGTGTATCTATAAGCTAAGGGACTTGTATTTAGAATATATAAAGAACTCTTCTAAAATTAACAAGAAGACAACTCAATTAAAAAATGGGCAAAAGATCTGAATAGGCATTTCTCCAAAGATAAACAAATGCCCAATAAGCACATGAAAAGAGGCTGAACATTGTTAGCCAAAAGAGAAATGCAAATCAAAACCACAATGAGGCACCATTTCATACCTACTAGGTTGGCTAAAATGAAAGAGAATAACGAGTATTATGTAGAGAAATTAGATTCCTTACACATTGATGGAGGGGTTGCTGTGAAAATGGCGCATCTGCTATAGAAAATGCCTGGCAGTTCATTAAGAGTTACCACATGACCCAGTAATTTCACTCCTAGGTATAGCCACACAAAAACTTGTCCACGAATGTTCATAGCAGCATTATTTATAATAGCTGAAAAGTGTAAATAACTTGTGTCCATCAACTGATAAAACTGGATATATCGATACACTGGAATATTATTCAGCCACGAGAAGGAATGAAGTGTTGACACACACTACAACATGGATGAACCTTGAAAACATGCTCAGTGAAAAAAGCCAGACACAAAGGACCACATTTTATTATTCCTTATATAAAACATACAGAACAGGCAAATCCATATAGACAGAAAGTATATTAATGATTGTCAGGTGCTGAAGGTTGGGTGGGCAGAGAATGTCAAGTGCAGTTTCCTTTTGAGGTGATGAAAATGTTCTAAGACTAACGATGGTTGCACAATTCTGTGAATATACTAAAAATCACTAAATTACACACTTTAGGGAAACTATAATATGTGATTATATGTCAATAAAAACTATCCTAATGCAGCCAATCTCTCTGCATGTCCCTGCTAGTCTCTATGCACAGGCACCTATATTTTTTATATAGTGGTTGTCATGACAAACAGGTTTAAACTTTTAATGTCATATATGTCTTCCATCTTCAAAGACCCCCGTGACCATCAATTTTAATGTTCCCTAACATGGGGCCAGCACTATTTACTTGACTGACCCCTAAGGCATTTAGAATGCTACTTGTTATTTTCACTTAAAAAGAAAAAAAAAGACAGGAAGCACCTTTGGCCAATGCTCTTTCCATTTCTTGGATTATTTCCTTGGGCTAAATTTGCCAGATGTGAGATTATTAGGTCAAAGGGTATCAACACTTTATGCCTTTTGTGAAGGATGATGCCAATTTACAGTGCAAACTTGAGATACTGCTATCATGATTTGTAATGTTAAGATGACAGTTACTTTTATTTCTTTGACCACCACGAGGCAGAACATCTTCCCAAGTGTTTATAAAGTATATGCCTGCTCTTGTGAGTTGCTGGTTATAATTATTCTTTAAAGACATGGAGGCCAAGAAAGGACAGGACCGGTCTGAGGTCATGTGGTATATTCATATTAGAGACAGCAAGTCTAGAACCCTGGGTGACTCTCCCACCCCCCACACCAAGAAGCAGATGAATGCAGTTGAATTCCAACACCACCGGTCAAGAACAGGGAGCAGCAGAGCCTCCAGAGAACATCACAAAAAGTACCCCCTTCCAGGTGAGAGCCACTCCGGAATCCTAATGGGAGAAGAAGAAGCTTTTCTTAAGAGGCTTGACTCGTGTTTGCAGAAAACCAATACACTGAATCTGTTGAAACAAAGGCCAGCACCTGTCACAAACTTCCATCCTATGTCCATGTGGGATTCCTCTAGGGTGTCCCTACTGCCCACCATACAGCCCCAGCTCACTAGGGAAGTGGCCAGGCCCTGGGATGGCTGGAGCAGGCCAGGAAGAAGAGCTGCACTGCACTAGGTGAGTGACTATAAACACCTTTAGGTTATAGGAAGGAGGAAGTAGCCTGGATCCTCCAATCCACTCCAGATTCAGGGAGCACATGTGCACAAACACGTGTGTGTACACACCAGGTATCACCTCTGAGGATGCAGGCATAGCCTGCCTTTTCATCAAAATCCCTAGATCTAATTATTATCTCCCATAGTGCAAGATTCTACTTCTGGAATTCCAACATAATAATGATGGTACACATGGGGCGAAGACCTCCCTTGGTGTCCACCCAACCCTGAGCCGTCCTCTGCACCTACAGCAGGCACTGCTTCAGGCCACACCAATGCTCAGAACATGCACAGAGTCGCACCCACTTCAGGCACTGACCACATGCACGAGAACATCTACTCCTGCCCCTTCCCTTGGGGAGCACGACCCTGTTGCTCCTCTCTCTGTCTCCTCCCCTCCCCTCTACACCCACACCCATCCTCTAGCTATCTTCTTGAATTGTAGTAGAGACTAGCGGTGGGCCCCTTAAATATGAAGGAGAGAGGTTTCTGAAAAATGGCCCATGAAGATTTCCAGAATTCAAACCCCAGTTCCCTCACCACCTGTCTCCCAATATAAAACCAAATCCTCAGTCGATTAAGACTTGTCCTGCAAAGTGAAAGCTTGCCGGTTCAATTCCCGGTCAGGGCATATGCCTGGGTTGCGGACCTGGTTGGTTGGGGCGTGTTACAAGAGATAACCAATCAATGTTTCCCTCCCTCTTTTTCTCCCTCCCTCTCTTTCATCCTCCCTTCCCCTCTCTCTAAAAATAAATCTTTTTAAAAGAAAAAATCCTCTATTATCTAAGGTGCAATAAAAACTACAGAAATGGACTTCCAGCCAAGATGGAGGCATAGGTAGACATGCTGCATCCCCCTCACAACTAAGAAGGAATTTACAACCATCTCAAAACTGAAAAAAACAAAAACCAAAATTGTAAATTCCAGAAAATCTAACTACATGGAAGTTCAACGAATGAAGAAATAAAGAAGAAACACTCAGCCAGACAAGTAGAAAGGGCGGAGCTGGGGTGAGGACAAGGTGTGGCGGCAGCAGTGGTTGCAGCAGCGACTGTAGGGGTGTCATGGGGCTGAGGCCACAGCAAAAAGCGCAGTCATACATTTTTAAAGTAGGGAGAGAAACCTGGGAAGCGATCCAAGCCCTAGACCATATACCATGCAGCTCATGGTTCCAGCGCCAGGAAAAAGAGCCACATTGCTTCTCACTATGAAAATCAGTGGGGGTTGAGGCAGAGGAAGAAACTGCCTGTCTCTCAACATATGGGAAGTGGGAGAAGTGCCTAGAAAAGGGGAGGGTGCTGGACAAGCAGCATTATTTCCTCTCTGACCCCTCCCCCACATACAGCACCACAACGTGGGGAAGCGGGTTGCCTGCACTGACTAATACCTAAGGCTCCAACCCTTACAATATAATAGGTGCGACAGCTCTACCTAAGACACGGAGGCAAACACAGAAAGCTGTCAAGTTGAGACAGAGAAGTATGGCCCAAAAGAGGGAATGGAGTATTTTAAAAAATGCAGTATTTTTAAAAAGTCATGTCTAAAAGACTAAGAGTTTTCCAAAAAAAATGCACACTGCACAAATTAAGCTTGAAACACAAATGTGGCATCGAGAACTCAGCCCCTGCAACTTCACTGTTGGGCAGATGCCAGAGTGTGGGTTATGAGAGGCTAGGCAAGGGGCCATGAGACCCGTGGGTTTGTAGTTCCCAGCAGAGGAGATCAAGGCCTGGAGTCCTGAGAGCTCAGTGAAGTCAACTTATAGGCCCTGAAACCTAAGGCCTCTCAGCCTCCCATTTAGATCTTGTAGCTATGAAATGTGAAGAAATATGGAATTGTCTGAACCCTCACAAGTTTATCTCTAAACAGAACAGGAGTCCCTCTGGGGGCCCAAAGGACTTGACACAGTACACTCTTTTACACCCTCTCGAATTTGTAGATGCAAAATTATTGCCCAGTCAAAATAATAAAATACAAAAAATTCTCTCAGAACAGAGCTAGAGATCCAGCTGATCACTCATTAGCTGACCAGCCAAGGCAGTGCTGACCCCCAGCAGTGCACAGGTGTGAGGGCACAGAGAAGGGACACTGGGGCTCAGACTCCACCCCACCTTAGGTTTTATGAGCATCTAGCTCTTCCTGACTCACCCTTGAGCATTGGGGGACATGTTTTCTCAGTGAGCCAAAGCACATTAAACGAGAAAGTCTTAAGTCCTTGTATAATAACACCTGTCTGAGGCCCACTGAAGTGTAGCAACAATCACACCTAATATAGGCTGAGAGGGTAGTATATTCCAAGAACACACTTCTCTTCCAAGCCTTATGAGATTGTAAAAGTCCAAGAGACACCACTGAATAAGTACCTAGAGGGTAATCCTCACACCATAAGAATGAGGTTACCATTCTCTGGCTGCTAGGTATGGGCGCAACACTGAACAAGTATGAACTCAGTCCTCAGACCAGCCTACAGGCAGCTCTTCGGCATCTCCATTTGAGAGAAAGCCCAGCTCAGTTACATGCCCAGGGTCACATGGCCTTGCAAGTCAAAATTTTAGATGTTTTCAAGGAATTCCTCTGAACCTGCAATTTCTATTTACCCGTTTTCAGGCACAGTTCTGGGGGTGCTGGGAAATTTCCCACTTAGGACTGGAAAAAAGTGATATGCAGCTGCCACATTCCCAGTGGCTCTTACTTTAGAAGCCAGTGGCCCTTGGGAAACAGAGCTGCCCCAGAAATGTGTAGGGCAGAGGATGGGTTACTAGGGCTTTGAGGATATGACAAAGAAGATTGATGTCCCCTTGACTGCATTTTCAAGTTGAGGCCCCACCTAGAAGGAATAGTCTAGGGCAGGGAGACAGCCTGGGGTGGGTGGCCCATGAGTTAGAAGGCTCAAGACTAGAGACGGCACTGTGGGGACCCGGCTGCGTGCTGTGAACCTGTAGCTTTCCCATGCTGTCCACTCATTCACATCACGGGTCTGTGTCCTTGACGAGATCAGTACAATAACTTTTAGGATGAAGAGGGCCATAGGCTGAGGCCCAGGGGAACTGGGGACAGACTTAGGTGAGCCCCAAGGGACAAGGGGGCAGTGTGTCTAGGAGAGGGAGGCCATGAGTGGTCTCTGGGCCCCTTATAGAGGAGGGAGGAGAGGGTGGGCTTGCATGTGCCCCTCTGTCCACTGGGGGATGGGATGGGGGCCACTTGGGGCCTCACCGGTTCTGTGCGCCCACAACCAAATACAAGCCTAGCGCCCACTCTGAGTTTACGTAGGAGAGAATTATTCTAGTCACCCTAAGATTAAATGAAGCCTGTCTCCATGTCCATTTGTGGACCCACCGCCTGCCCGCTCCCCACTGCAATCTCACCTCATGTTCCCAGAGGCATAGGCACTGGGGGCTTTGGGGGTGGGGAGGTATGGCAGGACAGTTCTCCCAGGCACAGGGCCAGGCACTTTCTGCAAACCTATGTCCACTAGCCACTGCAGAGACTGGGCCTGCTCAGTGCCAGTCCATTCCAGAGTGGAAACTTCTACTCTGCACCCCAATGTTATAAGCCCAGCTTTAGCCGCTCCCTCTCTGGAATCTTCATACAGCTCCACCATCAGCCATGTCAGAGACTAATCAGTCCTCATATACACAGAGCTGCTGTTGAGCTTTTTCCAGGTGAACTGGGAGGGACCTGGTAAGGGTTTTATGAGGTGTGGGGGTGAAAATGGTGTTCTGAGACCCCTGTTGTGGTTTTTAGGGTATGTGGCCATGAGATCAAAGAAAACTGCTTCATTACCCCCACTCAACCCCAACCCCAGGCTCTATCTTTATCCAACACAATACCCTAAGCAGTCACTGAGGATTATGACAGCTTCAAGGAAAGGATGCAGTCTTCCAATGGGGGGCCAGGATGGAGAGAACCCAAGACTCCACCCTCTTCTCCCATTCACAGAGGAGCAAGGATCTGTCAGCTTACCAGTCAATGGGGAAACAGGGAGAGCATGGAAAGCGTGGAACTCTGGAGTCAGGTAGCCCTGGCCTTGAATTGGGTGAGTCACAGATCCTCCCTGAGCCTCAATCTTCCTAGGGACTTGGGACTAGAATCCGTGCCCTCTGGCTGGCTGAGTGCACAGCAGTGATGATGGCACATGCCCCATGCCTGGCAGACTTGCTGTGCAGGGGAGAAGAATGCTTTAGGGTGAAAACACACATCTACTAGGGTGATAAAAATGCTCTCGAATTAGACAGTGGTGTTGGTTGCACGAGTCTGTGACATTAAAACCACTGAATTGTGTGCGTACTTTTTTTAACTATATTTTATTGATTATGTTGTTACAGTAGTTCCAATTTTTTCCCTTTTGCTCCCCTCCGCCCAGTACCCCCCTTCCCTCTAGCAATCCCACCCCCACTTAGTTCATGTCCATGGGTCGTGCATATAAGTTCTTTGGCTTCATCCTTTCCTATATTATTCTTAACTTCCCCGTCTATTTTGTACCAACTTCTTAATCCCTGCACCATTTTCCCATTTCTCCCCCTGCCCTCTCCCAGCTGGTAACCCTCCAAATGATTCCCATTCCTATGACTCTGTTCCTATTCTGGTTTGCTTAGTTGAATTTTGTTTTTATTTTTTAGATTCAGTTGTTGATAGTTGCTACTTTGTTGTCATTTTAGTGTTCATAGTTTTGATCTTCTTTTTCTTAAGTAAGTCCCTTTGACATTTCATATAATAATGCATTGGTGATGATGAATTCCTTTAGCTTTACCTTGTCTGGGAGCACTTCATCTCCCCTTCCATTCCAAATGATAGCCTTGCTGGATAGAGTAATCCTGTTTGCAGGTTGCCTTTCATCACATTGAATACTGCTTGCCAGTCCCTTCCTGCCTGCAAAGTGTCCTTTGAGAAATCATCTGATAGTCCTATAGGCACCCCCCTGTAGGCAACTCTCCGCCTTTCTCTTGCTGCCCCCAGGACTCCCTCTTTATCTTTCACCTTTGACATCTCAATCATGATGCATCCTGGTGTGGTCCCCTCTGGGTCCAGCTCACCCAGGACCCTCCGTGCTTCCGAGACCTGTATGTCCATCTCCTTCACAATATTTGGGAAGTTTCCCTCATTTCTTTCAATTCTTGCTTCCTCATTCTGCACTGGTTGACTGTTTTTTTCTTCCTTATGTTCCAAATCATTGATTTGAATCCTGGTTTCTTTCCCTTCACCATTGGTTTTGTGTGGATTTTCCTTCGTTTCATTTAGCATAGCCTTCACTTCTCTTACGCGTTTGCCATACTCAAGCATATCTGTCAAGCCTGTGAAAATCTTTATCACCAGTGTTTAAATTCTGCGTCTGTTAGGTTGGCTATCTCCTCATCTGTAAGGTTGGCTATCTCCTGATCGCTTAGTTCTCCCACTGGAACCTTGATCCGTTTCCCCTTTTGGGCCATACTTCTCTGTCTCCTCATTCTGACAGGCTCCTGTGTTTGTTTGCCTCTGTGTCCCAGGTAGAGCTGTTGCTCCTGTTATGTTGTAAGTGGTGGAGCCTTAGGGATTTGTCAGTACAGGGTGACCTGTTTCAGCACGTTGTGGGGCTGTATGTTGGGGAGGGGTCGGAGAGGGAATAATGCCGCCTGCCCAGCACTTGCCCCTTTTCCAGGCACCTCTCCCACTTCTGCACTGGACTGGCGCCCCTCTAGTTGCTGCCTTGGCCGTCGTTCCCAGAGTGGGTGGGTCTGCAGACATTCTAGGACTGTGGGGGCCCTTTACACAAGCAGACTCTGCTGAGAGATGGGCAGTTTCTGCCTCCGTCCCAACCCCCACTGGTCTGCACAGTCAGAAACAATGAGGCTTGATTTCCCCCGGCGCTGCGACCGTGAACTGCTAGGTCGGGTGAGGAGCTGGGAACGCTCCCAAGGTGTCCCTCCTGACTTTAAAACATGTAACTGCACTTTCTGCCAGCCTGCCGCTGCCGCCACTGCTGCCGCGGCCACCACAGTGTTTCCTCTCCACCCCAGCTCTGCCCCTCCTACCTGCCTGGATGAGTATTTCTTCTTTATATCTTTGTTTGCTGGACTTCCATGCAGTTTGATTTCCTGGAACTTCTGGCTGTTTCTAGTTTTGAGGTAGTTGTATTCCTTCTTAATTTTTGACATTTCGATTATAATGTGTCTTGGTGTGGCTCTCCCTGGGTCCAGTTTTTGGAACTCTCTGTGCTTCCTGGACCTGTAAGTCTATTTCCTTCCCCAAGTTAGGGAAGTTCTGCTTCATTATTTTTTCACATAATTTTTCAAGTTCTACTTGTTCTTCTTCACCTTCTGGCAACCCTATGATTCGGATGTTGGCCCGCTTATAGCTGTCCCATAGGTTTCTGAGCCTCTCCTCATTTCCCTCACTTTTCATTTCCTCTTTCTGCACTGGTTGACTGTTTATTCCTTCCCTATGTTCCGATTTGTTGATTTGATCCCTGGTTTTCCTTCCCTCACTACTTGTTTCATATGTGTTTTCATTCATTTCAGCAGGATTAGCCTTCATTCCTTTCCTGTCTTAAGATCCGCTGTTAGTTCTGTAAGCTGTCTTATAATTATAGCTCTGAACTGAGCCTCAGAAAGATTATCTGCTGGTCAGATAAATCATATATTTGCTGTCCGGTCAGCTGCGTGATTGGGATCTCTATCATAATCCCTGCCATCCTGGCAGTTTCTGTTTACCTTTCCTTCTTGGGCGGGGCTGTCACACCCCCTACACTATAGGGGGCGGAGCCCCGAGCACTCATCACTACCGGGCAACCCTTCTCACCACACTGTGGCGCTTTGTGTGGGGGCGGGGGGCCAAGATGGATTCCTGCTGTTCACTCTCTGCTGAGAGACTGGGAGCCTCCTCCTCTGTCCCCGCACCCTCTGGACTTCACAGTCCGAGGCAGAGGAGGTCTGCCTTCTCCAGCATTGGAATCGCGAGCTGATGGGTTTGGTCTGCAGCCAGGGGTGCTCCCCAGGCGCTTCTCGCCTCCCCTTAAATACGGGTGTCTGTGCTTACCACAGTCCCGCCGCCCATCACCGCAGCTGCCGCCACCAGCACAGCTTAACCTCTCTGCCCCGGCTTCGCCCCTCCTACCTGTCCGGACGTGCACCACTTGTTTATAACTTCATACATTGGACTTCCATGTAGCTTTATTTTCTGGAAGTTCTGGTTATTTCTGGTTTTGCAGTAGTTGTAGTCCTTATTAGTTGTGGAGGGAGACAGAGCGTGTCAGTCTAGGCCTCCATCTTAGCCGGAAGTCTCCATAAATAACTTTTTAAAATAACTATTTTCCACAACAAATTTAATGAAAAGACTAGCCTTGTTTTGTTTTTGCAAACCTTTGAAATGTCTAGTTTAAGAGAAGAATGCTGGACTCTCATATCTCTTTCTCTATCCAGTCTGCTGTGATATGTGGTTTGGGTTCTAGTACTTGAGGAAAATCCAGCCTCCAACAGATAAGTAGTTAGGAAATGGAGAAGTGTCTGAATAGGTTTTTCAGATAATTGTAGATATTCTTTGACACTATACCCAAATTTGACAAGTGGTAGTTTCTTAAAAGTTGCAATATGGAACCTGAACCCTTAACAATGAATTTTTCCTACTCTGTTACATCAAAACTCATTGGTCCACCTTGCATTGTAATGGATATTTTACACATGCATGATTCTGTAACAGCATGCATGGGTCACTAGAAAATATTAGTGCACAATTATGAGCCCAAATTATATAGATTTAGCAATGTTGACACATCCTCCCAAAAAACTCACATTATTAGTATCACCACCAATCTCATCAGAAGAGTCTATCAGGAAGCTGTCAAGCTCACAGTGATAGGTACAAGTTTTACAAAATTTTAATTAATTTTTAGTTGAAAGCTCAAATTTTTTCACTGGCAACAAATAAAAATAACAAGTCTATCATTGGTAACATATACAAAAACAAAGGTGAGTTGTTTTACCTTGAAGCAGCAAGCTCACTTTATTCATTTTCAAGAAAATGCTAAATTCCTAATCTAAATAATCATAGTATGTGTGTCGCTTGTTCCTTTAAGTAAATATGAAGTGCAATGAAAAAGCTAGCTCATCAGCTCACAACACAAACTGCATCTGTGCTTTTCCTTGAGGCAGCCATCATACTTCATGTATGTGCTTTCTGGGGGGCCTCATATTTCATCACACAGAATATTAAAAAGATGTGCACTCAAGGGTCAAGATTTAATAAGGCTGAAGATTTTTTTTACTGCTTTTTCTTAAATGAAACTGGCATGTGTATGCATATGTATGTGGTGAACACAGTTACAACACTGGTTAGTAAAGTTTGGTGCTGCTGCCTTGAGTGAGCTCTGCCGGGCAGTAGTTTCACTCTCCACCACTTTTGCACATCAATGTGAACACCAACACTCTGAAAAGGTCAATAGAACTAATAACATCTTAGTGTTTGTAAAAATACAATAGTTCTGACTTTCAGCACCTGAAAGGTCTTAGGAAGCCTCCAGGAGACTGTAGCTCACCTTTAAAGAACTGCTGTGCTAGAGGAACCCCACAGAACATAAGGGAGTACCTGCGGGCAGAGAAACCAAGAGCCCTGAGACCGAGAATGGACTGTCCTGGTGAGTCCCTGAACGTGCTGCTGTGGCACCAAGGCCCACCCCAGGGATGCTTGCTTCAATGTGCAAGGCTTTAAAGGAAGCATCAGACTAGTTCAGACAAAACTCTATCACTTACTTTCTAGCTGTGTGACCTCACTGAGCCTCAGTTTCCTCATTTGTAAATGGGGTAATCCAGTTCACCTCTCAGGATTAGAGCAAGGTTTACAATAAAGAGTGTATGCAGAGAAGCTCAGGGCCTAGCACACAAAAATACTGAATAAACAGCACCTGCTATCATCATCATTCATGGTGAAGGACTTCCAACTGAAAAGAAAATAAAACAGGCACTGGAGCCTCTGCCAGGGCAGCTTCTGTTCCCACAACAGTGGAGATCCTGGTGTGTGCTCCCCACAGGACCCTGGGGGACTTGTAATCAACCCCAGCCTGCTAAGCGAGCCAAGCAGAGTTCAGTGGCAGCACAGCCAAGTGGCGGCTATGTGCTCTGGGGTTACTGAGACAACTCTGGGAAAGGAAGAGACAATAGCAATCCTACAGGGCCATCACTCCTTTCAGTCGGCTGCCCTGGAGTTCCATAATCAGTGATGCACTCTTCCCACAGAACGTGGGCGTCCACCTGAGATGCTGGTTGGCAGCAGCTGCATTTCCCAGGGCTGGACTGACCTGACCCTGCCTCTCCTGAGGGGCTCACCCTCCTTGCAGCCATGGTACCAGGCTGCCAGCTGGCTTCAGAGGGGCTCTTCTGTCCCCAGGAGGCAGGTTCCAGGCATCTGGCCAGGAGCAGGGCTTTGGGTTTTGCTGGGAAAACTGAAAGACAGCTTCCAACTGCTTAACATGGCAAGTACCCACTACTCCAGGAGGAGCAGAGGCCCAGAGGGAAACCAAACACCCTGCTAAGTCCCCTAGGTCTCCAGGGCCACCCAAAGGATGGGGTAAGGAAAGCACACTCAGTCTCTGCCAAGTGGAACTTGTCCCTTCCGGGAGGCCTGGCCCAGAAGTGACTTCATCATCCACACTCCAACTGACCACTTCAGAGGCTGCGTGAGAGTTGAGACCAGGATGTGGATAAGCCATTCAGCATGAGGCGCCCTTACAACTGTGGCACTTATTTGTCAGGAATAGCTGATAACTCCCTGGGCAACATCACATACTGTCCTGTTCCCTCATATCCCCCAGTATGGGCTTAAGAACAGTCTGTGTAGTGGGCACTTAACAGAGGCTCCCAGAAGAGGGATGGTGCTTCCTCTGGGAATAATCAACAGCCTGCTCATGATGATAGCTTGTAGCATCCACTTTGTGCAGGGTGTAGGCTGGGGAAGAGGCAGGGAGTGAGAGGGGAGACAGGTGTTATAATCACACCAAAAACCCAAAACCTAATTACAAAGTGTGACTAATGATGTACAGAAAAAGTCTAGGGGACTGTGAAAGTACAGAAAGACCTGACCTAATGCAGGAGTCAGGGAACATCTCTCCAACCAAGCTGGGAAGAGAAGGTGGAGTTAATGAGACCAGCAGGCAAATGAGGGGACAGGAAATAGCGGTCTATAAACAAGTGGCCCATAACTGAAAAGCTCCCATTACAGACTTGGCTTTCTCTAGCTTATACACCTTAGTCAGAGGCCACTGGCCCTAGGGTTGCCAAATAATGGCAATAGCAGGACTGGGAAATCCTGAACACAGCCCATTTTCCACTGTCCTTCCTGATGGAAGCAGATGAGAGAGACAATCCCCCTCAGATGGCATCACTTGTGGCTATGAACCATTTATTTTTACACTTGAACAGGCATGTATCTGATGCCTTGGGAATTCTTAATACTTCAAAACAAGATATGAAAAGGACCATAAAGCAGATCTTATTTTCCCATCTGTTTGTTCTCCTCCTACTCCCACCCAGACCTGCACATTACTCCTTGATCAGTAAGTATCACAACTCAACGGAGCTAATGCATCAGCCTAAGCCAATGGCCCCCAATGCCATCACCTACACCCTTCCACAGGGAGGCTTGAGCCCTGATGTCACAGGCTAAGCTGGAAGGGCGGAATCCTCCCCACTAGGACTCAGTTCCATTATAGCAATCAAGCTACCTGTCTAGCACGTTTTCTCATCTGTGAAATAGCAGCAACAGCCCTGACCCACAGAGCTGTGATGAGGCATGAGGTTGTATATGAAAAACACATAGCTCAAAGCATGCCATAGTGTTCAAGAAACACAAATAATTGTGTCTGCATTACTTGTATTTATGGAGATACAAGCAGAGCATGAGAATTGGGTACATAAGGAAAAAGAACAGAGATTACATTGGTTGCTCTTAATCAGGGGCAAAATCAAAAGTAGATATAGTCAGGACTCAGAGAATGGTTCTAAACTAAAAAGCAGTAAGATTGCTAGGAATTCTAAGAACTATGATGATGATGACAATAATAATTGTACAATTTGGACTTCCAGCCAAGATGGAGGCCTAGACTGACATGCTCCATCTCCCTCCACAACTAAGAAGGAATACAACTACTGCAAAACCAGAAAAAACTAGAAGTTCCAGAAAATAAAGCTACATGGAAGTCCAACGTATGAAGTTATAAGGAAGTGGTGCTTGTCCAACGGGTAGGAGGGGCAAAGCCGGGGTGGAGAGGTTGGGCTGTGCTGGTAGCGGCAGCAGCAGCAGCGGCAACGGCGGCGGGACTGTGGTAAGCACAGACACCCATATTTTAGGGGAGGTGAGAAGCACCTGGGGAGCACCCCCAGCTGCAGACCAAACCCGTCAAATCGTAAGCCCAACGCTGGGGAAGGCAGACCCCCATTGCCTTGGACTTTGAGGTCCAGAGGGGGTGGGGACGGAGGAGGAGGATCCCAGTTTCTCAGCAAAGAGTGAACAGCAGGAATCCATCTTGGACCCCTGCCCCCACACAAAACGCCACAGCATGGTGAGAAGGGTCACCTGGTAGTGACAAGTGCATAGGGCTCCGCCCCCTATAGCATAGGAGGTATGACAGCCCTGCCCAGGAAGCAAAGGTAAACACAAAACTGTCAGGATGGCAGGGATCATGACAGAGATCCCAATCACGCAGCTGACCAGACAGCAAATACAGTATTCCCTCATTTATCGTGGGTATTATGTTCCAGACCACCACCACCACCCCCCCTGTGAAGTAGGAACCTTACATTTATTCCACACTCTTAAACCTACATTACTTTAACAACATACATATAAAGTATCACAAAATCCCGCGATAATAGTGAAAACTCCGCGATAAATAATTAAATACAATATTTTTAAAAATCCCATGATACAGTGAGGCCGTGATAAGTGAACCATGATATAGCGAGGGAATACTGTATCTAATCTAATGGATCAGCAGATAGGAAATCTTTCTGAGGCACAGTTCAGAGTTTTGGTTATACGAATGCTTACAGACCTAACAGCAGATCTTAAACAAGACGGGGAAGAAATGAAGGCTAGTCCCGCTGAAATGAATGAAAACACATACGAAACTAGTGGTGAGGGAAAGAAAACAAGGGAGCAAATCAACAAATCAGAACATAGGGAAGGAACAAACAGTCAACCAGTGCAGAAACAGGAAATGAGAAGTGAGGAAAATGAGGAGAGGCTCAGAAACCTATGGGACAGCTATAAGTGGGCCAACATCCGAATCATAGGGTTGCCAGAAGGTGAAGAAGAACAAGTAGAACTTGAAAAATTATGTGAAAAAATAATGAAGCAGAACTTCCCTAACTTGGGGAAGGAAATGGACCTACAGGTCCAGGAAGCACAGAGAGTTCCAAAAAAACTGGACCCAGGGAGAACCACACCAAGACACATTATAATGAAAATGTCAAAAAGTAAGGATAAAGAGAGAATCTTAAAAGCAGCAGAAGAGAAGAAGAGAATTATGTACAAAGGGGTCCCAAGACTATCAGCTGACTTCTCAAAAGAAACTCTGCAGGCAAGAAGGGACTGGCAAGAAATATTCCAAGTAATGAAAAGCAAAAACCTACAACCACGATTACTCTATCCAGCAAAGCTGTCATTCAGAATAAAAGGGCAGAGAAAGCGCTTCCAGGACAAAGTAAAACTGAAGGAGTTCATCAGATCCAAACCACTGTTATATGAAATGTTAAAGGAACTTGTTTAGGAAAAAGAGGATCAAAACTATGAACATTAAAATGAAGACTGTACCACAATAAACAACAACAGAAGCTAGGGAACCGAAACAAAGGCAAACTAAGAAGGCAACGAGAATGGGAAAAGAATTATAGGTATGGGGAACATACTGGGGGGAGGTCAGCAGGGAGGGGGAAGGGGGGAAAGGGAGGGAGATGGTACAGGAATTAAGAAGCATAGTAGGAGGGAGTGGAGTAGACAGGAAGATGTTGAGAAGAACTATATGCACAACCAATGGGCATGGACTAAAGGGGGGCACAACTGGAGGGAGGGGTGTCACTGGGTGGAGGGGAACAAAGAGAAAAGAAATTGGGACAACTGTAACAGCATAATCAATAAAGCATCCTAAAAAAAGTAATAATTGTACAATTTACATCATGCTGAATTCCTGTCAAAGTCTTCACAAACCACTCTGACTCCCCATGACAGAGCATCAACAGCACATGGGCCATTCCAGAGCAAGTTAGTATGACTTTTCTATAGGACAGTTTTGCTACCTGTACATTCTTCTTCTGCACACTCTCATTTCCAGGCATTTGTCCTAGAGATAAATGAACACGTGAATGAAGATTCACGTGGAAAAAAAAATTTTTTATAGATTTTGTTTTTATTTTTAGAGAGAGGGAAAGGGAGGAAGGAAGAGAGAGAAAGAAACATTGATGTGGGAGAGATACATCGACCAGTTGCCTCTCACAAGCCCCCAACTGGGGACCTGGCCTGAAACCTGGCATGTGCCCCGTTTGGGAATCAAACCAGCAATCTTTCGATTCACAAGTTGGCACTCAATCCACTGAGCCACACCAGCCAAGATAGGAAAATGTTTTTAAGAGTCAATATTTTGATGTTGAAGCAAATGGATTGGTTACCCATCTGTTTTACCTACACAATGTAATTGTACTCATCTCTGTAAAAAATAATATAGATCTATTTTTATTGACAGAAAGATGGTCTTGATATAGCACTGAGTGAAGAAGGAATGTAAAAGCAGTATGTGTTTTGTGATTCTACTTTAAAAGTGTGTATTTACATATACAGTTGATCCTTGAACAATAAGATTGAACTGCAAGGGTCCATGTATACACAGATTTTTTTCAACAAATATTGTAAATGTATGTTTTCCTCCTTATCATTTTAACAGTTTTTTTTCTAGATTACTTATTGTAAGAATACAGTACATAAAGTATACAGAATATGTTAATTGACTATTCAAGTTATCTGTAAAGCTTCTGGTCAATAGTAGGCTACTAGTAAAGTTTTGAGGGAGTCAAAAGTGATACGTGGATTTATGACTGCATGTGGTGGGGGGACTGGTGCCCCTAACCTGCACTGTTCAAGGGTCATCTGTATATTACACACCAAATGTTAAGTAAAGGTGTTTTTTTCTGGGTAGTGGGATTTTACATGTAAATGTACACACAGAAACTTTTTATTTATGTGTAATTTCTAATTTTTCTAGTATAAGCAGCTCCTTTGACATTCCTTCTTCGAAATGGTCACTCTAGCCATAGCTGGTGTGGCTAGTGGATTGAGTGCTGGCCTGCGAACCAATGGGCCATCAGTTCAATTCCCAGTCAGGGCACATGCCTGGGTTGCAGGCCAGGTCCTCAGTTGGGCAACCACACAAAGATGTTTCTCTCCCTCTCTTTCTTCCTACCTTCTCCTCTCTCTAAAAATAAATGAACAAAATCTTTTTTAAAAAAAAGGTCACTATAATTTTGTTAAGTTTATGTATGAGTATTCCTCCTCAGCCAGAAAGGTGACCCTGACTGTAATCTAGTTTTGCCTTCAGGAAGAGAAATGCTCCAAGGAGCACTGGATTGTTTGCTTGTTTTCCTTTCTTATAAGATGGTGTTATGGTCCTCACTCTCATATGAGTTTGGTGGCATGAGTCAGTTCTCTTTACCAGGTCACCTCCTGGTGTTCCAGTAAAACTGAGGGTCTAGAATGTAAAGGCCATGTAAGATAGTTCTAGCCTTGGATACCCTACCTGGAGAGCTAAGAGATCAACAACTGGCAGATGAGGGCAGAGAATAAAATCCCAAAAGACACAATAAAACTGACACTGATGAGGTTACAGGGCTTGCTGAAGCCACAAGCTGGAGCCAGCGCCAGGAGTACAGCCAAGGCCTCGGACTTGTTATCCAGCTATCCTCTCCAGCCCTCAGGGCTGCCTCCCAGGCAGGACAGGGCTCAGAGCTTGCTTCTGCTCCACTGTTGGGACAGAAGAAGGAAGCACAGACAGAGAATAAGAAGGATGGAAAAACAGATAAGAGTTGTACCCACCAGTTAATAAACAAGTCATCTGCACCTGTTGGACAGGCAGGACTTGGTAACTAAAAGGCATACTAAATTTAGAAATGCAAAGAGTCTAAACAAGCATCACTTAGGCAATCAAAAGGGAACCCCAAAAAGAATAATTCCTCAACTCTGCCTTTGTGAAGCTGACCCAAAACAGTTTTTAGACTATTTTAATCAGTTATCTGAGATCAAGACATAGCATTGTGACCCAGGAAAAGGCTCAAGGCCTTTAACTGCAGCCAAGCCACGTGGCTGTTACACAGTCCCTACAACCCAGCTGGAAGAGTCTTATTTCAGACACAAATGCCTGCTTCTCCTCACTGGCCCAAGGGAGGAGCTCAGCCTGCAGCCAGGCCTTGTCCAAGTTCCCCCAGTACCTGAGGGAGAGCAAACCTCTTCACTCCCAAGAAAACGGCTTTGCTTTTGTGCCTTCACATCCTCAGAGCTGCTGTATATACCTGAATATATACTAGAGCCTCCTTCATTTTCCCTCAGAACAGTGAGGGCTGTGTCTCTGCATCATTTCATTTTCTAATACTACAGAACAAGCTCAATTCTTTTAAATAAAGTACTGCTGGGTGAAGAATATCAGTTGTAGTAACCTTAGCACCAGTGGGGTGTGCTTCTAAACGCTATCTAGATGGAATCAGGCCAAAGAAAAAAGCCAAAAACCAGCAGACATGTCGCAGATAAATAATTATTCAGCATGA
Source organism: Furipterus horrens (assembly GCF_987537825.1). Lineage (NCBI taxonomy): Eukaryota > Metazoa > Chordata > Mammalia > Chiroptera > Furipteridae > Furipterus > Furipterus horrens. Next base: position 115,315,948 of record NW_028327175.1, on the reverse strand, counting down.
CACCCCATTACTACAATGGTTGTATGTTGCTGTAAACACCCTGTTAAAGGGCACATAGTAAGAAGTTGTGTGACAGGACCACTGAAAAAAAACAGAGAAAAACAGAACAGTCCATTGGATGCATCCCAGTAGCAGGGGTGCTCAGCTGACCTGCACTGATGATTGCATAGGGCTGGCATCTGTGACAAGGACATAAAGTCTCAAAGGTGAGAGGGAAGAGGGGGTAAAATCTAATCAGTATTTTAAATTACATTACATGAAATAGTTTATGAAAGTTGAACTAAATTCACATAACTCTAAGGGGACATCTGATCTGAAGAGTTTACTTCTGCCAGTTGGGACAGAAGAACTTTTGGATCTTCTCCTTGGGAAAATGGGAGCTCACATTACATCTGGGGTTGCCTGATTTTTAGCCATGTGTCTACTGCTCTATGTTTCATAAATGAAGAGACCACCTTTCAGGCCAAAAACGTCATTAGGTATCACCAAGTCCGAAGTCTCGGCTGACATTCATTCAGTCTTCAAACATTTACTAATCACCCTCCAAAGGCAGGACCAGGTACAGAGCTGGAGATCACAGCAGGTAAGACAAGCACCCACTGGCCACTCCCTGGCTGCAAGAGGTGCCCTGACTCACACCCAATGTCCCTTCTACTACACCAACCTTTGCCCTGTCTCTTTTTTCACACAGTCACCAACATGTTTTTCAAAATATGCTTGAGCAGGATTTTACACTTTCAACGAAGTGCTTTGCACAGTGGAATTCCATCATGTGAGTTTACATGGATTCCACGTACCCAGAACAAAAAGAGAAAGAAACACTGAAATGATCTGACCAGTCCCTTGCTTTTATCTTGGTGAAGGCAGGCTCAGAAAGGGAACAGAAATGACATTTCCTCAGAGGAAACGTCAGTGCCTCTGAACTTGCAGGCCACTCAAGGCCTTTATGGGGTAGGACCAAACCTAACCAATGAATGTTCATTTGGTAATCCAACTCTGTATTCAGAATTGTATTTCCCACACTTGGAGTAATGGAGCACAAACAGACTATGGTCCCTATACCGCAGGACTTCACCAACACCTGCCTTAATGGAGCTTACGTTGCGGGGGGTGGGGGTTGTTAACACAGTAATAGGTCAAATATACAGTATGGCAGATAGTGATGCTTGCCATGGAAGAACGAACAGCAGAAAAAGGAGTGCTGAGACCTTTGTCTTAAGTAGGGAGGGTTTCTCTGAGCAGGGAACATTCAGGCAAAGTTGAGATGAGTGAGGAGCAAGCCGTGTGCCAGCTGTGGAAATGGCCAAGCAGAGGGGCTAAGCGTAGAGGTCCGGAGTGTGCCCACACAGCCCAGGCGTTGGGCAGAGTAGGTGCCAAGAGACTGTGAGGAGCTGAGGGCAGAGGAGCTTAGCAGGCGGCAGGGGGAGATGGGCCAGGGTCTCAGCTACCAAAGGACGTCTACCTTTGCTCCTAGTGAGATGAGGGCCTGAGAAATCAGGTTGTCCCACAGCTCTCCACATCCTGTACTGTGCCTTGTGTACTGGTACAGGTCCCCAAAGTCCTGATATCAACAGATGGCCGCGGTAGGTGGGGAAACCTGCAATGCTTGGCCGCCTACAGCAGGCACAGCTTCTTTTGGGCCAATTTGACTGGGGCTACACTTGGGAGAAATGGCTCAGTGTGGCCCCCATGTTCCCCAGGCAAAGCAGGTAAACATACATGTAACCTGACCTGTCTACATGGGACATTGTGGCCTGAGCCTCAAGCAGCAAAGCATAAGGAGGAGGGGTTGGGGGGCTGAGCCCTGAGCAATGGTCACATGGTCAAATGATCACGTGAGGCTTTCTGCCTGGAGCAATACAGAATTCTAGTTCTAAGATAAACCAGTTTTATTCAGCAGAGCAATCACTACCCAAGTTTGTTTTTTCTTTCTTTTAAGTGACTACCTACTTGAAAAAACTTAAGATTCCTGACTCCTTAACTCAGCCATTCCATGGAGGTCAATCCCCTGTGGTGCCAGCTCTCAGGATGCCATAAATCCAGCTGGGAAGCAAGCTCACACTTGAGAAGAATTTACAAAAGATACTCAGCAAAACCCAAATGAAAATCCATGATGGCAGGTGCTCCAGGTGAGACAAGGGGTGGTCTGTGTGGGGGGCACTGAGGAGGCCTCAGGGACTGGGTGGGCCCTACTTAAGGCTCTGCAAGGAGGTGGGCAGAGGTTCACTGCCTGGGCCAACAGTCACTAAGAACAGGGGGATAGAGAAAGTTGTGATCAAGGGCCCAGCGTCCCCAGCCAGATTGGCAGCTCTCAGAGGGCAGGGACAGTATTTGGGACCTCTCTCCACAGCCCCACAGCACATGAGGAACACAGCCTTGCTGGTTCTTCTGGGCAGAAGCTCTCTTCCCCATCTTGCAGGCCCTGTCTCAGCAGTACCCCAGTCACCAAGGTGGATGTCTGAGTGGCCTTCTAGACTTTTCTCTGTACCTTAATCCTTGACCTGTCAGCAAATACTGCTAATGTCATAGCTCAGAAAGCTCTCAGATCTACTATCTCATCTACTGATCAGGTTTCTTCCCCAGACCGTAATTTACCCTTCTCCACACCAAATCCCGCCCTGCCCCCGCCAACAGATCCCTCCACAGATCCTTCTCTCAGCCTCCAAGCACTCTCCCACTCTTTCCAACAAACCTGACCCTTTCCTGAAATTCTCCACCAGGGAATCTTTTGCCCCTCAACTCTTCTCCGCCACCCCCACCAGAGAACACCGGGACTCTCCCACTTGTATCAGCACATGAGCACATAAGCAAATCCATGGGGTTTGGAGTTAACTTAAATTAACTAAGCTTCCTGTACTATTATTCCTAACCCAAGGGCACCCTGCCCCCCACAAATGCCACCGGGCCACAGCACAGCCTCAGCTGAGATGCAGTCTATGCTTCTTGATGAAAAGCACTTTTGTTTATGGCCAAAAATCCAGACAGGAAAGAAAAAACCCTTTCTTGAGTCATGGTCAACTCCAGGGAGCAGTTTTCATGAGATGGGGCCAGCAGAGCCCACATTTCCCTCAGTGCCTGTTGTCTCAGGAGCACTGGGTTTGGAGCCCTGTCCTCCATTATTCAGCAACCTTGGGCAAGTCACTTAGTCACTCTGGCTGCTTCCTGCCTGGGCCACTGTGATAACAACCAGGGTAGAGCACTGCCAGGTGGGTACACAGCACATCCAAAGGGGGCACAGGGCAAATGAAATTTCACTCTTTGCTGTTTCCTCAACTTGTACATTGTAAGGCTGCTGCTCTTAATGCTAATTAAAACTATGACAACCGTATTTAACTTGTTCCTAAATTAATAAGGGGTTAGGATTCTCCTCAGATCCTACCCAGGGAAACCTGTTCATGCTTTTCCTACAGCCTTCCCTGGCCTCTATTTCTCCTTGAAGGAAAAATACAGACACTGGAACAGATCTGAATTCAGACAGAACCAACACTTATTGAACACATTACATATTTAGCATGTTCACAGTTTTTACTGGACCCTCATGACACCTCCTTGTGGTAAAAATTAATGGTGCTGAATCACCCAGTAGACAGACCACGCAAGGGCTCATAGCACCTACAGACCAGGTACACCAAAAAGGTGAAGCGAAATGTCTTCCAGAAACACATCACAACTGCTTTCATAGGAAGAATCAGAATGTCACTGGATTTCCTTCCCCTGCATTGCATAGTTTCATACTTAGTCTAATATTAGGGGACCCTAGTCTTTGCAGCACATACAGGAGGTACAGGTCTTCATCTGGCCCGGCTGTTGCTTTTCACCTATCACACGTGTAGCAAGTAAGGCTCTGGGAGTGCAAATGCCTGTCACACAACTTGGAAGTAACAGAAGGACCTCCAGTGTGGTCTGCCAAATCTGGGCAGTTCTGGTCCCAGGATCCCACCATTATCACCAGGGCTGCTGACTGACAGAGTAGCAGTAGGTGGGTGGAGGTCTGCAGATTCAGGAGTGGCCAGACCTGCATATCCCTAGGTGGCTAACCCCCTGGGGAGGGGTTCTGCCCCAGGCCCCAGCCTAGTAATCCCTCTCCTCTGCAGCACTAAACTGCAATGCAGGGAGCTGTCTTCCCAGAGACATTCTGGAAGAGTCTTGATTGTGTAGAGAGGATACAGAAGCCTTTTGTGGGGTCCTAGAAATCAGCATATTTCCATTCTGTGCATTCGATTTGCAAGTCCCCTCATGGGGGCGCAATAAACCTCATGCCACCACTGCTGGCCTGGCTCTTCTGTCTCCTCCCACTAAAGACTAACATTTTCTGTGGGAATTCCCACTGCTTGTTGCCTTCCAACTAGCAACACTTCCTTCCTCTACGTAAGGACAGAAACATCAATATAAGATGCCATAACTTTTAACTGCTACACTTTTCTGTGTCCTCTATGACTAAAAATATGTGTTTCTGAAAGTGGAGATATATTTTCACAGGACCTGTCCCTCCTGTCCCCCTCAGACAATTGAAAAGGATTAGGGGATGGTGTCTGTGGCTACAGAACAAAGTACCTGGACCCAAGGTATTCAAAGTCCATCAACTGGGCGATGCAGCCCTGTTCACCTAGAGCTTTAGATAACATACCAAACCAGCAGGTTCAAACTGGGCAAACTTATAGTGGAAGGAGCAGAAACAGAGAATGCAAGCTGATGACATAAATTAATTATTGCCAACGTGATCTGCTGGGGTAACCTGGCCATCAGGGCACATTCCATTAGCTCCCCCTCAAAACAGCTTTGGTCCCTGAAGTATTATTCTATGTCACAAAATCCATGTAGCTGCTCTTCAGGTGACTTAAAATCACTGTTTCAAAATCTTTGTAAGAGCCCATTTAAGGCTCTTTTCTGGTTCCAGAGGCCCATTCCATGGAGGAACCTCCAGCCCCTCAGGGATGGGAGACAGATAGATTTTCAAATATCCAGGGTTTCTGTTAGTAAAGAAAAAAAAAAAAGCGAAAAGAATTCTAAGACTCCACCTAAATATAAGCATGATTAACTACCCGGGAGGGGACTAGGCTGATATTTGCAACTTTGACACACATAAAAAAATATATGAACTGTTGGATGGTTAGACTTATGATAAAATGCGGTAAAATGTTACACATTCTAGTTGGTGTTCTATAGATATTCACTGTAAAATTTCTTAAACTTTTCTATATGTTTGAAATATTTCATAGTTAAATGTGCGTGGAGAGCAAGGCAGAGTTGGCATATCTCTCCCATCCTTAGGTCAGCCCTGAGGGAAGAAACAAATACCAATACACACTTGCCTAGGCACTGCCTTGCCCAGCAGCATGCCCCAGAATACATACAAAATTGGTATAAATGCTATACCGCAGGTTCTCCATCCTCCTCACTACAGCAGAGAGGTTCTCAGCCTCAAGTATGCCTGAGGATTATCTGGGAAGCTTATTAAATAGCGAGTCTTGGACCGCATTCCATAACCTCTAGGAGGGGGCCCCACAAATTGGCCCTTTTAACAAGGGCCTCGGTGATTCTGATGTAGAGAATCTTCGACCCACACTTGGAGAAACTTACAGTTGCTTGTTCCTTACCTGACACCTGTTGAGAGGCCTCCTGGGAACATGTAGAGAAAAACAGAAACATACACACACCCATAAACTAATCAAGTGTCCAAACCCAGGCTCGCACGGCGCGTGAGTTCAGCTATACCAAGATCGTGGGTGGCAATGAAGCTGGGCCCAAAGCCAGGCCAAGTCTCTGCCTCCCAACCTGGTCCGGGCGCTCGCGGCCGAGAGTGGGGTCACCAGGAGCTCAACAAGAACTTTTTCATTGCCAGGACCCTCCTCACAGTCTCCTTTCCTTGAGAAAACAGCTATTGTGGAAAACCGAAGACGGTATTTCCCCAGCGTTCCTTACAACAGGATGCGGGAGCTGTGATAACCAGGGCGCCGAGGAGCGGGCCTGCAGTCCCTGTGGCACCGAGTCCCTCCGCCCGCCTCGGCCTGGCTGTTACTGCAGCCCCGCGGGTGGCCAGCCAACCCAGCAATAGTACGTCAGAACCCCGAAGACCTCTCTGGATCGCGGCGTCCCGGCAACAGGCTACGGACCCGCTGCGCTGACCCCAGGGTCCCTTTACCTCGAGAGAACAGGAACCCCAGTACAAGCTACGCCGACAGGGGCCGGGTCCAACCTCTCTGAGGACTAGACCCTTAGCCCGGTGAGGCTTAAGCGCAAACTGCCCACCGACCGCCCAAAGGCCTCTGGGACATATAGTCCATCTGTGCGCCCCAGGCACAATCCGCGCACCACAAGGACTACAGTGTCCACTATGCACCGCGCTAGCGCCGCGGGCGGGGGCGGTAAGGGGGCTCCGCGGTCCTAGGTCATCCCCTTCCCGCTAGGGGCACCAATGCCCAGTCGTGCTCGTGGGGGCTCCGGGAGAAGCCGACTCGAAGGGACCAGGCGACTCACCGATTCCCCAGCTCCTGCGGCAACCGCAGCAGCAGGAACGGCGACCTCCGCAGGTCGTCGCCGCGGCTAGTCTGTCCTAGGGCAAGCAGGCTTTGGAGCAGGGCCGAGGTTTGTGGCGTCACCGGGAGGGGCGGGGTGGAGAGAAGCTGGGGCGACACGTGCCAAACCCTGGTGACGTCAGGAGGGCTTCGCCTACACGAGGCAAGTGGGAGGACCTAGGGGCCCTTTATTCTAGTCAGAAAGTGACTGGAATATAGGGGAAGGACTCTATGAGCTCTCCCTCTTGCCCACGCCAGCATCAGGGCATCCATCAGGGGAAGCGTGCTTTCCTTTCTCCAGACTATATTTGAGTTTAGGCGCTCTACATTCTGTAGACATGCATAGAATGGAAAATATTTTTGTTGCCCCATGTGTACTTGCCCAGCTGAGATTAATACGGCAACACTCTTATTGTTTCAGCTCTAATACTGGAAACAAGAGTCTTTTTTGTGTATGCTTAGTGCTATCATGTTTTTCTCATTTTTATGCTTTTTGGTTGGTGATTTTGTAAAAGTTTATTTTTTATTGTATTTTTTCCATTACCATTTATCCCCCTTGTACCCTCTTCAACCCTCACCCTCACCCGCCCCTAATCCCTCCCAGAGCTGTCAGCCTGCTATCTATGAGTCACTCTGTCACTATTTTGCTGTTTAAAATGGCTCCCAAGCATAGTGCTGAAGCACTGCCTAGTGTTCCAAAGTGCAAGAAGGCTATGATGTGCCTTACAGAGAAAATGGGTGTGTTACATAAGCTGCTTACAGGCATGAGTTACATTGAGTCCAGTGTTACCAAATCAATAATGCACGTTAAACAGGTGTCTTTAAATAGAAACAGTCATAAAACATGGTTATGAATTGATCCGTATCAAGTGTGACCAAAAGCTGGCAGGATTGTCCCAGGTGTAGTGGTTCAGTGTGTGCTAATTCAGCGTTTGTGGCAAATTTATGGCCCATAACCACTAATAATGAGACTCAACTGTATTTGATTTGATTGACATTTTAAAGAATCATTCTGATTGCTACGTGGAGAATGGTTTATACCAAGAGAAGCAATTAGGAAACTGGAAGACCAGCACATACGTAATTTAATTTTTTCTACTCTCCATGTTTAAAAAAGTAAAAAGAAACAGGTGAGTTAAACTTAAGTAATATATTAATTTAACCCAATATAGGCAAAATACTGTTTTAATATTTAATCAATATAAAAGTAATCAGAGATATTTTACATTCTTTTTCCACACTAAGTCTTGGAAGTTCCATTTAGCTACATGTGGCTTGTGGCTACCATATCAGACAGTGCAGATGTAGAACCAAGCAAGGTCTTGTTCTGGAAATACACAGAATGGAATAAATCCCAGTCTCTGTTCTCAAAGTGCACACAGGCCAGCTAAGGAGACTAATATAATATCGTATGCTGAAGATTTCAAAACAAAGTGCTTTGGGGAGCTGAATAGGGAGTGCCCATAGGAGGGAGGCTTCAGAGAGAAGAGGGACATTGAAGTTGGGACTTTAAGGATGTGTAAGAGTTCTGTGGGGAAGGGCCCTCCAAGCACTGAGAACTGGTTATGAAAGTCCAAGAGAAATGACATGCAGACTGTCTCTGGGGAAATGCAAATACTTCTTTATGGCTGGATTGTAGGGTATGAAATGGAAGGGTAGAAGGTGGGGAAAGATGAGGATCCTATAGATCAGTCTATGGAATATAGCATTTATCCTGTTAAGTAGTGATGGGGAATGTTGAGACTTTTAAGCTGAGTGATATGACCAGATCTGTGTTTTAAGCAGACCATTCAGGTAGTGTGAAAACGGTAGCAGTAGGAGGTGGGAAGACCCATTAAGGAAGAGAAGGGACTCTGGGATAGATACAGGAAAGACCCATAGAGACTGAGAAGAGGGTCAGAGAAGAGGAAAGGCAAAGAGTGGTCCACAGCATCCCATGCAGTAGAGGTTAAGTAGAACAGGACATGCAAACCTTACCACCCCAGGAGCTGGGTAAAGACTAGCTGATCCTCCAGAGTCCACAAATAGCAAAGGGTTTAGGAGCCAGTTGGAGCCTAAAGTTTACTGAGATGGGACTGGGTTCAAGTCTTGGGCCACATCACTATATGGCCTTATTCAAAAATACTTAAATTTTCTAACTCCAGATGGGCACAAAGATAGTGCCATCTTCATAGGGTTGTTGCAAGGATGGAATGGCTTTCTGCAGGTAGGTCACTTTCCATGGCACTTGGCAGGTGGTGGCACTCAGTGCAAATCGTAGCTTTATTGTTATTTGCTATCTTTTGTGTGCTCCGGGCCTCAGCTCCCTCACAAAAAAATGGAGCTGCCATCTCCCACTTACTGTTAATAGGAATCAAAAGAATCAATGATATGGTTGAATTGTATTTGCACTTAAAGCTAAAGGCAGATGTTCCTCAAAAGGTTAAACATTACTCACCATGAACTCTTCTAGAAATATGCCCAAGAGAATGGAAACATGTACACGTGAAAACCTGTCCACAAATGTCAGCAGCATTTGTTCACATTCACTAATGTCAAAAAGGTGGAAACAATCCATCAACTGTGATCTATTCATACAATGACATATTATTCAGCCATAAAAAGGAATGAAGCTCTGACACACACTACAACATGGATGAACCTTGGAAACATGATGCTTGGTGAAAGAAGCCATGCACATAAGATCACATATTGTATGATTGTATTGATTAGGCAGATCCATAGAGACAGAAAGATTAGTCGCTGCCTGGGACTGGGGGTAATGGGGGTTGACTGCTAATGGGTAAGGGTTTTTCTTTTGGGGGTTATTAAAATATTCTAAAATTAATTGTCATCATGACGTTGGCACAAGTCTTTGAATATATTAAAAGCCTTGAATTGTACACTGAAATCAGTAAATGTTAATTATATCTTAAGCAGTTGCCAAAATAAAAAAAATAGGGAGAGACTATAGCCAAAGCATCTTGGAAGAATTCAGACAGATAATGAGCAACAGATTAAAGGCAGGCATCTCTGTGCAGAGCTGGGTTGGTTTACTCGGTGCTATTTGCTGTAAGAAGATTCATGGGGCACATCTGAGACCAGGAGCCTACCACTGTCCCAGGAGGTGTCATTGGCAGTCTTGCAGCACAGCTGCTTGTTTCACCTTTCCCTGGGGAGTGCTTGCTTTCTGTAGACACCTCCCCTGCACAAGAACGTGAACACGTGGCTCCTTCCATGTCACCTGCCTCCTCCCTGGCCTCCAAGACTCACACCTGTAGTACAAAACCAGCTGCTCTTTATTTTTAGTCCAGATTTGACCATAACTGGGGCATCTGAAGCACTTTTAACCCAGCATGCCTTCAGTGACAGATTTCTTTGCCCCTGGTGGCCCCACCACCAGTGCATCCTTGCACTGCAGGATGAACACCTGCTGTCTTCAGTGGGGCCAGTCCATGGGGCTCCTGAGAGCTGTTTGCCTCCCACGTTGTGCAGAAAACAACCCAAAGGCAGAGAAAGAGGGTCCTCTTTCATCCTCTCTGCAACCAGTGCCATGTGCTGGCAAAAAGGTGATGCAGGGATATGGTAAATTCTTCTTCCTGCCTTTCTTACTTGAAGCCTGCATTACAGGGTGCTGGGGATAATGTTCATCCCTCTAGTTTAGTTCTCTTAGGCCAGAGTTAAAATCAGGCCTGATTCCTACATTGAGACCTACAAGGAAAAGGGCATGTATTTTAAGTATTGAGCTTGATGCTTTTCATGAGCCTCACTTGTTAGTATAACCAGCACCTGGCTAAGAAGACAGTGTGACCATACCCTCAACAGCCTTCTCTATGCCACCTTCCACTCACTGTCCTCCCACAAGGAGTTACTGGATTGACTCCTAAGAGTAGATTTGTTTTGCCTGTTTTTGTATCTTCTGTTACAAGTTGGAGTCAGTTGGAGCATATGGTGAGCAACTTTTGTAATGCAGCATCCCAAGTGACTAAAGGGGTTCTGTCCATTGGAGCAGCACCCGAGCCTCATGAAGGGCACCTCTCTCTTCCTACAATCCTCTGCCTCCTCCTTAGCCTTCTCCTTCTATCAAGATGATTTATCATTAGCTTCTAAGCCTCAAATGAAATTATGAAATCATTTTGGAAGTTACAGTTAACATCCCTGAGCACTTACTTTGGGCCAGGCACCAGGATAAGCACTTTATACACGTATCTCTCTTGATTCCCACTAGGAGCCTATGCACATTTACCTAAAGCTGAATGGGATGATGTTTCGTGCTTAGAGTTGCAAAGCCAGTGGCTGACAGATCCCAGCTCTTGGGATCCTAGACTGACAGTCTCCTCACTACCCAGTGGCTTTCCAAAGCCAGGATGAGCCAGCACACAGGAGGTGAGAGAGGAAACTCTCATACTCAGGCCATTTGTTCTTTGCAAAAATCTGTCTCTACACCCAGCACAGAACAGGAAGGAAGCCCAACACCCCTGTGGAATCCACATTGCTGGGTCATTGATTTGTCTGAATTGTTGCAGATTCCCAAACCTTTGATACAGAAAAGCACTTATCAAACAACATGATGCATTTTCACTAAATGAACACACCAATGTGCCCATTACCTGCAACTCTGCCTCATGTTGCCTTCCAACCATGAGGTAAACCCAGAATCCCCATGCTCCTGATATCTAATAACAAATACAAGTTTTCTCCATTTTTGTACTTTTTAAAAAAATCATTTATTTTTTAAAATTTGTTTGTTTGTTTATTTTTAGAGATAGGAGAAAGGAGAAAGAGAGGGAGAGAAACATCACTGTGTGGTTGCCTCTCACTTGTGCCCTCAACTGGGGACCTGACTTTAAACCTAGTCATGTGCCCTGACTGGGAATCGAACCAGCGACACTTCGCTCGCAGGCCGACACTCAATCCACTGAGCCACAGCAGCCAGGGTTCGTTTTTGTACTTTTTATAGAAATGGATTTATATAGGCTGAGCTCTTTTGAATATGGCTTCTTTTGCTCAATTTTATATCTTTGAAAGTCATCCATATTGTGACACGTAGTTGCCACTATTCATTCTCATTGCAGTATGATAATCCATTATGTGAATATACCAACAGTTTGTCTGCTTTACAGCTCATGGGCATCTGGGTAATTCCCAGATGGGAACTTTTGCCATCATGATATTGCTGTCACAGGCATTCTAGTGCATGGTATGAGTATAATTCTATTGAATGCCTATCGAGGGGTGGAATGGCTGTGTTGTAGCATGTGCGTATGTTCAGCCTTATAGACCCTACCACTTCATTTCCTAAGAGTGCTTCCACCAATTTACACTCCACTAGAACATTTGAATGTTCTTCTGGTCATATCCTAACCAACACTTGGTATTGCCAGACCTTCACATTTTAATGTTAAATGATTCTAAACAGAAACATGTATGATTTCAACCAATGTTAACATCTCTTTTTATGCTATGATTTTTATTTCTTTTATTTCTCTTTATTATTAAAATATGGAATGCTTCATGAATTTCTGTGTCATCCTTGCACAGAGTCCATGCTAATCTTCTTGGTATCGTTCCAGTTTTAGTATATATGCTGCCAGAGCAAGCACCAATGTTAACATCTCCTATGTAACATTTCTATCATTAAGATGGCCCAGGAGAATTGACAGCTCCTTTGCACCTGTTACCCATTTAGCAAACGTTTACTGAGCTCCTTCCTATGTACTAGGCTCTGTGTTCTGGTGCTTAACAGAAAGAGATGAAAGATCTCGGTCCTGAAGGAGCTCCAGGAACACCTTTTCTTCAGGTCTCAGCTCAGATGTCACCTCCACAGACACTTGCCACCATTATCTTTTTGCTTGCTTTGTTTTCTTTCTTATTTTTTAAAAGATTTTATTTATTTTCAGAGAGAGGGGAAGGGAAGGAGAAAGAGTGGGAGAGAAACAGTGATTGGTTGCCTCTCATGTGCCCCCAAATGGGGACCTGGCCTGCAACTCAGGCATGTGCCCTGACCAGGGAATTGAACCAGCAACCTTTTGGTTCGCAGGCCATGCTCAATCCACTGAGCCACACCAGCCAGGGCTGATTTGTTTTCTTCATAGCACTTACCATCATTTAAAGTATTGGGTTGGCCAAAAAATCCGTTTAATTTTTTCTGTAAAATAAAAGACAGATTTTTTATTTTCACCAATAACTTCATTGATTCGGCTATTTTGGGTATGTCAGCTATCTCCCACTATTGGCTTTTAGTGGGTAGAGGCCAGGGATGCTGCTAAACATCTTCCAATGCATAAGACAGCTCCACAGCAAAGAATTACTTGGCTAAATGTCAGCAGTGTCAAGAAACTTCGCAAACCACTTTTGATACATTCAATCAGTCACAGCATCTTCTCCATACATTGCACAAACCTTCTTTTTTACATTTCAGTTGCAATTTTACCTTTTTTGAAATAAAGCATAATATGCTAAAAATGTTGCATATTTTCTTCCATCTTCAATATTAAAATGGCTACACAAAAATTCATCAATTTTGATGTTTTTTAAAAAAATGCACGCTGATATGACAGCTGTCACAATAAAATCTAACAAAATTGTTTCAAATGAAGTTAAAGACAGCTAAGCACTACTAGAATCATCGTATGGAAAAAACTAAATGCACTTTTTGGCCAACCCAATACTTTATTTATCTGTTTGTTTAATCATTTAATGTTTTCATAAGGGCAGGACTCTTGCCCATTTGCTGTTCTCTAGCTCCCAGAATAGTTTCTGGTATATAGTCAACATTCAGTAAATACTTGTTGAGTGAACAAATGATTGAATAAGTGATGGGCAAGATGAGAACTGAGATCTTAAATTCAAGTCCTGGCCATGCCACTTATTAGCTATGCGTGAATTTCAGTAAATTACTTGTTTTCTGATCTTTATTTTCTCATCTATAAAACAATAGTAATAGTGCTTTAACTAGCAGAAGAAAGAACTAGTGAGCTTGATTGATAGAGATTATGCAATCTGTACAACAAAGAGAAAATAGAATGAAGGAAAATAAACAGAGCCTCAGAGAAATGTGGGACAACTTTAAGTATACCAACATATGCGTAATGGAAGTATCAGAAGAAGAGGAGAAAAAGAAAGGAACAGAAGAAATATCTAAAGAAATAATGCCTGAAAAATCCCTGAGAAATATGTACTTTCAAAAAACCCATTAATCAACACATCTAAAAATCTCAATAAATTTCAAGGAGAAAAAATACAGAGATCAACACCCAGTCACATCATACTTAAGAGATAAGACAAAAAAAATCTTGCAAAGAACAGGAGAAAAATGACTCATTGATACCAGTAGACAGTCTATTCAGAGTGCCAGGGAGTCTCCCCTATCAGTCAGGTTGGCAGCAGGAGGAGGTTTTTGCACTGAGTATGTGGAGAGCTAGCAAGATAATTGGATAGAAGAAGAGAAGTCCTTCCCCATCCTCCCTTACCAGATTGGGGGTGGGACCAGGGGAAGGCAAGCACATGCACTATAGAAGTCAAAATGGCACAGGGGAGGTGTTGGATCAAAAAGGCCTGTCAGTCTAGCCTGGGGAAAGAAGGGATTGATTGGGAGGTGGACCAATGTGAACGTTTGAGAAGTTGATTTGTCATTTTTAAGAGAGCACTTGGTCCATTTCACACCCAAGCTAATATAAATCCAGGGGTACAAAGAAGAAGCTCTCTTTCTTGATCTTGCTCTTTCTGGCTGGTGACCTGCACTCACCCCATGCACTTGCCTGTTCTCTCCATGGGCCACATGACCTTAGCAGCCACGTAGCCCATGGCCTCTAGGGGAAAGTCTCTCTCTCACTCTTGCTCACCTGGTGATGTGCTTATGTGCATTTGTGAACTCTCTCCTGTGGGAGTAAGCACCTTGCAGCCCTAGCAGCCATGTGGCTCATGACCATGTGGGCTCCATACACAGGCTCCAGGAGGGAGTGTTAAATGGACAGCAGCCGGGAACAAGCTAAGCTACCTAGATGGAAACTAATGACTGCTTAGCAGCCACCTGTGGACTCCAAAAGACTGTAATTTAAGATAAACAGGAATTCAGACTTCCAGTCAAAATGGAGGCATAAGTAGACACACTTTGCCTCCTTTCACAACCCTAGAAGGAATTACAACCATATCACAAAAACAAATAACAACTAACTCCCAGCCAAGATGGAGGCCTAGACAGACATGCTGTGTCTCCCTCCACAACTAAGAAGGAATACAACTACCTCAAAACTAGAGACAACCAGAAGTTCCAGAAAATCAAGCTGCATGGAAGTTCAACAAACAAAGATATAAAGAAGAAATACTCATCCAGACATGTAGGAGGAGTGGAGTCAGGACGGAGAGGATATGGTGTGGTGGCAGCAGCAGCAGTGGCAGGCCAGCAGAAAGTGCAGTCAAACATTTTAAAAAGTTGAGAGGGACACCTGGGAAGCACTCCCAGCACCAGACCAGACTGCACAGCTCATGGTTCCAGCGCCAGGGACAATAAAGCCTCATTGCTTCTGACTGTGCAAACCAGTGGGGGTTGGGGTGGAGGCAGAAACTACCAATCTTTAAGCAGAGTCCGCTTGTTTAAAGGACCCCCATGGTCCTAGGATGTCCACAGACCCACCCACTCTGGGAACGACAGCCAGGGTAACAACTAGAGAGGTGCCGGTCCCATACGGAAGTGGGAGAGTGCCTGGAAAAGGGCGAGTGCTGAACAGGCGGCATTGTGCCCTCTCCGACCCTTCCCCCACATACAGCACCACAACGTGGTGAAACAGGTCACTCTGTACTGATGAAAACTTAAGTCTCTGCCCCTTACAATATAACAGGTGCAACACCTCTACCTAACACAGAGGCAGACAAACACAGGAGTCTGTCAAGATGAGGAGACAGAAGTATGGCCCAAAAGAGGGAACAGATCAAGGTTCCAGTGGGAGAACTAAGACACAAGGAGAGAGTCAACCTAACAGATGAGGAGAGAGCCAACCTAACAGATGCAGAGTTCAAAGCACTGGTGATAAAGATGCTCACAGACTTGTCAGATATTCTTAAGTATGGCAAAGGCATAAGGGAAGACATGAAGGCTATGATAAATGAAGGAAAATCCACATAAAACCCATGGTGAAGAGAAGGAAACCAGGGTTTAAATCAATGATATTGAATATAAGAAATTAAAAAACAACCAGTACAAAATGAGGAAATAAGAATTGAAAAAAACAAGAGAGGCTCAGGAACCTCTGAGACAACTTTAAATGCGCCAACATCCAAATCATGGGTGCCTGAAGAAGAAGAAGAGCAAGAAATTGAAAGCTTATATGAAAAAAATAATGAAGGAAAACTTCCCAAATTTGGTGAAGGAAATAGACATACGAGCCCAGGAAGCCCAGAGAGTCCCAAAGAAGCTAGATCCAAAGAGGACTACACCAAGACATATCATAATTAAAATACCAAAGGTTCAAGATAAAGAGAGAATCTTAAAAGAAGCAAGAGAAAAGCAGAGAGTTACCTACAAAAGGGATGCCTATAAGACTATCAGCTGATTTCTCAAAAGAAACTTTGCAGGAAAGAGGGGACTCGCAAGAAGTATTCAAAGTGATGAAAAGCAAGGACCTACAACCAAGACTATCCAGCAAAGCTATCATTTAAAATGGAAGGGCAGATAAAGTGCTTCCCAGACAAAGTAGACCTAAAGGAGTTTATCATCACCAAGCCGTTATTATATGAAGTATTAAAGGAACTTATTTAAGAAAAAGAAGATTAACCCTAGAACACTAAAATGACAACAAACTCACAACTATCAACAACGGAATCTAAAAAATAAAAACAAAAACAAACTAAGCAAACAACCAGAACAGGAACAGAATCATAGGTGTGGGGATCATTTGGAGGGTTATCAGCTGGGAGGGGGAAGAGGGAGAAATGGGGAAATGGCACAGGGACTAAGAAGCATAATTGGCTGGTACAAATAGACAGGGGTAAGTTCAGAATAATATAGGAAAGGGTGAAGCCAAGGAACTTATATGCATGACCCATGGACATGAACTAAGGGGGTTGGGATTGCTGGAGAGAAGGGGGTTACTGGGAAGAGGGGAGCAAAGGGAAATGAAACTGGGACTACTGTAACAACATAATAAAATATACTTTTGAAAAATCAATAAATTTATAAAAAGCTATCTTAACAAAATTAAAAAGACAGAACCATCAGAAAACTGAGCTATATGGAAGTCCAACAACCAAGGATTTAAAGAAGCAACATTCATCCAGACTCATAGGAGGGGTGGAGTTGCAGAGAAGAGGTGGAGAGGTGGTATTGTTTGGACATGCAGAGGAGGCAAGAAAGGACAGTGCCACATTCACATGTGGTGGATAAAAATGGGAGGAATACTCTTGGAACAAGTGACCCCAGCCCCAGGCCAGACCACACAGCCCAAGGTTCCAGCACCAGGAAGATAAACCTCCATTATCTCTGGCTGTAAAAGTTAGTGGGGGTTAGGTGGTGGAAGAAACTGTCAGATTTTCACTGCTGCTTAAATGGCCTGCATGGTCTTAGAACATATACAAAACCCAGGGCAGCAACTGGAAGGGTACCAATTGCATATGGGAAGTGGGTGAAGTGACTAGAAACAGGGTGAGTGCAGGTAAATTGCCCCACCACAAACAGAGCCATAAAGCAGGAAGCAGGTGGTCCCCCCATGGCAATTACCTAAGGTTCCTCCCCACACAATTTACATTGCCTTTGCTATGTAGGCCATGCTACTAAGACAGGGAATAAAAGCAGCTCTACCTAATACACAGAAACAAACACAGGGAGGCTGCCAAATTGAGGAGGCAAAGAAATGTGGCCCAAATGAAAGAATAGAATAAAAGCCCAGAAAAAGAACTAAATGAAACAGACATAGCTAACCTACTCAATGCAGAGTTCAAAACACTGGTGATAAGGATATTCAGAGAACTTTCAGAGTATGGCAAGAAAATAAAGGAAGAAATGAAGGTTACACAAAGTGAAATAAAGAAAAATATACAGGGGATCAACAGTGAAGGGAAGGAAACTGAATTCAAATCATTATGATTTGGAACAAAAGGAAAAAATAAACATTCAACCAGAACAAAAAGAAGAAATAAGAATGCAGAAAAACAAGTAGAGGCTGAGGAATCTCTGGGACAACTTTAAATATACCAACATCCAACTCATAGGGGTGCGAGAAGAAGAGGAAGAGCAAGAAATTGAAAACTTATTTGAAAAAATAATGAAAGAGATTTCTCTAATTTATTGAAGAAAATAGATATACAAGTCCAGGAAGCACAGAGAGCCCCAAACAAGTTGGACCCAAAGAGGACCACACCAAGACACATCATAATTAAAATTCCAAAGTTTAAAGATGAAGAGAGAATCAGGAACAGAATCATAGATATGGACCTCATTTGGAGGGTTATGAGCTGGAAAGAGAAAGGAGAAGAAAGAGGGAAATGGTGCAGGGATCTAGAAGCATAATTGTTAGGAACAAAATAGACAGGGGGAATGTTAAGAAAAGTATAGGAAAGGGTGAAGCCTAAAGAGTTATATGCATGACCCATGGACATGACCGAAGGTGGGGGGCGGGCAGGATTGCTGGAGAGAAGGGGGTTACAGGCTGGAGGGGGGAAAGGGGGAAATTTGGGACAACTGTAATAGCATAATCAATAAGATATACTTTAAAAAATAAAATAGAACAGGAATTCTGGACACTGCCTTTTGCTTGGTTTTGCGGAGATGAATTTGAGGTAGGAATCCATCATTCTCCCAGATCATGCAGCACCTGAATAAAACCTCTTTCCTTTTATACCAGCATCTGCAACACAAGTTTGACTTTTTGACGTCAGGCAACCAAAACTTCCATTTTTTTGGTTCAGTTACATCATCACTACAGGAAGACCCCAAGTAAGATTAATAGCTAATTTATCATTAGAACAATGGAAGCTAGAAGGCAGTGGGATAATATACAGTATTCAAATAGCTAAAAGAAAAATAAGGGTAATCCCTGCCTTGTAGTATTATTGTTTGAATTAAAGGAACTGTAAATTCAGTGTCTGACTGCAATGGTTCCCTGAACACATTATTAAGGATCATATGGTGTAGCTTCAGATTATCTTTAAGTTCTTTTGTGATATTTAATCCACCCTATGTGAGTCAACAGCGGCAGCTCAATGTTGTAATAGCAGAAGGTAAAAATTAGCCCTCCCATACTCATCCAGAGGTTTAGCCAAAAGAAGCATATATCTCCACTTGTGGTTCTTCCTAGGAAAAAGGCTCTATACAAATGACTGTTTTATTCAGTCATTTAATATTTTCTGAGCACCTACTATATGCTTGCTAGGAGTTACTGCCTGGTGGAGAGAAGATATAATCTACCTCCAGTGACTCACAGAGTAGCTGGAGTGAACAGCACTAATCAGATAGCCATATAAATGACCGTGAGGCACATGTAAAGGAAAGACATGAGAAATACTAAGATCCCAGAGTAAGTGGCCTTTACCATAATCGAGGACGTGGGAAAGGCTTTCCTTGGAAGTGGTGGCTATGCTGAGTTCTGAATAAGTGGGAGTTTTCTTTCTTAAATAAGATGAAAGGGAAAAAGTGTTTCAGCCAGGGAAACTACATGTGCCAAGGGCCTGTAGCAAGAGGGAATAGAACAAGGACAAGGGAACTAAAAGAAACTTAATTTGAACATTATATGTCTGGTAAATGGTTAATATCCAGAATATATTTTTTAAAAAATTCTACAACTCACCACCACCAACAGAACCTGATTTAAAAATGGGCAAAAGACCATAGAAGGTATATAAGTGGTCAATAAGCATATGAAGAAGCTCAGCATCACTAATCATTAGGGAAATGCAACTCAAAACCACCATTAGAGTGACTCATCAGAAAAACAGAAAATAGGATGTTCTGATGAGGATGTGGAGGAATTGGAACCCTTGTGCATTTTTTGTGAGAACGTAAACTAATGCAGCCACCTGGAAACAATATGGCAGTTCCTCAAAAACTTAATCATAGAATTACCATATGATTCAGCAACTCCACTTCTGGGTTAGAGAATTGAAAGCAGAGACTTGAACAGGTATTTGTATTCCCATGTTTATAGCAGCATTATTCATAATAGCCAAAATATGGATGCGACTCGTGTCCATCATTCATTGGCAGATGAGTGGATAAGCAAAATGTAGTACTCTATATGCATTCACTGGAATATTATTCAGCCTTAAAAAGTAAGGACATTCTGACAGATGCTACAACATGGATGAAGCTTGAGGGCATTATGCTAAGTGAGATAAGCCAGTTGCAAAAAGAGAAATATCGTATGATTCCACTTATATGAGGTACCTAGGTAGTCAAAGTCAGAAACAGAAAGTAGAATGGTGGTTGCCAGGGGCTGAGGGAGGACTGGGGAGTTGTCAGAGAATTGAAAGAGCTGCTATGAGTTGGAGCTAAGACCAAAAAGGCAAGAGGTGGGCTGAGCCATGCAGATAACAGACCACATCAAGTGGTGTGGTCTTTGTCCAAGGCAAGGGATATCAAGGCTGGTAGTGGATAAGGAGAGGAGTCGGTGAAATTGGGAGATATTGAGGAGGAAAAGTCAACAGGGCCTGATGCAGGATGTGATGTGAGCAACTGGAGGGAGGAAGATTGCCCCAGATCCTTGGGCATCTTTAGGAGGCCCTGAAAACCTTGTCTGAGGTCTTGTTAAGGAAGCAGGACAGTGCCCTGTCCAGGTCTCAGTGTAAATATAAACTAGTATTTTATGTCTCTCAAGAAGAAATTTGGGCACCTACAGCCCTTCCTTCTACCTGGACATGCCCTCTTTGGTGGGTGAACATCAGAGGCCACCATGAGTGCAGGTCTGATTGACTATAACCTAGAAACACACTGTCCTTCACCCCTGATTTCTATGTATGTTTTCCTCACTGTAACATTTAGCCAGTCTTACAAATGGGCACTTTGGACCAGTTGAGAGTGCTTGGTTGCAAGCAATAGAAACTCACTCTGGTTACCTGAGCAGAAAATGACTCAATTGGAAGGTCATTTTGTTCACAGAATTACATTCCCTTGTTAAGGAACCCAAAGTGGGAACCAGGAGGCTGGCCCCGGGCATGGGGTGCCTAGACAGCCTGTTTGGGAAGCTCAGTGTGCCACTGCCCAGTGACCCAGCCACTGGACACTTGATGCCACTGTGGGCATTCTGAAAACTCCCTTCTATGGGAAGCCGGGGTGCTTGGTGGTGGCAAATGTAGCTCAGCCCGATTGGAAAACCACTGGGGGCGTGGCAGCACACAGGAGCCACTCCATACACCGGTTTTCCCATGGGGAACCAGGCCTGCATTTCTATAATAGCTAAAAGCTTGCTTTCTGCTAAAGGACCTCCTCATCCTGGGCTGAGAACAACAGATGTTCAATGTGTAACCTTGAAGCAGTTTCTTAGGGCCTATTCTGGGCCAATTTCTAAGAACAGGATGTGGCTAGACGAGTTATCCTTATCATCCATGCATGTGTAACATTCTTTTCTCTGTTATATAAAAGTAGTAATCATATAAGGCAATGACTGGGACAAAGATTCACAACTTTCTTGGATGTAATCCACCTAAAGAATCAATAAAAGCCTGTTATGGCAGGGGCAAACTGCACTTTCTCCTCTAGGAAGTGGCTAGTTCTGTCCCCTCTTCTCCACAGGATTCTTGCAGTCACTGTGCATTTATTCCCTTTGTCCACCACACCGTAGACTGCTGGTCAGAGGTCTGCAACACCCTTCCCTTTCCACCTGCCTTTCGTCCTGTGAGATAAAGGCTGTTAACCCCATAGCAGAGCTGAGAAAGATGAGGCTCAGAGAGGTCAGTGGCTTGCCAAAGATCAGGTGTCTTCCCTAACACAGTAAGTGGCTGAGTCACTGAAGCTCCACCCACCACTCCAGACTGATGCTTGCCACACGGCCCCCACAGCTTCCAGCAGCTTAGTTCAGAGACAATTTGCATTTAAAGAGACCTTTTAAAAAGTATTGGTCCTGAAATTCAGAACCAGGGACAGCAGTTACCTTGTTGATTTTTCACACCTAACCACAAATAAGACTGAGGTGGGTGGGGGAGATCTGTTTGGACCATCAGCTTTTGAGTAAAGGGGCAAGTTGCCTGCACTTGGTATGAGATCTGCCACCTCTACCTTCACTCCCACTTCAAATAAGCAGAATGTCCAGATACTAGGCAGCCAGAAACAGCAGACATTCACCACAGCCTCTAATCCTTTACACCAGTCCTTCCTCCTTTCAGTTCTTTCTGGAGCAAGAGAGGAAAGATCACCTGGTTGTCATTGTTAGCTATTTATTCAGCATAAAAAAAGGCTTGTCTGGGCTCTGGCTGGATAACTCAGTTGGTTAGTACATCATCCCAATACGCGAAGGTTGCAGGCTTGGTCTTGGTCAGGGCACATGCAAGGAGCAACTGATGAACACATAAATAAGCAGAACAACAAATTGATTTTTTTTTCTCTCTCTTCCCCTCCTTCTCTCTCTCTCTTCCTCTCTCTCTCTCTCTCTCTCACAAAACAAGACAAAACAAAAAACAAAAACAACAATAACAACAACAAAACTTGTCTGGGCAAAGCAGATAAATGGCACTTTATAGAACTGATTTAATCTTTGACCTCAGTTTATTTGGGATAATAAAAAAAAGCTACTTAATCATGTTAATTGGCTTCTGGCTCCAACTACCCATTCAAAGACTATCCCAGTAACAAGTTCATCCTGAAATTGTTTGAATTAGGGTTTTGCCATTAGAACTGAGTAGTGCCAGATCACAGCTGCTGTCTGTTGAGCTAAGTAAAGGCAGGGTCCCTCCCTGGGGCCAGAAAATCCTCCCAGAAGCCAGGAACATCCTATGGAGTGGTCTAGTGGCTTCTTTTAAACAAGCAGCCAGGTCTTTAGGTCTTTCATCATTGTAAGAAGTGTTTTATTTCCAGACCAAAAATGAAGTGATTTTTAAAGTTTATGTATTCTTTCAAGTCTGACACATTAATGTTTCTCTGTATCTTTATCATACACGTTCCAAATTAGCAGCATCAAATCATCTGCAACATACACAACTTACCCAAATCTTGCCATTCTGTAATATGAAATGAATGAGTGCATGTGTGCACACAAATGCATTGGTGTATAAGGTACATGACCAGTTTTGCTGGGATAGGATGGGAGCCGACTACATAAGCATGTGAGTCCAGTTGTATCTCTGGGAGCCATCTTGGAGGCTGGCAATGCCAACAACCCTATTTAATTAGGGCCCATCCCCTATTCTCATTTTTGTCCTGTTTTATATCTTTCTAATTCTTATCACTACCTGAGATTATT
This sequence comes from Furipterus horrens, assembly GCF_987537825.1. Lineage (NCBI taxonomy): Eukaryota > Metazoa > Chordata > Mammalia > Chiroptera > Furipteridae > Furipterus > Furipterus horrens. The sequence goes on along the minus strand of NW_028327175.1, from coordinate 115,293,072 downwards.
TTATTTTTTTGTTGTAAAATAAGTGTCCATCTCCCTCACTAGCCTGCATGCTCTGTGAGATCTGAGACCACCTCAGATCTACACACTGTGGTCTCCTCTGTATATAAGAACATCACCTGGCACCTAGTAGGTGGTCAATAAACATTGGTTGAAGGAAAGACTGAAGAGTCAGTGTCAGGCCCAGTGCCAGGTGCCAGAAAACATATCAGTATCTTGTTGTTGGCTTGTAACCCTTGTCTTGAAGTACTGAGACCAGAATAGGCTCTTTGACCTAAGTTTCCACCTCTCTGAACAGTTGCAACCCAGGCTGATTTAGTAGCTTCGCTTTCTTAGATCTCGGAGGGAGATATTCCATGGGCCCCAGGAGCTGCCAGCACCAACTGTGGCATTTCCGTAAATGCCCATGCCTTAGCTTCAGAGTAACCTGGGGAACTAGTACCTGACACTCGATCTCCCACAGGAATGATTTTAGATGCTGGGCATCCCTCCAGAATAACAAAGCCATTACTCCCATGTACTCAGCCTAGCCCCAATGACTGAGAATTGCTTCACATTCCATCGCTCACATTTCTTTGTAAGGCCCATGCAGAGTTCCTTGGTCTGGCCTCATACTCACCTCTCCAGCTATATGACTGTACTAAACTACCCATTTCCCCTGATCTCCCCTTGCCAAAGTAGGAAGTTGTGCTTATGATTCCTTAATAATGCAGCTCCACAATCCTTTGTCTGCAGTTCCAAAATCCAAAACGCTCTTTCCACTGCAAGATTTTTCATAAGTTTGCAGGGTCAGTCCCTCCAACCAAGACCACCAGGAACCTACTGTAGTTGGACAAAGCTGTGTTTACTGACCTGTTGCCACAAGGGAGAGTGTGTTCTGATACCTTCCTTTCACTCCGCTGGGGTGGGAGGGTCCCCTGCCCTCAGTAGCAGGGCACCCAGCACTATCAGGTGAGGTGGGCCACGGTCATCAGCCACATATACTTGTACTCACAGAGTGGGGGTAAGAACACCACATGCCAGTCAGGGCCACTCGGGGTTGCACTAAGGAACAGAGTGAACCAGCTGGGGCAGTGGGCTGCAGGCTATGTAGTAATGGGGTGGGGTGCCCTTTGGTTCCTGCAGGAGGAGGTGATAGGCTTGTTTGAATGGTCTTGCAAGCTGACAGGGAACTGAAACTGAAGCCCCTCACATGAGGGTGGGGTGCAGTGCAGCTGGTCTGGCTGATGGGGGAACTAACTGGGTGATGAGCCTTTCCTGTTGGGGGGGTGAGGGGGGGCATATCTGAGAGGAACAGGGGAACTCAAGGGCCCTGTAAGGCTCAAAGATGTCAAGGCAAGACTTCTGGCCAAGATGGGGGCCTAGACAGATGCACTACGTCTCCCTCCACAACTAAGAAGGAATACAACTACCTCAAAACTAGAGACAATCAGAAGTTCCAGAAAATTGAGCTGCATGGAAGCCCAACAAACAAAGATATAAAGAAGAAATACTCATCTAGGCAAGTAGGAGGGGTGGAGCCATGACAGAGAGGATGCGGTGTGGTGGTGGCAGTAGCGGCGGCAGCGGCAGGCCAGTGGAAACCACAGTCATATGTTTTTAAAAGTAGGGAGGGATACCTGGGAAGTGCTCCCAGCGTCAGACCAGACTGCATGGCTCATGGTTCCAGCACCGGGGAAAATAAAACCTCATTACTTTTGATTGTGAAAACCAGTGGGGGTTGGGGTGGAGGAAGAAATTTCTGGTTTCTCAGTAGAGTCCACTTGTTTAAAGGACCCCATGGTCCTAGAACATATGCAAACCCACCCGCTCAGGAATGATGGCCAAGGCAACAGCTAGAGCAGCACCTGTCCCATACAGAAGTGGGAGAAGTGCCTGGAAAAGGGGCAGGTGCTGAGCAAGCAGCATTGTTCCCTCTCAGACCCCTCCCCCACATACAGCGCCACAGTGTGGTGAAACGTGTCGCTTGTACTGATGATGTCCTAAGGCTCCGCTCCTTACAATGTAACAGGTGCGACAACTCTACCTAAGACACAGAGGCAAACAAACTCAGGAGCCTGTCAAGATGAGGAGACAGAGAAGTGTCACCCAAAAGAGGGAACAGATCAAGGTTCCAGTGGGAAAACTAAGCGACCAGGAGATAGCCAACTTAACAGACGAGGAGATAGCCAACTTTACAGATGCAGAGTTCAAAACACTGGTGATAAAAATGCTCACAGGCTTGACAGATATGCTTAAGGACAGCAAATGCATAAGGGAAGAAGTGAAGGCTATGCTAACTGAAACAAAGGAAAATCCACACAAAACCAATGGAGAAGGGAAGGAAATCGGGGTTCAAATCAATCATTTGGAACACAAGGAAGAAAAAAAAGAGTCAACCAGTACAGAATGAGGAAACAAGAATTGAAAGAAACAAGGAGGGGCTTAGGAACCTCTGAGACAATTTAAACATACCAGCATCCAAATCATAGGGGTGCCAGAAGGAAAAGAGGAAGAGCAAGAAATTGAAAGCTTATGTAAAAAAATAATGAAGGAAAACTTCCCAAATTTGGCAAAGGAAATAGACATGTGGGTCCAGGAAGCACAGAGAGTCCCAAACAAGCTAGACCCAAGGAAGACCACACCAAGACACATCATAATTAAAATGCCAAAGATTCAAGATAAAGAGAGAATCTTAAAAGCAGCAGGAGAAAAGCAGAGAATTACCTACAAATGGGTGCCTATAAGAAGCTGGGAAAGATTGGACTTGAGCCAAGTGAACCCCTGAGTGGGGCTCATGCTGTGTGCTGTGTATAAGCAGTGTGCACTATATGCCCGGAATTTGGGGGTGGACCAGGAGTGGAGGCTCCAGAGGTTGAGTTGGGGCTTTCCTTACAGACTTTCCTTGGAGACCAGGCCCAGCAGACTGCCATTTTCTTGTTTGTGAACTTACAAAAGCAGGGCCTGAACATATAGGGGCTCAGGCAGCCTCCAAGTTCTGCAGCAGCTGGCCGTGTCCTTAAGGCTTTTAGAGCCCTGGGGTCTTGGTGAGCCCCAGCTCAAGGGGGTAGCACAGCAGAGCGTGAGAGATCACTCATGTCCCCAGGAGGGCAGGGACAGGCTGGATTCAGACCTGACGAAAGCCGGCTGCCTCATGCACTTTCACCTCCTCCTCCAGAAACTGGAACACCTGTGTGGCCTTTGGCCACAGTCCAGCAACCGGCTTAGCTCTTCACATTCTGTTCCTGAAACCTGGACTTTCCCAACTCCAAGAACTCTGTCTCCTGTTCTAATTCTTGAGACTTCCAAGGAGCAAGCTGCCATGCCCATCACCTTCCAGCATGCTTCCTGGAAAGGGTCATTGGTCTTATATAATCAAAGGGCTTGAGTTAAAAGGCCAGCCATTTGTTCAAACATTCATCAACTATTAACTGAGTACCTATTCTGTCCCATTCCAGACCCTCGGAAGCACGCTCACTGCCAGGTTCTCTGGTATCCTAGCAACAAAAATATCTCATCTGAACTCTGGCTAGGACAGAGGCTATTTTCTCCCTGACTTCTGTGACCTGCAGCTTCTCTGGGTCTCTAAGAATCTGATTGTGCAGCTCGTGGATCCACTGAAAGCCACCACGGACACCTAGAACCCCATGCCAGCTGACCCCCCCTGGTAGAATGAGCTTCTCGCTCACGTTCTCTGAGCTGGTCAACATCGCCATCCCACAGTGTGGTGTGGTGAATTTCAAGGCCCTGCACCTTCTGCTCCATGGCATCCTGGAGCACATCCACATGGCTGAGCTCCAGAAGGTCCTCTCAGGGGATGAGGACTTCCTCCAGTCCTCACAGGCCGTATTCATGCCCCGGGAAGGAGATGCTCAGCCCATCCTCAACCCCATGAAGAGGCTGAGCAACGTCTTTGATCACGTGGTGAGCCGCATTGACAAGATGGAGAGCCAGTTGGCCACACTGCAGGAACTGCCCTCTACCTCTCATCTGCTAGAGGCCAGCCAGGGGACCAGTCGGCCTGCCCAGGAACTGTGGCAGCTGATAAAGCTCCGAAAGATGGTGGAAGGCAATGAAGAAGCCATGGAAAAGGTAACCCACCTGGCCTCCACAGGCTTCTTGCCCCCTTGCTCTTCTCCCAGGCATCTCGCCCCCTATTCTGTTCCATCCCCTTGTGATGTGCCCTCCTTGTTTGGGAATCAGGCAGAACCAAAGCTCCAAGCTTGCATTCATCAAGAATTGAGGAAAGAAACCAGACACAAAGACCACATATTGTGTGATTTCATCTATATGAAATGTCCAGAATGGGCGCATCCATAGAAACAGAAAGCAAGTTTGTGGTCACCGGGGCTGGATGGAGTTGGGAATGGGGAGTGTTTGCTTATTGGCTACAGGATCTTCTTTTGGGGTGACGGAAATATTTTGGCACCAGATGGAGGCAGTGGTTGTATTGTGAATGTACTAAATGCCACTAACTTATTCTCTTTAAAATAGTTTATTGTATGTTATGTGAATCTTACCTCAATCAAAAAAAAAAAAAATAATCGAGGACCTCCCATGAGGGGGAGGTGCCATGGTAGTCCTGGTAAAATGGAGTTCATGTTCTAGCAAGAGTGACAGACAGAAAGCAGGTCAGTAAAAATCTACAGGAACCAGTCATGTGAAAAGTGGGAAAGAGTATTATCTCTACATTATAGATGGGAAACTGACACTCAGAAATGTTCATTCATTTGCTGATGGTACTGCAGCCAGTGACAGCAGAGCAGGAGAGGAGCTGAGGCCTCTGACCCAGGACCTGCCTTGGACCATGTACTCTCCTGCCTCCCTGCTCAGCACGTGGTTATCCATCAGGACCTGTAGTCTTGGGGAAGACTTTGGATCTTGGGAAATGAATACCCTGCACTCTCTCCTGTCATTCTCCCATTGGCTAAACTGGAAGGCCAGTGGTACCATAATAACGGTGTCTGTGGGCCAGCCTCCAGGGCCCCAAGTGTGTGGTGAGGATGAAAGATGGATATACAGGGGCTGATGGAGAACATCCACCAAATGGAGGAACCACTCTGAGGCACATGCCATAGAAAGAACTGGGAACAGAGCTTTGGGAGAAGGGAGTCAGGGTTGAGGTGGGTTGAGATGGCTCTGGAAAGGTGGATAGAAATTCAGCAGACAGATATTGGAAGGGGGCCCTTTCTAGATGAGTAAGTGGCAGGAGCCAGCACAGGGCACACTTGGGACATAAGGGACCCCCCAGAGGAGGGTCGTGGACAATGAGCTGGAAGGTGGGCTAGGTCTCCTCACGTGCCAGGAAAAAGCATTTGTTCCCATCCAGGAGGTGTGCAGTCTTTCCTTTTGTGAATTAAGCTGCCCCAGAGAAGGCTGGTCTGGCCTCAGGGGAGGAATCAGCAAAGGAGGCACCACCAGTGGTAGGGAGGCCACAAGCCAAAGACCGCTCAGCTCGAGAGCAGGACAGCATGTCAGGTGTGGCGAGCACAGAAAGGAAGGGCTCATTATTTGCCAGGTAAGCTAGATATTATGTCTGTTAGCTCCTTTAATCTGCATAGCAACTCTGTGAGGCAGTTTCTGTTATTATCCTGAATTTACAGATGAGGAAATTGAGGCACAGAGCAGTTAAGGAACTCACTCACTATCACAGTGTTAGAAAATGGAGACTCGCCCAGTCTTGGGCTGAGTAGGTTAGTGAAAGACGTAGGTATGTGGGGCGCTGAGCATACTGCCACTTCCCAACTGGAAAGGGTGGGGAGATGGCGATGGTTTCTTTCTCCCAGGATTATTGCAAGACTTAAAGCTAAATGAAATAATGCATGGGAGTTGCTTAGCGCAGAGTTCCACATATTCTAGGTGCCCAATCAGTGATCACTATTATTATTCAGATATTTTAACTGAGCAGAGAAACTGAGCTGGATTGGGACCTCAGCAGAGTCAGGTTCCCAGAGCCCTGAAAGAACATGCCCAGTGTTAGAGGGAGAAGGGAGAGTCCAGTCTGCCCAAGGCAGGCTGATGCCAGGTGAGAGAGGCAAATTGACAACACAGATGAACTGTAAGTCGTCATGCTCAGTGGAAGCAGCCAGACAAAGACCACAAATTGCTTGACTCCATTTATATAAAACATTCATCCCTGGCTGGTATGGCTTAGAGGATCGAGTGCCAGACTGCAAACCAGAGGTTTGCCAGTTTGATTCCCAGTCAGGGCACATGCCTGGGTTGCAGGCCAGATCCCAGTTGGGGGCATGCGAGAGGCAACCACACAGTGATGTTTCTCTCCCTCTCTTTCTCTCTCCCTTCCCCTCTCTCTAAAAATAAATAAATAAAATCTTTTAAAAAGACACACAAAATGTCCAGAACAGGCAAATCTGTGGAGATAGAAAGTGGATTCGTGGTTGCCAGGTGCTGGGGCAATGGGAGTGACTGCTGATGGATCTGGGGTTCCTTTGGGGGTGATAAAAATGTTCTAGATAGAAGTGATGGTTGCACAACCTTGTGAATGTACTAAATACCACTAAATCATTCACTTTAATATTGTTATGTGTATTTTACCACACATACACAAAACTAGAGATTGGCATAATCAATCTTTAAAAATAAAGAACATGTTCTACCTATACATTGTCTACGGAAGACACATTTAAATTCAAGGACATAAATAAGTTAAAAGTACAGTATTCCCTCACTTATCATGGGTATTACGTTCTTACCTTACACTTATTCTACACTCTTAAACCTACATAACTTTAACAACATACATATACAGTACCACAAAACCCCACGATATAGCAAAAAATCTGTGATAATTAAATATAATATTTTTAAAAATCCCGTGATACAGTAAGACCGTGATAAGTGAATCGCGATATAAAGAGGGACTATTGTAAAAGGGTGGAAAAAGATATTCCATGTAAGCAGTAACCAGAGGAGAGCTGGAGTGACCATGCTATTAGACAAGATAGACTGGAAGACAACAAATTGGTACTAAAGACAAAGAAGGCTGCATGGGTGGCTGAGGGCAGTTTAGGGAGGGCCTTGGAGGCTAGAGAGGTAGACACGAGTTTCCAACATGCCAGCCCCTTCAGAGCAGCCTGCCTCCTACTTGTCTTAATGGATGAAGACTTCTAGAATGCATGAGTACCCAGAGTGACCCAACCAGCGCAGGAAAGGGGAAGACAGACAAGTCTGCACCTGGGTGTGCAGTCCTTGGAGGACTGTTTGTGCACTTAGGAATGTCCCTACTGTTAGATAAAGTCGCCTTGTGGGAGCCTGGCTGAGGTTGCCAAGGTTGCCATAATGACCCATTGTAGGGGGTTGCCATAGTAGCTGGTTCTCAGATGGTGCTGCTTAGCTAAGTGTCTGTACCCACCTGCCAGTCAGGTTGGCAACCAAATGCCATGTTGATGGCAGGGGTCACCTCTCCTGCCCCCTTCTGCTCCCTTCCTCTGGGCTGGCTGGGTTAGTGTCCTCTGCCATCCTTTACACCGGTCAAGGTGAATGGTGCCCAGGAAACTAGGGCAGGCACCATGGAGGCTTCTCGACAGGTCTGAGAGGACCCACAGGCATGGCCCAAGGGCTGCTGCCCTTGGTCATGCCACCACCAGATTTAGGGGCTTAAATACTGCAACAAGTCATTACTTAGCATAGATTGCAGGGGTTTTTCACCCTCGGCATTCTTGACATTTGGGCCTGATGAGTCTTTGTGGTGGAGACTGTCCTGTGCTCTGGGCTCTACCCATCATGTTGCCAGGAGCTTCTCATAGTCATGACAAAGCAAAATATCTTCAGATGCTGCCATATGCCCACTGGGGCTAAATCACTGCTGTTGAGAGGTGCTGAGTAGGAAAACCTGGGCTCCCCTGCTGGCTGTGTGCCTTTCTCCATAACCTCAAAAACCAGTCCCACTGCAAACCTTTCCTAGAACTGCAGGTTCCCAGGCCCCCACCCCCATGTTCCAGGCAGTATGTTTTAGAAAGTCACATTTGTAAGTCCCTCTCTGTCTCCTTGAGGCCTCTGTTATCTCATCTGTGATGATAACACCTGGCCACTGCCCTAACAGGGGAAAATGTTCATAAGATTGTTCTGGCTAACCCTGTTTCCATAAATAAGCTCATGGGCCCCATTATGGGATTGCAACAAGATGCTGTTGCTTTTTTTATTTTCAAAACTCCCTCCCTAGCCCTGACCAGCATGGCTCAATTGGTTGAGCATCATCCGACAGAGTGAAAGGTTGCCGGTTTCATTCCAATTCCCGGTCAGGCCACATGCCTGGGTTGCAGGCCAATCTCTGGATTGGCACGCATGCAAGAGGCAACCAATCAGTGTTTCTCTCCCTCTCTCTCCCTCCCTTTCCCTCTCTTTAAAAATAAATAACTAAAATCTTCAAAAAGTTATTTTTTAAAGTCCCACCTGATTTTACTCCTCCAACTCAAAATTCCTACTGTATATTCCACAATTAAAATAATTTTAAGTTTATATTGATTTTTGAGAATTTCTTAACTAAGTTTAAGGGCATTGAAGACACTTTCGGGATTTAGAGAATCAGGGTTGAAGTTTCTGTAATAATAGTAATAAATTTCATAGGTGGGCAGCACCCTCCCTGGGGTCCCAGGAAGTACCGTTGCATTCCTAGGTCTGTCTGGAAGGTCAGAGGTGTTAGCATTCCCATTTCTCAAAGCTCTGGCCACTGTGGCCACATAGATCAGTCTAGCTCGTTGTCTGAGGGGGTGTTTGCCTTGAACCCCCTTATTGATCTTTTCCAGGCTTCTTTTTTCTAAATTTTATTTTTATTGTTTTTCTATTACAACTGTCCCACTTTTTCCCTCATCGCTACCCCCCACCCAGCCCACCCCTTCTCCCACAGTCAATCCCCACCCAGTTGTCCGTGTCCTTGGGTTATTTATATTAGTTCCTTTACTAAAGCCTTCCCCTACTTACCCCCTTCCCTCCCTCCTCTCCCCCCCCCCCATAACTGTTACTCTGTTTCTTGCTCAATTTTGTTTATTTGTTTGAGTTGTTCATTAGTCTCCTGTATCAGTTGATATTATATGGTATTTTTCTTTCATTGCCTGGTTTATCTTTCTAGGCTTCTTGAAAGCACTGAGCTACCTACCTGAATCTACATTCTAAAAGCCCCCTTCAGAGACAGAGAGTAAGAGACACAGAGTAAGTGCAAGTCTGGACAAGTCTGGCTGCGAGTGCCTGCAGGGCATTCCTCAGGCCTTGGTGTCCACTTCCAGTAAGGGCAGATTTCCAGGCTCACCTCCCTGAACATGGCTCACTCCAAGCCCTAACTGCAGTCCGAGGGGCCATGTGGGTCCTTCCAGGTTATTCTCCCAGCAACATAGTACAGACCTTAACCTTTCCTCAGTGCCCCTCCACTGCCCTTTCCTCCCTAGCGTTCAGGGCATGTGAGAAGCAGGCTAGGTCTGGGTTGAGAAACCTGTAACTGACTATCATAGGAGAGCAACTGTGGAGAGCAGGACCAATAAAATGGCATCGGTCCAGTCAAGATAACATAAAATATATAAAACAAAATGGGATCACTTATGTCAACCAACATGGCTGCCAGTCAGCCTTGACACTTTGGTTCAAGAGGGAAACTATCTAAGTCACACTAGACACGTCTGCAAGGAGATATACCTAAGATATATGCACACACAATCAGAGCAGACACACCTGGCAAGGAGACACAACCAAGATATTTGCACACATGATCAGAACAGTCATGTCTGCAGAGTGGGACCACCCATTCATAGGCTCCTGGGCAAATTCCCCATTTGCCATCAAAGGTGTCAAAACACTTATCACGAGACCCAGAAGGGTGGAGTAAAACACTTTTAAGGTATAACTGAGGCAAGCTCCAGACCACTACTGAGACAGCCAAGCTCCACACCCAGAGTGTTGCCCCATGGCATGCTGATCTCCCTTGGCATTGGCCGCCGGAGGCTCTGCCCTACTGGACTGAGGACTTTGTCTGCCCATCTGGCTCCAGATACCTTTCCTTGCAAGATGCTGACTCCCTTGCCCACTGTGCTGTCTCCCAACATGCAGACTGAGACTCTGGGACTTGGGTTCGTTATTCCCCACTAATTGCCCCGTGTGTGTTATATTTCTCTTAGATTGTTAGGGTGTGAGTAAGATGTTAATGCATGTTGATGTTCTACTTTGAGTGAACCTGCATTCAATAACAGCTGAGTGAATAACGTATTTGCCTTGTGTGACTCTTGTCTGTTCCTTGGTGCCGGGCTGCTCAGCAGGCAGCCAGCTGAGCAGTTGCCTGACTGACTTGTAGGAAAGACTGTATCATGAACATATGTTTATGACAGAGCACCTTGTGAGAAAATAATCTTTCTCCTCTTGTGCAGTCCTCACTCATGGAGCTGCCTGTACTTGCCCATGGAGGAGTGGAATCAGGGGAATGACTCCTGCTCAGGTAATTTGGTCCTCTAGTTACCCCCAAAGAGATGGGGGGAAAGTGAGGGGTCTGGACCTCGCAGATTTCAGTGCAAAGCATTTTCTGTCTATAGCAAATCAGGATGTATAAAACTCATCCGATGATACTATTATGACTCCTAACAAAATTAACAATAACTCCCAAATACACCTAATAGACAGTCTTGAAATTTCTCCCAGTTTTTTCTAAAACAAAAATGCTACATTTTACACCTTTATTGAGATATAATCCACATACCAAAGAAATTCATCCATTTAAAGTATACAATCATATAATGTATGTTAATTATACCTCAATAAAAAAAATTAAGTATACAGTTTAGTGATTTTAGTATATTCACAGAGTTATGCAACTATCACACTCAGTTTTAGAGTATTTTCATAGCCAGAAAAAGAATCCTTTAACAGTTAGCTGTCATTCTCCATTCCTTTTCCTCCTTAAGCCCCCACTTTTTCACTTGCCATAATGTTTTCAAGCTCTATCCATGATGTAGCATGTATCAATACATTATTTTTTTTATTGCAAAGTAATATTCCAATATCTGGACTTCTATTTATCAGTCGATGAATGTTTGGCTGTTTCCACCTGTAAACTATTGTGAATAGTGCTGCTATGAACATTGGTGTATGAGTTTTTCAGTGAACGTAAGTTATTTCCCTTGAGTATATACCTAGAAGCAGAATTGCTGGATCATATGATTACTCTATGTTTCAAGTTTGAGAAACGACTAGACTGTTTTCCAAAGAGGCTGTATTTACATTCCTGTCAGAGTATGAGGGTTCTAATTTTTTCACATCCTCACCAACACTTCTGTGTCTTTTTTATTATAACCATCCTCCTGGGTGTAAAGCATATCTATCTCATTGTGTCTTTTTATCTGCATTTCCTTGGTGACTAATGATGCTGAGAGTCTTTTCCTGCTCATGTTAGCCATTTGTATATCTGTGGAGAAATGTCTATTCAGATTATTTGCCCATTTTTATTTGGGTTATTTGTCTTTTTGTTGTTGAGTTGTAAGAGTTCTTTATATATTCTGAATATGTGATGTCAGGTATATGATTTGTAAATATTTTCTATCATTCTGTGAATTGTCTTTTCAGTTTCTTAATAGTATCTTTTGATACAAAAAGTTTTAAGTTTTGATGAAATCCAATTTATCTCTTTTTCTTTTCTCTCTTTTTTGTGAAGAAAGGGCCATCATTTATGCTTTTGGTGATGTATCTAAGAAACCATTGCCTAACCGAGGTCACAAAGATTTACTCCTATGTTTTCTTTTACAATACAGAAGTAAATAGTTTATCTCTTACATGTAAATCTGTTAACTATTATGAGTTAACTTTTGTGTATGGTGTATGGTAGGCATCCAACTTCACTCTTGCATGTGGAGATCCAGCTGTTCAGCACCATTTGTTGAAGACTATTCTTTCCCTGCTGATTTGTTTTAGCACTCGTTGAGAAATCAATTGACTGTAAACTTGAGGGTTTAGTTCTTCATTCTCAATTCTCTTACATTGATGTATATATCTTTCCTTATGCCAGCACCATACTGTCTTGCTTACTGTAACTGTAGAAGTTTTGAAATCAAGAAGCATGAGTCCATCAACTCTGTTCTTCTTTTTCGAGATTGTTTGGCAATTCCGAGTCCCTTGCATTTGCATATGAATTTAAGGATCAGGCTGTCAATTTCTGAAAAAAGAACCAACTGATATTTTTATAGGGATTGAGCTAAATCTATAGATCTATTTGGGAATAAGCCTTCCAATCCAAGAACATGGGGTGCTATTTATTTATTTATTTATCAATCAACTTTATTGAGATATAATTCACCTACCATACAATTCACCCATTTAAAGAGTACACAATTCAATGATTTGTATTATAGTCAAAGAGTTGAATATATACAACCATTACCACAGTCAATTTTAGAATATTTTCATCACCAAAAAAAGAAACCCTACACCCTTTTCTTTAAATTATTTATTTATTAATTTTTAGGGAGGCGGAGAGGGAGAGCAAGATCGATGTGCAAGAGAAACATTGCTCAGTTGCCTCTTGCACATCTCCAACTGGGGACCTGGCCCATAACCCAGGCATGTGCTCTGACTGGGAATCAAACCAGCAATCTTTTGGTTCATAGGCCAGCACTCAATCCATTGAGCCAACACACTATACCCTTTTATCACCACTCTATTCTCTCAATCCCTACTCCACCTCCAACCATAAGCAACTGCTAATCTACTTTCTGTCTCTATAAATTTGCCTATTCTGGACATTTCATATAAATGGAATCATACAATATGTGGTCTTTTGTGTTTGGCTTCTTTCACTTAGCGTAAGCTTTCCAAAGTTCATCCTTGTAACATCAGTACTTCATTACTTTTTTTTAAAAAATAATTTATTTATTTGTTTGTTTATTTATTTATTTATTTTTAGAGAGAGAGGAAAGGAGAAAGAGAGGGAGAGAAACATCACTGTGTGGTTGCCTCTCACTTGCGCCCCCAACTGGGGACCTGACCTACAACCTAGTCATGTGCCCTGACTGGGAATCGAACCAGCGACACTTGGTTCACTGAGCTACACCAGCCAGGCAGTACTTCATTACTTTTTATGGTTGAATAATATTTCATATTATGAGTGTATCATAGTTTGTTTACCCATCGGTCAGTTGATTGACATTTGGATTGTTACCACCTTTGGGTTGTTATGAATGAAGCTGCTATAAACCTTCATGTACAAGTTTAAGGACCTATATTTTTATTTCTTTTGGGAATATCACTAGGAGTGGACTTGCTGGGTCATATGATAACTCTGTGTAAATTTATGAAGAACCACCACACTATTTTCTAAAATGGCTGCACCATTTTACATTTTCACCAGCAGTGTGTGAAGATTCCAGCTTCTCCAATTCTCACCAACACTTATTATTAACTGACTTTTAATTCTAACCATTCTAGTGGGTGCGAAATGATATCTTATTGTGATTTTACGTTGCATTTCTCTGATGGCAAATGATGTTGAACATCTTTTCATATGCTTACCAGCCATTTGTATATCTTCTTTAGAAAAGTGTTTATTCAGATCTTTGCCTTTTTAAAATTGGGCTATTTGTCTTATATGTTCCTGGATTCAGTTTGCTAATATATTTTTGAGGATTTTTACAACCATATTCTAGTTTTCTTATTATGTCTTTGTCTGATTTTGGTACCAGGTTACTACTGGCCTTATAGAATGAGTTTGGAATTCTTCTATTTTTTGGAAAAATTTGTAAAGAATTGGTATTAATTGTCCTTTAACTATTTGATAGAAGTCAGTAGTGAAGTTGTTTGGTCCTGGCCCTTTCTTTGTGCTATATTTTAAATAACTATTTCAATCTCTTCACTTGTTTTACGACTTTTCAGATTATTTATTTCTTCTTGAGTCAGGTTTGGTAGTTTATGTCTCTCTAGGAATTTGTCCATTTCATCCAATTTATCTAATTAGTTGCCATACAGTTGTTCACAGTATTCCTTTATAATTGTTTTTATTTCTGTAGGGTCAATTCTGATTCTAGTAAATTGAGTCTTCTCTTTTTTTTCTTTGACTATCTAGCTAAAGATCTCATTGATCTTTTCAAAGAACAGGCTTTCAGTTTCATTGATTTCCCCTATTATTTTTTATTTTCTCCTTCATTAGTTTCCACTCTAATCTTTATTGTTTTATTTTTTGTTTTACTTGTGATAGGCTTAGTTTGTTCTGCTTTTTCCAGTGTCTTAAGGTAGACGTTTAGGCTTAATACAAGATCTTTCTTTGTTAATATAGTCACATCCAGCTAAAATTTCTCTCTAAGCACTGCTTTAGCTGCATCCCATAAATTTTTGTGTATTGTGTTTTAATTTTAATTAACCTCAAAGTGTTTTCTAGTTTCCTTTGTGATTTCTTCTTTGACCCATTACTTAGGCGAATGTTGTCTGATTTCCATATATTTGTGAATACCTAAATTTCTTCTGTTATTTTTTTAAAAGATTTCATTTATTTACTTTTAGAGAGAGGGGAAGGGAATGAGAAAATCATTGATTGGTTGCTTGCAATGCCCCCAACCAGGGACCTGACTTGCAAACCCAGGCATGTTTCCTGACTGGGAATTGAACTGGTGATCTTTCGGTTGGCAGGCCAGTATTCAATCTACTGATCTACACCAGCCAAGTCCAGTTTCTTCTGTTATTGATTTCTAATTGAATTGCATTGTGATCAGAGAACACATTTTTGTATTATTTCAGTCTTTTTAAAATTTGCTGAGAGTTGTTTTTATGGCTAGCTCATGTTCTATCCTATAGAATATTCTATGTTTGCTTAGAAGAATGTGTATTCTGCCACTGTTGAGTGAAGTTTTCTATAGATGTCTGTTATGTCTGATTGGTTTATAGCATTGTTCAAGTCTCCTATTTCCTTGCTGATCTGCCTAGTTGTTTTATCCATTATTGGAAATAAGGTATTGAAGTCTCCAACTATTTGTGCTGAATTGTCTATTTCTCTTTTCTGTTTTGCCGGTTTTTGCTTCGTGTTTTTTGCTTATTATATATTCCTGATGGATTAATCATTTTGTCATTATAAATGTCCCTCTGTGTTTCTAGTAACAACTTTTGTCTACTCCAGTTCTCTTTTGGATACTGATTGCATGATATATCTTTTTACATCATTTTATTTTCAACCTATTTGTACCTTTGAAGGTAAAATTTCTCTTATAGACACCATGAGTTTGGATCATGTTTGTTTTTTTTTTAATTCATTCTGCTAGTCTCTGTCACTTAATAGAAATTTTAATTTATTCACATTTAATATAATTACTAATAAGAAGTACTTCTGCCATTTTGCTACTTGTTATTTTTGTTAGCTGAATGCCTAACTATACACTAGACTTTTTATATACATTATCACATTTTTATACCCATTTTATGATTGAGGAATCAGAAACTTAGAAAATGCAGTAAGAGCTCCAGTCAGTGGTGAAACTGAGCTATGAGCCCAGCATTGCATGCATCAGCTCTTGCCTAAAGATTCCTCACTGGTCCTCCAGCTTCCCCTGTTGTCCTCCCAGGACCAATCTACACATGCAGCCAGAAGGACCCTTTAAAAATGTAAATCCAATCATAACTGCCTTGCTGATCCTCCCATGGTTTCCGCCAAAGGGCATGAGATGCTTCATAATGAGTGGCTCCTGGTTACTGAATACATTCAAACACAGCATTGCCTCCTTCCCACTCAGGCAACTTAAGAGCTCAGAACACTGTTGACTTAAGTGTCATTTACTGGCCTCTAAATATGTTCTAGTCTAGGCCTTAGGGGAGCCAAGAGGACTTCTTAGTCCATGGCAATCATCAGAGAACTTGAATAGTTTACTTCTCTTCTCCACCAGCCACACCCAGCTTTGCATTTCCCCCTCCTCTCTCTCTCCAGTCCATGAAGACCCTGCAGGATTTGCTCACTGACATTTGTGCACTCAAGGTCACCACTGAAACCCTCAGGAAGGATGTGGACATGCTGAAGGACGTATTTAATAAGGTAGACCCTCCCCATCATCCTCCAAGCTGGCCATGCTGCTTGGACTGCAGGTGGTTGAGTGACAGAATAAATCTAGGAAGCCTGTTCTTAGTCAAAGAACACAGCCATGGGGCAGGAGATGGGGGCTGATGTGGTTCAGCCACTTGGCCCATCCCCCTGAACTGTCCATGACTTCCACCATGCTATGTTCCTCACCCTGCTCTCTTAGGACACCATTTGCAAGTGACAGAAACTTAGTTCATTCTGGCTTAGGTAAAAAGTCCAGGATGTCTTTAGGTATAGCTAGATCTAGGTGGTCATACCACATCAATACCTCTCTCTCTCAGTGATGATTTTCCTCTGGGTTGGCTTCATATTTAGGTAGGTAGGTAGGTATTCCCTAAGTCTTGGCTACTCCAGGCTTACATTCCATCAACTTAGGAGAGAGAGAACACCTCTTCCTCTTCTAGAAAGTTCTGTTTACGCTGAGAAGTGGAATAAACGTAGCACAAGCCTACATGCTAACTCCTTTTATAGCCACAAGGGCATCAACCTAGGCATATTCTAACTCCTTACCACGATGTGGAAGGACATCAAATTTCCGAAGTGTGATCTCTTAGCTGAGGAGTCAGAACTGGGCTCAGAAGTGAGCTCTACACACCCATCGAGTTGGTACCGTGGCTGAGGTGTTAACAACTAGCCTCCAAATTACATGATTTTGTTATTGTCCCCAGTGCAAACATCAGTGTACACATTTGATTGTCAGAACAACTGTGAGAACTTCAGTCATGGGCTAGGTAGCTCCCATCTGAGCAGAAAAGACACTGTTAGGAAACTGTCATGAAACACTAAAAAGGACCCTTAGACAAATCTGTTTGAAAAACAATGCCTACTCAGCACACCTCTTGGAGATTCTTATTGTACTTTTGTGGATTTCAGAGAAGTCCTACAATGCAAAAATCCACTGGGTGTTTTTTAAGCCCAACATTTCCCAAACTTATTTGTCCAGGGAACACTTTTCTACCCCTTTCTCACTCTTTGGGAAACATGTAGGGTTTTTCTTCCTTCTCCATCTCTTAGTCACTTAGAGCTAAGTCCTTATATTTGAGCAGTGGAAGAAGCAGGGCCGGGACCAGAACTTGTACTCCTAACCGTTGGGTTTGGCTCATTTGACAGGTAGACTTGGAAAGAGTAGACACTTTCTTTGATGATTTGAAAGGGCAAAACCGGAAGATGAATGCGCTGCAGCGGGATGTGGTAAGGGCCTCAGCCCATTCTTGCCCCTGGTCTCCCAACCTCCAAGTCCAGGGGTACCTGGGACTGGAATGGGTAAAGAGGGGAACACAGCCTGGAAACACTCATTTATTTGCAAGTATGGAGGACAGTGTGGACTTGGGAGCCACCCAAGGGCATCATACTGTCCAGGTTCATATCCCTCATTTCCAACCCCCTCCTTCACCTCCCAGGCTACTATCCAGAACAAGATTCTCACCATCCCCCAAACTGAGGACATGGTACTCTGGAGCGGCCTTCATGAGGCCATGTTCCCCCCGGTAAGTGAAGAAGGATAGAGGAAGGGGAAGTGTGAGGGAGCAGGCGGGGTGATTGCTGATCTGCCTGGAGCAGCCCTGGTCAGCCTAGCTTCCTTTTCCACAGGGAATTTTTCCACAGGGAGCTGCTTCACTACAGATGGAGGATTCTGATCTGTGGCAGGTTGCAGAGCAGTTCCCAGAGACTGACCATCCTCAGACCACTGAGTACCTTGACAGTGTTGGTCACAGCCAGGTCTCAGAGGCTGTCCAACTCCCCAAGCTCCTGGAGACCATTTGGCATTACCAGGTCCCAGGGCAACTACAGGAGAAGTCTGCCCAGGCAGTTCCACTCACTGGGGCCCATGGGTTGGGCCAGCCTCAGGTGCTCGAGCCTGGGTCAGCAGCCAAGCCTGGGCCTGCACCTGGACCTGGGCCTGGTTCTATGCCGGGGCCAGAGCCCAAGTCCACGCCTGCAGTTGGGCCCATGCTGGGGCCCAGTCTGATACCTGGGTTCACACTAGCGCCTGGGCCTCCATTCATTCCTAGGACTGCCCCTGGAGCTGAGCCTGTGTATGGACCAGGGCCTGTGTATAGACCTGGGCCTGCCCCGGGACCTAGGCCTGCGTTTGGACCTGGGCCTGCACCTGGAGCTGGACCTGGGCCTGCCTCAAGCCCTCAGCCCATACCACCAGGATTCTGGCCTTTACTGCCAGGTGGCTGGCCTCATCCCAGAGGCTTTCCCAGACCTAGCACTGGGCCTTTCTGGGGCTTAGGTTACTTACAGCCTGGCCAAGGTCCGTTGGGCCTCCTGTCTGCTCACAGTCAGGGTTTCAGGGCCCCTCCACCAGCCACAGAACCTGGCTCTGCTTGGCCTCGTCCACTGCGGCCACAGTTTCACCAGGCAGATAGGCGCCACCTCCCAGTTGTTTCAGAAGGTGAGGAACAAGATTATTTACATTACATGAAAGTCCCTCAGGCTATATCCCCCAGAGCTGAGGCCCCCAATGAAGTGCCCCCTAAGAGTTCTAAGTCTGCTTTTCAACGGATGAAAACCACAGCTGCTGCTGCCCGCTATGCAGCTGCTGCTACCTCAGCAGCCCGGGCAGCTGAGACCACTGCCAACTTTGTCAAGGATGCCCCTGCCACCAAACTGGCCACAGTAGCAACAGCCATGGCCACATCTGGGCCCTTGGGGGTCTTTGCAGATGTCGTGGGTGCTGGGTCTTCCCGTGGGGCCACAGACTCCATGGCTTTCACCAATGACAATGAGACTGAAGACTTGCAGGAGATGGACTGCGAAGACTTCTTCTCTTCTTCGTATGCTGCTGCCTTCATCCCTCCTGATGCTGCCCTCTCCCAGTCCATGCTGGCAGCCAAACAGGCTGTGACTCCCGAAGATAAAAAGAAAGTTGTCAAGTATACCATGAGCCACATAGCACAGATGCCTGTTAGACATGATTCCCTGAAAGAAGAGTTTGTCCAGCTGTCAGCCAACCTGCAAGAGCGCATGAGTTATGTAGGTAGGCCCAAACTGGCTCTGGGAAGGGCGGGAAGGGCTCAGGATCTCTCTGTGGCCTTTGAGAAGCACCTCCTCTCCTTTGTTTAACTGCCCCAACAAAATCTACATTCATCCATTTGTCATTCATTTGCTTTGGTGTAAGCATTAGCCTCTTACTAGTCTAGTCTATTCTTTACAATGGGTGTACAGTGAGGTCTTATCTTAGGACAGAGGGGCAATTAGAGTCTAAAGTTGGTGCTTAAAGAGGAAAATTTCATGTCAAAATTGCTCTTGAAAATCTCCCTTTCAATAGTCTCTAAAACACAGTACTATTGTACAGCGTTTTGATAAATCCAGATCCTCCAGAATGTCCAACAACACTGAATAGACCCCAGATGAAGTGATCAATCCAGGATTAGGAACAGCTGCCAGGCAACCATGTGGATCCTTAAAGATCATAGTCATATTCTGGGTGGCAGTGGGACCAGTAGATTTATGCTCCCATTTCATGCCCATGATGGGCATATGCTCACTGAGGGGTATAGAGAGGCACAGTGGCCCACTTCAGTGGTTCTCAACTTTTAGCTCACCTCAGCACCCCCTGGGGGGCTTGGTGAAGCACAGATCATGGGGCCCATCTCCAGTTTCTGACTCAGGCTATGGGAGAGGGGACTGCAGGGCGGCAGAATGTGCATTCCTAACCCTTCCTGGGGAAATGCTGCTGATGCTGCTCGCCTGGAAACCCACTCTGAGATCCATTTCCCTACCCTCTTTAAATCATTATCTTGCTGTCTTGCTCTCTGCCAAGTACAATAGTTGAATTAACCTAAGTCCAACCCATGTGCGTTGCCGCCCATGATGGGCAGTGCTGTTACAAATCTTGAAAAGAAAAAAAACTTTGCATAGCTACAAAGAACCATACTGAGCCGTGGCCAGCTTGGCTTAGTTGGTTGGGCATTGTTCCACAAACCAAAAGGTTTCCAGTTTGATTTCCAGTTAGGGCATATGCCTGGGTGGCGGGTTCAGTTCCCAACTGGGGCATGTGTCCCCAGCTGAGGCCAGTGAAAAAGGCAACTGATCGATGGTCCTCTCTCACATCAATAATTTTCTCCCTCCCTTTCTCCCTCCCTTCCCCTTCTCCCTGGGATTAAAAAACAACAACAAACAAATAAATGTACATTGATATCAGTGAATACTGGGGCACAGCTAAGGTTCTGATAGTAATGAATTTTAATTAAAAATGTAAAGCTGTAATAGCCCAAAGTCTACCTCTGACCAGCTGCTATGTTTGTTGAGAGAACTACAGTTAGGTTGTAAACATATCTTGGCCAGGATTTTTCATACATTCCTAGCTCCGTACTGTATATTAGTTTTTGGCCTCTCGTCTGGAACTGAATATAGCATACTTTTTAACATTATTTTTTCATTACCATTTATCCACCCTATACCCCCTTCCACCTCCACCCATCCCTCCCGTACAGTGTTTTGTTTTTTTTTTTTAACCCCTCTCCTCTTCTGTTAAATCTTCCTTTTTATTTTGTGGTGAATAATATACTTATAAATAAGGTACTTCATAGTTTTGCTCAGGGTCAATTTTGGGAGGAGAGTTAATACTGAAAAAAAAATTTCTTTTTTAGTTAATTCTGGAGCATTTTCCCTAGATCTGCTCTGTCTAATATGATAACCTGGAGACACCTGTGGCTGTTGAGTGCTTGAAATGGGGAGAATTCAAGTTCAGATATACTCTAAGTGGCAAGTACAAAGTGGATATTGAAGGCTTAGTACAGAAAAAAGAATGTGAAGCATCCCAGTAATTTTTATTATGTATTTAAATGATACTATTTTAGATATATTGTGTTAAGTAAAATATTTTATTAAAATGAATGTCACCTACTACCAGACAAGATGGAGGCATAGGTAGACACGCTGCATCTCCTTCCACAACTAAGAAGGAATACAACTACCTCAAAACTGGAGACAGCCACACATCCCAGAACATAGAGCTGCATGGAAGTCTAACAAACAAAGATATAAAGAAGAAATACTCACCTAGACAGGTAGGAGGGATGGAGCCAGGGCAGAGGACGCAGTGTGGAGGCGGTGACAGTGGCTGTGGCTGGTCAGAGGAAAGTGCAGTCATACATTTAAAAAAGTGGTGAGAGATACCTGGGGAGTGCTCCCAGCACCAGACCAGAATGTGCAGCTCATGGTTCCAGTGCCAGGGAAAATAAAGTCTCATTGCTTCTGACTGTGAAAACCAGTAGGGGGCTGGGACAGAGAAAGAAACTCCTGGTCACTCAGCAGAGTCTATTTGTTTAGAAGGCCCCCATATCCTAGAATATCCTCAGCCTCAATAACTCTGGGAACAATGACCAGGGCAACAACTGGAGACATGCCAGTCCCATATGGGAAGTGGGAGAAGTGCCTAGAAAGGGGCAAGTGCTGAGCAAGAGGCATTGTCCTCTCAGACTCCTCTGCCACATACAGCACCACAACATGGTGAAATGGGTCACCCCCTACTGATGAATACCTGAGGCTCTGCCCCTCATAATGTAACAGGTACGGTAGTTCTACCAAAGACACAGAGGCAAACACAGGAGGCTGTCAAGTTGAGGAGACAGAGAAGTATGGCCCAAAAGAGGGAACAGATCAAGGTTCCAGTGGGAGAACTAAGAAACAAGGAGATAGCCAACCTAACAGATGAGGTAGCCCACTTAACGTATGAAGAGTTCAAAACACTGGTGATAAAGATGCTCACAAACTTGACAGATATGTTTGAGTAGAGCAAATGCATAAAGGAAGAAGTGAAGGCTATGCTAAGTGAAACGAAGGAAAACCCACACAAAACCAATGGAGAAGGGAAGGAAATCGGGGTTCAGATCAATGATTTGGAACATAAGGAAGAAATAAACAGTCAACCAGTACAGAATGAAGAAACAAGAATTGAAAGGAACAGGAGGGGCTTAGGAACCTCTGGGACAACTTTAAACATGCCAACATCCAAACCAAAGGGGTGCCAGAAGAAGAGGAAGAGCAAGAAATTGAAAACTTATTTGAAAAAATAATGAAAGAAAACTTCCCTAATTTGTTGAAGAAAATAGACATACAAGTCCAGGAAGCACAGAGAGTCCAAAACAAGCTAGACCCAAGGAGGACCACACCAAGACACCTCATAATTAAAATGCCAAAGGCTAAAGAAAAAGAGAGAATCTTAAGAGCAGCAAGAGAAAAGCAGAGCGTTACCTACAAAGGGGTGCTTGTAAGACTATCAGCTGATTTCTCAAAAGAAACTTTGGAGGCGGGAAAGGACTGGCAAGAAGTATTCAAAGTGGTGAAATGCAAGGACCTACAACCAAGATTACTCTATCCAGCAAAGCTATCATTTAAAATGGAAGGGCAGATAAAGTGCTTCCCAGACAAGGTAAAGCTAAAGCAGCTCATCATCACCAAGCCCTTACTATATGAAATGTTAGAGACACATTTAAGAAAACTTAAGAAAAAGAAGATCAAAACTATAAACGTTAAAATGACAACAAGCTCACAACTATAAACAACCTAAAAAACAAACAAACAAACAAAAAAACTAAGCAAACAATCATAATAGGAACAGAATCATAGGTATGGGGATCATTTGGAGGGTTATCAGCTGGGAGGGGGAAGGGGGAGAAATGGGGAAATGGTGCAAGGATTAAAAAGCATAATTGGTAGGTACAAAATAGTCAGGAGGATGTTAAGAATAATATAGGAAAGGGTGAAGCCAAAGAACTTATATGCACAACCCATGGACATGAACTAATGGGGATGGGATTGCTGGAGGGAAGAGGGGTACTTGGTGGAGGAGAGCAAAGGGAAAAGAAATGGAAACAACTGTAATAGCATAATCAATAAAATGTACTTTCAAAAATTAAAGTCACCTGCTCCTTTTTAGATTTTTTAAATGAACTACTAGAAAACTTTAATGACGTCAAAGTCCCCCAAGTTCACCGCACCGTATCTCTATTGGACAGCACTGCCTCAGACATCTCGTAACAGAAGTAGGTGGGGCTTTCAACAAAGTGCATCCCCTATCCCTGCCCCCAACAGCCACCTCCTCCTTTGCTTTCAGCTAATATGGAAACCTCTGCCAAGCTTGGGATGACAGTGGACATACTGCAAGAAAAGATTGGCAATCTCCAGAAATGCAGGATGCAGGTCAGTGTCCCAGGCAGAAAGAGCTTTTATTAAGATGATGATGATGTGAGACAAGCTGATGGCAGACTATGACCCAGAACCAGATGGAACATTTGTCCTGTAGCTAAAAGGAGGCCTGGGCAGTGAGGGGCTGAGAAGGCAGCTGCAGCGCCACGTACTGCTCCAGCTGGTGCAGGGGTCCCAGTGTGTGGGCACATGTCCTAGGTGGTGGATCAGATGGCGGTTTGGGGATGGAAAAGAGGGTGGCAGGTTGGAGATACACTGGTCTGGTACATTCTTCAAGCCCCAGCTCACCCATGGTGACCTCAGAAGCAGAAGCCTATGATGTCTATGTCTCCCCCTTTTAGGAGGAGGAACTTGAGAGAATTTGGGGCCACCAAATAGCAACGATAAAGGATCACTACATCGTGCTGGACAGGGCAGTGGAAAAAATCCACATTCGCCTGGATGACTTAAAGGTTTGGAGATCTGGGAGGTCCCAGGACAGGCAGCTGAGGGGACAATTCCTCATAGGTATATTAGACCCTTCCCAAGTTTTCACATATGCACCAAAGGCAGGGGAACCAGTGGAAATTTTACTGGCATTTTCCTGTGCATAAATTATACTTCAATTAAAAACAAACAAATCCTGCCTCCCCCCACACATGCACACACACACATAAACAGAAGGGTCTAGATGGTGTCCATCTTCTTGACCACTGGGTCACCCACCCCTAGAAGGGTGCCTGGTGCAGAGTGAAGGCTCAAGATGTGCTGAAAGAATCACACGAATCAGAGGATTTCTTGCACTAACTGTTACATTCATAACTTTCCCCCTGCACCACTTCATTTCTGACCGATCAGTGCCAAAAGGCCTTTTTGGAACACCAGAGTTGCTGATGTGAGACATGTGGAGACGATACAGAACACTTACCAGGAGCTCACTCCACAAGACACCTTCTCCATGAGCCTGAGGGGTTCTGACTTGCTGAGCTGGACCTCAGGACTAGTCCATTCTATGCTTTGCCCAGACATTTGGAGAAAGGATCAAGGTCATTCCTAGTGGGAGATGACCACCTCCAAGAGTAGAAAGAGAAGGCCCAGACAGAAACAACTGAGGTGGTTTCCATGAGTGCTTCTGATCCCCAGTCAGGGAGCTATTGGTAGGATGCATTAGGATGCAGGGAGCAATAGGGGAGGACCCATACAGGGCAACTCGGACAGAAAAAGAACTCTATGGGGAGCCAGTTCCCAGTGTAAGTGCAGGTGGAAGGGAGAGCTCCTGGGCTGCATGTAGATGCAGGAGACAAGGGCTACAGGCCTGTGTGAGTACCAAGGTCAAAAACAACATTATCTCCTGCCAACTCTGGGCCCTTTTTCGTCACTGCTTCAAAGAGGCTGGGTTCCCGTGTCCTAGGGATATATTGGTGCCCTTCCTTGATGGAGATGAGCCAATTCATTAAACATGTCTGATGTGTGCCCAGCACTATGCCCTGCCCTGCGTGGGTGGGGAGGAAAGGTCACAGTATCTGTCTCTAAGTAGTCATCACTCATTAAGAGAAACTCTAGAGGATAAGGCCCAACCAAACAGCACCAAATGGATCAAAGCAGCCTTTGTCTCAACTTCCTTCCTGTCCTTTGTGCCAGCAAGAAAGAAGTACAGCTGTAATTACTTATAAAAGTTAACCCTGGAAAGACCTGGAAGAACATGTTTTGTATATAACACATTTTATTAAATATATCTTAAATGAACACATGCAAGAGATCAGCCCTTCCAGTAGAAATGAGGGCATGCAGACACATCAGGAATAGGTGTTACTGCTTTACCTGGGTGTCTGTGAGAAAATGTTATGAACATAACAAATGATGCAAAAAATCCTCTTATTCCTTCATTGAGTAATTCAGCCAATGTAACTGAGCCTTCACTCTGCACCGGGCCTCCTGCTAGGGCTTGGTGATACAATAGTCAACAAGACAGACATCAACTAGGCTCTTCTGTGTTTGGGAGTAAGCAGTGGTATTTGTGTTTTTGATCAAAGTATACTTTATGCACAGTAAAATGCCCAAGTTTTAAGCATAAGAGGTGGATTAATTTTTTGCCTATTTACATACCCATGTCACCACTACCCAATCAAGATGGAAACATATCTATCACCTTATTGAATTTTTATTTATTAATTTTTAGAGAAAGAGAGGAAGGAAAAGAGAGAGAAAGAATATTGATTTGTTGTTCCACTTTTTTTATGCATACATTTGTTGATTCTTGTATGTGCCCTGACTGGGGATCAAACCCACAACCTTGGCATATCAGGACAACACTCTAACCAACTGAGCTACCAAGCCAAGGCTATAGCCATTTCCTTAGAGAACATCTCTTAGAGTGTTTCCCACTAAGAACACAGCAGGAAAATAAATGAGGACAGAACTCTTTCTTTTTGACACAATGGAAAACATTATTTTGCAAGAGTATGTGATGAAGCTTTGCATTAATTAGAAATAAGTTTAACTTTGAATAACATAAACCCCCAAATAACTGATTGAAACAAGGTAACTCAGAAAAACAAGAAAGTCAGAGATGCTTGATCTAGAGCTGGTCTAGAATTCTATGACAAGTGATTTCCATTCATACGATCTCCTCAAGCTCCAAGGTGGCTGCTGGTGCTTTATAAATTAACTCCACATTCAAGCCAGCAGTGAAGAAGACGCTTGCCCACTTTCATTTTTACCCCAGTGGTCACCCCAAACTATAAGGGAGGCTGTGAAATGTAGTCATAATTCTGGGAGGTCAGATGCTAGCTAAAAGTTGGAGGTTCTGTTGTTAAAGGTGAGAGAAAGACCAGATATGAAGGGAGAAGTAGAAGCCTGTTTTCTACTTTGGAGGAAAAGTGACCTCTGGGGCCATGGCCCAGTGGGTGTGAGGTTCTTCCTAACCCACTGTGAGGGTCCAGTGAGTAGAAAGAGGGCAGGATTAATGGAGGGAGTTGGTTCTTAGTGGAGTCATGGTGATGGGGTACAGCGTGCGTGACATGTAAATGCTTGGCTGGTGAATAGACTATAATTTTTACTGTGACCTCATTACAGATCAGAAGAGATGAACTTGCCTTAGACATCTAGGGAGCCAAAGCACTAGCATTGGTTTATGCTTTCCTTCCTCAGGTCTGCCTCCCTGTGAAGCAAAGTTGCCATGCCCATCTCCAAGAGGACAGCTTCTCCCAAGTCCCACATTTCTCCCCTTCTAATCTGGACACCAGGAGTCCAGGAGCCCAAACCTTCCCATGTGCCCACCCTACCTGCTGTCCACCTGGCCTCACTGTCCCACAGCAAGGGTGGAGGTAAGAGGTGGGCATTATCCTCAGGGCTTCCGGCGTCGGCTGACATGCCCTTTGCTTCTGTTCTTAGACTCTCCATGCTCAAATAAAAAACCTAGAAATGCACAAGGTAGACAAAAGTGTGATGGAGCAGGAGTTGAAAGAGGTAAGTGAGCAGATTCCTCCCCCTCTCCTGCTACCCCATCCTGAGCCCCTGCTCTCCCACCCAGGGAACAGAATCAATTAACCAAGACAAATACTAGCAGAGAGACTTCACGGTCTTATTTATATGGAAGGGCTGGGGAAGCTTCTCAAATGTTGTACCATCAATTCCCATTTTCAGTGACTCAGGGTTAGTGACAATGTGTTATGTGAACTTAAAAATAATGCACCAACTTCTCTGTCATAGGAAAACCTCAGCTTAGATCTGATGATGGTTGTCTTTGAGTCATCACAGACCCACCCCAGGATTGAATTTAAGCCAAGGCTAGATGTTCAGGGTCCCAAACTTGAAAAAACAGACCAAAGTGGCCTGATCTCCCCAAGTGTCCCCTTACTCCCACCCCAGCAGCTCTGCTCCTCTGAGTCTCTTCTCTCTCTAGAAAGCTGACAGGAGTACCCTAGCAGGCAAGGCAAACCGTGTTGACCTGGAGACACTGGCAATGGAGCTGAATGAGATGATTCAGGGCACGCTCTTCAGGGTCATGTCCCACGAGGAAGACTGGAAGAAGGCTGTGGAGCAGCTCAGCAAGGACCTGGGTACCAAGGTGAGTTTCCCTCTATTAGTTATCACCGGCTGCATAACAAATCTGGAATTTAGCAACTTAAGCCAACAAGCATTTAGTTTCAGAAGGTCAAGAATTTGGGAGTGGCTTAGCTGGGTGGCTTGGGGTCTCCCATGAGGTTGTAGTCAGGATGTCATCTGGGGCTGCAGTCCTCTGAAGGTTTGACTGGGGCTGGAGGAACCACTTTCAAGATGGCATCCTTCCATGGGCAAGACTCCTCATTCCTCATCACATGAACTCCTTAAGGCTGCTCAGGTAGCCTCACAACATTGCAGCTGACTTCCCTCAAAACGAGTGATCCAAGGGAGCAAGACAGGTGCAGCTTTTACATTTATCAGCTAGAAATCTGTGGAGAGCTTTCTTTCATCAGTCTGAGCTGATTACCCTCAAATATGGTTCTTTCAGGAAAGAAACAATGATGAATTATTTCCTTTATAGACACTTTTCACATATTGATGGAAATAGCCACGTCCAAAATATGCTGGCAAATGAGGGTTTATATTTTTATTTCTTCTTTGTGAGTGTCACCATGAATCAAGGATTTTTATATATTCAATATTCAATTCATTCAATTAATTAACTATTTTGTCACTCTTTGGCCTGTGAGCTGGCTTCTGAGCCCTTTGACTGGACTTCTGTCATTAGATAACTGTTTTGTTTTCTTAAATGACAAGATATTCCAAGCTTATTGTCAACATTCTCTTCCTCAGACCTGAATCAGCCATATCTCTCTGGAGTCCTGGTTACTTTTAGTAGGGAATAGTGTTTAGAGACCAAAATCTGGGCACTGGAAGGAACACTTTAAAAATTCAGATGTTCCACTGTACAAAAGAGTCTGGCAGTTTTTCAAAAAGTTAGACATAGAATTACCATACTACTCAGCATTTCCATTCCTAGGTATATACCCAAGGGAAAAGAAAACATATCCATGTAAAACCTTGTGTAAGAATGTTCATAACAGCATTATCTGTAATAGCTAAAAAGTGGAAACAATCCAAATGTCCATCAATGGATGAATGGATAAACAAAATGTAGTCCAGCAATAAAATCAAATATTATTCAGCCATTAAAAGGAATGAAGTACTAATACAGGCTACAAGCTGGATAAACCTTGAAGACATTATATTCAGTAAAAGACACCAGACAAAAAAAGGCCAGATTGTATGATTCCATTTATGTGTAATGTTCAGAATAGGCAAATCTATAGAGACAAAGTACAATAGATTAGTGGTTCCCTACTGGGGTCTAGGAGGAAATGAGGAGTGACTGCTAATGGGTATGACGTTTCTTTTGGGAATGATGAGACTGGTATAAGATTGATTGTGGTTATTTGACAGTTGCACGATTCTGTGAATATATTAAATGTCATTGAATGTACACATTGCGCTCAGTAAATACGTGTTGAATGTGTGAATATAGATTGTCTTGAGACCATTGGGAGAAATGTGTCTCGGGCCTCAGGCCTGCAGTTGAGCATAGGGTTGGTTTTATCATTTGGAAGCCTTGCTTACTGGTAAGGTCATCTGGCAACTCCCCTCTAGCATTAGCATGCCTTAGGGGTAGGAATCTTAGCCCAAGCTTCGTCAGTTCCTTTTCTGCAACCACTTTTTCTGTTTAATCTTGTTATACTCTATGTACCTTTGCAGGTTACTGCAAATCCTTTTCTGGAAGGTGACAGGGTTTTAATTAATTGACTGAACACTCTTTTTCCCTTTGGCTGTTCCAGCTGGTCCACAGGGATTTGGATGATCTAAAGAAAGACCTAAATGAGGTCTGGCAAGTAGTCAGGAAGCTGCTCATTGAAGGCCTCCGATTCGACCCAGACAGCGCTGCTGGCTTTAGGAAGTGAGCCCCTTCCTGGGTAGTGGTGGAGCTTGTGGAGACTGGGGACCCTCTCTCCAGGGAGAAGCAAGAGGGGGATCCCAGAGGATTCTGGGAGCAAGAATTCCAAGATGAATGGACATGGGGAGAGGGGGCTGGGGCTTTCCAGCTGGGTGTGGAAAGGGTTTGGGATGAGGTTGAGAGCACCCAGGCGCTTAGACATGGGCAGCTCTGGTCTTGGTTGGCAGAGGGGCCCCAGGAGCACATCTGCTACAAAGCCCTTTTGCCACAAATGAGGAGGTTCAGGAAGGGAAGGAGCCATGCAAGTGGGAGCCTGGATAGATCTGGGAACACAGAACACAGCCAGTTTCCCTACCCCCATCCAGACAGCACCCCCCAGACAGAGGGATTAAATGTCCCTGGGAGCTGCTGTCCTCAAATCACCCCTCATGCCCCTGTGAAGGCTACTGTGTCTACTGTGAAGGTTAGCTTTCCAGAAATTCCCTTTTTTAAAAGACCTCCATTATGTTTAGGGCAGGGAGATACACTACACACACTTTTATTTTCTCACCTCTGCCCCAGGAGGTAACAAATGGGGGTCGGCAGAGGCCAGCAGAACTGAGCTGAGCTGGGCCAGGCCAGTGGGTGTAGGATGTGGGCCGAAGTCCTGGCCCTGATGAATAGACAGACCTGCACCTCCCCCAAGCAGTGCCTGGGGTCGGGGCAGCTTCGCAGGGCCTGACTGGGATGCCACAGCGGATGAATGTCTGTCTTCCAGGAAATTGTTTGAGCGGGTGAAATGCATTTCCTGCGACCGGCCTGTGGAGATGATGACTGGCCCGTGAGTACTACCACCAGGGGTCGCCAGTGCCCACCCTCTCTCTCGGGGACACACACACACACACACACACACACACACACACACACACCATACACACACACCCCCACACACACACACCATACACACACACACACACACACACAGCATGTGCCTGCAGGGTTCTACAAACATCATTTATACGCACATCCACTTACATGTGCTATATGGGTCATTTCATTTGCTCCCTGTCCCTGGGCGGGCCACCATCATCCCTTCTTTCCTTTATCAGCCCTGACTGGTGCCCACTGTCCTAGGGACTGGGTCAGCTCCAAAAGAAAAATAATGGTGCCCTGGCTGGGTTGCTTAGTTGGTTGGAGTGTCATCCCATACACCGAAAGGTTGCAGGTTTAATCCCTGATCAGGGCATATACCTAGGTTGTGGATTCGGCTCCTGGTTAGGGTGCCTACGGGAGACATCTGATTGATACTTCTCTCTCTTTCACTCTCTCTCTCAAATCATATTGATTTGAGGATTTAAATAACAATAACAATAATAACAATGGAAGAAAACTGTTGAGAAAAGCAGAACTTTCTGGGAATTTCTTACATGAGTTTTTATGGTCTAATACTTCATTTATTCATGTGAAATTGACATAACATGAGATTAACGATTTTAAAGTGAATGAGTCAGTGGCAGTTCATTTACCATAATGTGCAACCATCACCTTTAATTCCAAAACATTTTTATTGTCCCAAAAGGAATCCCTAGACTTATTAAGCA
This sequence comes from Furipterus horrens, assembly GCF_987537825.1. Classification (NCBI taxonomy): domain Eukaryota; kingdom Metazoa; phylum Chordata; class Mammalia; order Chiroptera; family Furipteridae; genus Furipterus; species Furipterus horrens. Next base: position 115,262,405 of record NW_028327175.1, on the reverse strand, counting down.
ATCACTTCCATTGCCTACTCCTCTCAACCCCTGACAAGCTTGAATCTCCTTCTGTCTATAGATTTGCCTATGCTAGACATTTTATGGAAATGGAATCATACAATAGTCTCTTGTGTTTGGCTTATTCCACTGAGCATTATTTTTTTTAGGTTCATCTAAGTTGTAGTGTGTGCCAGTACTTCATTCCTTTTTGTGGCTGAATAACATCCCATTGTATAGCTAGACCACATATTGTTGATCACTTTATACATTGATGGACATTTGCATTGTTTCCACCTTTTAGCCTTCATGAATAGTACTATTATGAACATGTGTGTACATATATTTGTTTGAAAACCTGTTTCTAATTCTTTTGAGTATAAACCTGGGAGTGGAAGTGCTGGGTCATATGGTAACTCTATGGTTAACTTTTTATGGTTAACCTAACAATACTCTAATATGGTTTAAGAGCCAGGAGCTTGCAGTGCCCGCAGCCTCTGTGGTGCTAATCTGGACTGGTGACCCGTGAAGCTGATCAATGCCACCAATGCTAGCCCATGTTCATGGAGGGGCTTTGAAGCTATATTCAGAATTTTTCTTTCAAACAACAGATATCTAGCTGAAATATTAGTTATAAATAGTAAAAAAGAAAGAAAGAAAGAAACAACCTGAAATGGTCAATGAGTTAACAGTACATTCATAACAGCCAATAGAGATCATGTTGTAGAAGAAACCACACAACAGGACCTTCTGAGATGTGCAAACAATCTATAGCTGTGATGTCCAGTGCAGTAGCCACTGGCTACATGTGGCTTTTGAGCACTTGAAATATGGTTAATATGACTCAGAAACTGAATTTGAAATGTTATTTAAATTTAGTTAATTTAAATAGCCATGGCCAGTGGCAGGCATACTGGCTAGCACAGTCGTGGAAGAATATTAATGATCTGGAAAAGTGTTTGCAATAACTTAAATGAGAAAATCAAGTAGTAGGTGTGTTATGATCTTATTTTTGTTTAAAAAATATAGATATAAATATAGAACAATACTGGAAGGATACATATCAAAATATGTATCACATGGTTACAGTAATTTTTTGTTTATCTGTGCTTTTCTTTTTTTTTTTAATGTAAATATCTGATAGTATTAATACCTCTTTTTTTTCAGATTTAATGTGTTTTATTGATTAAAATATTACATTTGTGCCAATTTCCCTTCCCTCTGCTCCCCTCCACCCGGTGGCCCCCCTCCCTCCAGTTGTCCCCCCCTTTTAGATTATGTCCATTAGTTGTGCATACAGTTCCTCCCAACCTCTCTCCGTCTATTTCATTCCCTCCTACCATGATCCCCAATTCCTATATCATCTCCCTCCCTCTCCCCACTCCCCCTCCCTGTTGACCTCCCCCCAATATGCTTCCCGTACCCACAGTTCCTTTTCCACTCTCGTTGCCTGTTTAGTTTGCCTTTGTTTCATCTCCCTAGCTTCTGTTTTTTAAACCAGTCCCTTTAACATCTCATATAACAGTGGTTTGGATCTAATGAACTCTTTCAGTTTTATTTTGTCCTGGAAACACTTTCTCTGTCCTTCTATTCTGAATGACAGTTTCACTGGATAGAGTATTCGTGGTTGTAGGTTTTGGATTTTCATTACTTTGAATATTTCTTGCCAGTCCCTTCTTGCCTGTAGGGTCTCCCTTGAGAAGTCAGCTGATAGTCTAATTGGGACCCCTTTGTACATAATTCTTTTCTTCTCTCTTGCTGCTTTTAAGATTCTCTCTTTATCTTTAATTTTTGACATTTTGATTATAATGTGTCTTGGAGTGGTTCTCCCTGGGTCCAGTCTCTTGGGAACTCTCCTTGCTTCCTGGACCTGCAAGTCTATTCCCTTCCCCAAGTCTGGGAAGTTCTCCTTTATTATATTTTCACTCAATTTTTCAAGTTCTAGTTCATCTTCCTCACTCTCTGGCAAACCAATGATTCTTATGTTGGGCCTTTTATAGCTGTCCCAGAGGTTTCTGATCCTCTCATTGTTGCTTCCCATTTCCTCTCTCTGCATTGGTTGACTGCTTGTTCCTTCTCCATATTCCAGTTTGTTGAAGTGAACTCTGGATTTTTTTTCCTCACCATCTGTCTCGTATGTGGTTTTGTTCCTTTCGTTATGAATGTTTTTCGCTTCTTTCATATCTTTTTCCTGCTCTTTTGTGAATTCTGTAAGCCACCTGATAACAATGGCCCAGAACTGAGCCTCTGACAGGTTTCTTATCTGTTCATCTGTCAGGTTCTCTATCTGTTGCCTGGTGAGCTGTGTCACCGGGATTTCTATAGTTGTCTGCCTCATTTTGACAGATGCGTTTTGTTTTCTTGGGCCGGCTGTCGGGGGCAGTGCCTGTGTACGCGTCACAAATCAGCGACCGGCCGGCGCCTGCCTGTCCGCGACCTATTTCGCAGCCCTGTGGTGCTTTCTTTGGGGGCGGGGGTCCAAGGTGGATTCACACAGTTATTCAGCTAGGAGACCGGGATCCGTCCTCCCGCCCCCCTGGGCCTCACTGTTCAAGGCGATGCGGTGGCTGTTTTCCCCAGTGCTGGGGTCGCGCACTGCCAGGGGCTTGACTGCCTCTGGGCTTTTTCGCTGCCCCGCTGCTCACCGCAAACAGCGCTGCCCTCTTTAACTCTTACCTGCCCAAATGGCACCGCTGGTTTATAACTTCATATGTTGGGCTTCCGTGTAGTTTTATTTTCTGGAATTTCTAGTTATCCTTTGTTTTGAAGTAGTTGTATTCCTCTCTAGTTGTAGAGGGAGACCTAGCGTGTCCGTCTAAGCCTCCATCTTGGCCGGAAGTAGTCTATCTGTGCTTTTCTATGCTTTCTAAAATGCTGGCAATCAATGTGTATTACTTTAAATTTTTATTGTGGCTAAATATATACAATAAAGTATGTAAATGTTTACTGTACTGGTTGATGAGGTTTTTTTTTCTCCTCACTCAAGGACATGCTTACTGATTTTAGGGAGAGGGGAAGGGAGGGAGAGAAACATTGATGCGAGAGAGAAACATTGATCGGTTGCCTCTCACAAGCACCCCAACCAGAGACCAAACCCGCAACTTAGGTATGTGCCCTAAGTGGGAATTGAACCCACCACCTAGGTATGTGCCCTGACTGGGAATCAAACCTGGCACCTTTCCGTTTACAGGACATTGCTTCAACCAATTGAGCCACACCAGCCAGGACTTGATGAGTTTTTACATGTGTATATACACCTTCATAACTACCACTCAGATAAAAATGTAGAACAGTTCCAGCCCCTCAGAAGGCGGCTGTTTTACTTTATTTTTATTTTTATTGAGGTAAAATACACATAACAAATTAATCACTTTATAGCGAACAATTCAGTGGCATTTTGTACACTGACAATGTCTTGTAGCCACCACCTCTAGTGCCAGAACATTTCCATCAACCCAGAAGGAAACCCCTTACCCATTAGCTGTCATTTCCATTCCCTTTGCCCCCAAGTTCTGGCCCCCTCCAGTCTGAGTCTGGTTTTTACTTTTATAATTGGAACAATTATATATATTTTAAGACTTATAAAGCTCATCGGAGTTCCCCAGAGCCCTTGTAGGGCGGCCTCGTTTTGGGCGAAATTTGAGGGTGGCTTCCTGGAGGAGGTGGGACCCCAGCACCCTCTGCCAGCCACATATGCCTCCCACTGAGCTCTAGTTCTCCAACAGACACCTCATCACCATTCGCAAAGCCCACCTGCTGTCACGGCTTCGTCCAGCTAGTGCCAACAGCTATGAGTACCTGCAGCGGCAACAGATGAGGTGAGCAGACTAGGGTTCTGCCCCACGGAGGTCACTTAGGACCCAGGAGCCCTGCAGAGGCCTAAAATCTAGTCCCAGGATCCAAAGACTAACCCAGGGCATTGCCAGCTGTCTGCAAGGGAAACGGTTGGGGAGATAGCTAGGGCAGCAGACAGGCATGTGAGAAGCCACAGAGGAAAGGAGTGGACATATTTATTGGGCATCTATCACGAGCCAAGAATCGTTAGGGAAGGGTTTCTCATTTAAATCTCACAACCCCCTATGAGCTAGGATTAATGTGCCTGCTTCTCGCTGGAGGATGTACGTAATGACAGTGAGGCTTGCTGTGGCCGGGCAGACACTGCACTAAGCACTTTGATATATTTGACCTCATTAAATCCTTCCACTTTGCCCTCTGAGGTATATTCTGTTATCATCCCATTTCACAGTTGAAGAAACTGAGGCTCAGAGAACTTAAGCAACCTGTCCAAAGTCACAGGTAGTGAGTGGCAGAGCTGGCACATAAACCTGAGGGTTTCCACCAGACCCAGCTGGCTCCCTGAGTCTCAGCACCATCCATCACTGTCCTCACTGTGCCTGTCTGTATTCACCCACCAGGCCCCAGGCCTGTTTGGCTACATAACCCAAAATCAGCTGGAAGGAATTCCAGTCTTCCCTTGCTATTAGCCAGGCCCTCAGGGCCTGGTCTTAGGCCCCTTGGGGGTGGAGGGGTCTCCAGGTGGCTGCTGACCCTCCTGCCCTGTCCAAGGGAACAGCAGCAGCTACAGCAGCTTCAGGACCTTGGAGACCAGGAGGACTGGAGCAATGGCCCTGGGAAAGACGCCAACCTCAAGCTCAAGTCATGTAACTTGTCGACAATCTACCCCTATGGGGACCCTGAGGTGTTGGACTATGATACTGTGAGTCAGGCCGCAGCCTGGATGGTGGGCGACCCTGGGAGTGGGGAGGCATGCTCTGTCTGCTGGGCCTCTTTGTACACTACAGAAGCTCAAGGACACTCCCTTATTTGGGGTCTGGGCCATCCAACAGGCCGAAGTGGACATCCTTGGAGTAGACGGGATCCTGTACAAGGGCCGAATGAACAATCAGGACGGGGCACGACCACTGACCAGCATGGAGAAGGAGCTGGCTGGTGAGAGGCGTCAGGCCTTCCTGGGTACTCCTGCCTAGTGTCCTGGATTTGCTGGCCAGCATAAGCAGATGCAAGCAGGGCCCATAGCTGGCACCATCCCTGACTGGGGCATCCTCACAGTCACTTGCAAAAATTGGGTCCTACTGTATGCCAAGCACTGCACCCAGTGCCAGGGAGATAAAGGGGAGCAAAAGCAATGGTTTTGCCCTGGAGTCTCCAATGAAGTAGAAGAAGCACACTGTGAGCAGATAACTGAAAGTGAGGCTGAACAGCTGACCTGAAGGGAGGGCCCTGTACTGGGACAGTTTGTGACAAAGTATGCAGGCCTAGGGAGGGGTGCTGGTGGTCCTCCCAAAGATGGGATGCTGGGCTGGTGATGGGAAAGTTGTGACGAGGGATGCTGGTCCAAGGAGAGGGACAGGATGCTGCCCTGAGGCTTCTGAAAAGGGACTAGGGTTTCACTAGATGAAGGGGTCAGGTGGAAGGAGAGCAGTCCTGGTGGAAGGAATAGCAGGTGCAGAGGCTCTGGGGTGGATGTAAGCCAGGCACAATCAGAGACTCAGAAAGGTGAGTCCACCTGAGGGGCAGAGATTGGGATGAGGTTGTGTGTGATGAAGAGGACATGTGGACATACCCTGGAGGCCTCTGTCCTAATGTCAAGGGCAGTCTAGGATTGGGCTGGAAGACAGTCTGTCACACGTGTGGAATCAGTCCTCTGGCTGCTGCAGTGTCAAGGCCCTGGCTCCAGCTGCCTTCTACTGGGGACCCACCATTCAGCTCCAGCACTGGGCCAGCAAGGCCAAAAGGGCTGCCTTCTCTTACTGACCTTGTGACTCTGCCTTCATCTTTGCATAGACTTCTCCCTGTGTATTTTCCTCTTCTGTCTCTTTTAAGGATACACGTCATTGGATTTAAGGCTCAACTTAACCCAGTATGCTCTTGTATCAAGATCCTTTGCTTAATTACATTCACAAAGACCTTTTCTCCAAATAAGGTTACATTCACAGGTTACCGGGGACATCTTTTATTGGGCCCTCCCCCTGGCCCAGGAGGGCAGGACACCATCTTAACCCTACATATCCCCTGGAGCAAGGCTGTGGCCTGCAGCGTTTATGCTCCTTTCCCGGTGCCTGGCAGCGGATGCTGCTGAGACAGGACTCAGGATGGGCTTCAGGGATCACCAGGCAGGATGATAACAACAGTGACTAATATTTAATATCTGACTTCTTTTTTTAATTATATTTTATTGTTTATGCTATTATAGTTGTCCCAATTTTTCCCCCACTGTCCCTGTCCACCCCCACCCCCCACTCCCTCAGGCAATCCCCACACCATTGTCTGTTTCCATGGGTCCTGCATATATGTTCTTTGGCAACTCTATTCCCGGTGCTGTACTTTACATCCCCATGACTATTCTGTAAACTACCTATTTGTAGTTCTTAATCTCTTCACCTTTTTTCACTCATTCCACCACACCTCTCTCCCATCTGGCAACCATCAAGATGTTCTCTGTGTCTACGATTCTGTTCCTATTCTGCTTGTTTGTTTATTTGTTTTTAAGATTAAATTATTGATAAATATGTATTTATTGCCACTTTATTGTTCATATTTTTGATCTTCTTCTTAAAAAGACCCTTTAACATTTCATATAATACTAGTTTGGTGCTGATGAACTCCTTTAGCTTTCTCTTGTCTGGGAAGTTTTTTAACTGTTCTCTGATTCTAAATGACAGCTTTGCTGGACAGAGTAATATTGATTGTAGGTCCTTGCTTTTCATCACTTTGGATATTTCTTACCAATCCCTTCTGGCCTGCAAAGTTTCTGTTGAGAAATCAGTTGACAGTCTTATGGGAGCTCCCTTGTAGGTAACTCTCTGCTTTTCTCTTGCTGCTTTTAAGATCCTCTCTTTATCTTTAACCTTTGGCATTTCAATTATGATGTGTCTTGGAGTGGGCCTCTTTTGGTTCATCTTGTTTGTGCCTCTTTGTACTTCCTGGACTTGTATGTCTATTTCCTTCACCAAATTATGGAAGTTTTCTTTCATTATTTTTTTCAAATAGGTTTCCAAATTCTTGCTCTCTCTCTCTTCTCCTTCCAGCACCCTGATGATGCAAATGTTGGAAAGCTTGAAGTTGTCCCAGAGGCTTCTTACACTATCCTTTTTTTTTTTTTTTTTTTTTTTTTTTTTGGATTCTTTTTTCTTCTTGCTGTTCTGATTGGCTGTTTTTTGCTTCTTTATGTTCCAAATCTCTGATTTGATTCTCAGTTTTATCCACTCTACTGTTGATTCCCTGTAGATTGTTCTTTATTTCAATTAATGTACCCTTCATTTCTGACTAGATCTTTTTTATGCTATTGAGGTCCTCACTAAGTTCCTTGAGCATCCTTATAACCAGTGTTTTGAACTCTGCATCTGATAAATTGCTTATCTCCATTTTGTTTAGCTCTTTTTCTGGAATTTTGTTCTGTTCTTTCATTTGGGCCATGTTTCTTTGTCTCCTAATTTTGGCAGCCTCCCTGTGTTTGTTTTTATGTATTGGGTAGAACTATCATGTTTCCAAGGCTTGATGTAGTAGGTGTCCGGTAGGGTCCAGTAGCACAGCCTCCCCTATTACCCAAGCTCGGTACTCAGGGTGTGCCCAGTGTGTGGACTGTGTACACCCTCCTCTTGTAGTTGAGCCTTGCTTGTTGTTGGCATGTCCCAGGTCAGTCACCTCATGTGTTCTGTCCAGGGTCACACAGCATCAGCTACAAAGCAATCTGCAGATGGCTGCTACTTGTGCTGGGCTTGGAGGTGACCAGGAAAGGCCAAGCTGTGAACCAAAGCTGGCTGCTGCTAGTGCCAGGCCTGGGGCAACTTAGTGAGAGGTACAGGGCTGAAGCCAGTTGCTGCTTGTTTGGGAGCATTTAGGAAACTCTAAAGCAATGAGTCTGACATCTTGTCAGGCCCTGCAACAACCCAGGGAGGCACTGCACAAATAAGCAGGTAAGGACACCCTTGGTGGAGGGGCCAGGATGAACTTACACACCTGGCCCTTGTCACCACTAATTTCCTCTGCCTCCAGAGGAAGAGGCATGTCTTCCCATGGCTCATTCATTCTCAAGGCCCATAAGCTGCAAAGCAGGACCGAATCAAGACACCTCAACTGCTTTATCCTGCTTGGGAGGCAACAAAATCTAACTAGCATTAAATATCAATTAGAAGCCTACCTGTGGTCAGATCTTTTGACCAGTGTGCTCTTAGTGCTCATTTCTGTACTCAAAAGAACATTCTAATCCAAATAGTCACTATCTAAACCTAAACTAGCTGGTGTGAGCCCCACCCAGGTTCAGCCTGGTCCCAGATGCATTTATCTGTTCATCCCACTGTTTCCACCAACCACATCCTGCTGTGCATTCAGTCCTTTGCCAGCCCCACGGGGGTCACTGAGGGGTGTCCAGCTAGCCTCTGGTCTCCAGATGCCTATACTGTGGCCAGAATCTCAGGGTAGAGGAACAGCTGATCCCCAGTGAGTGATGCCCCCAGTAGGAGGGCAGGGGCGCATGCCGAGACTGGGAGTCAGCAGGCTGGACTTTCAGAGGATCTCCATGGAAGGCTGAGTACGGGCAGGACACAGGTGGGAGGCGGTGGCAGGGGCACAGAGGCAGAAGGTAGAAGTGGGGGAGTAAGAGACTTATCTCCTCACCAGCTCTGCGTGAACTGCCTAAAACACACCCCTGGCCAGGCCCCTTCCCAGTTCAGAGGGGCTACTGTAACAAATTACCAACAAATTGAAAGGCTTAAAACAGCCCAAAGTTATTTTGCCTTATTTCTTGAGGCCAGAAATCTGAAATGAGTCTTCTGAGCAGCCAGAAGGGCTGGTTCCTTCCGAGGCTGTGGGGGAACCTGTTGCCTTGCCGGCGCCACCTCCCGGAGGTCTCCCACATTCCTGGGCGGGTGTTCCCTTTCTCCATCTTCAAGGGGCATCACTATGACTTCAAATTCCATTCTTACATCTCCTGCTCTCACTCTGACCCTCCAGCCTCCCTTATAGGGACCTGTGGTTACATTGGGCCCACTTGGATAATCCAGGACCGTCTCCCTGTCTCAAAAGCCCTTAACTAAATCACGTCTGTAAAGTCCCCTTTGCCATGGAAGGTGATGTATTCACAGATTCCAGAGATTAGGACATGGACATCTAGGAGGGCATTGCCCTCAGGGTCCAGACTCCTTGGATGATCTGCAGGGCCCCTTGGCCTCATCTGTCCCCTTCATTCAACCTCATGGAACTGCTCTCTCACTCTCCCTCAACAAGCTGGGCTGGTCCTCACTTTGGGCCTCTGCCTATACTGTGTGCTCACCCTGGAACCCCTGGAGAGCCTTTCCTACTTACCAGGGCTCAGGTGTCCCTTCCCAACTGGAGTCTCCTGGCTTTTGCAGAGGCAGGAAGAGTCAGAGGAGAGCCCAGGAGGAGCAGATGCTGGGGTCAGGGAGTGAGTTTGTGTTTGGACACATACAGTCCAAGGTTGTAGGAGACGTCAAGGAGAGCACTGGACCAGCAGCTGGGCTCCCAGGCCTCACCGTGTCCCCATTTTGAATCTGTAGCCTAGGCCCACATCCCTTACCTTGAAAGGAAGCAATTCAACAATCTTACTGGTCGCTGGTTGGCAGTTTCCACCTCTGACTCATGGAGGGATACAGGTGCCAACTGGGGATCAGAGTGGGGGCCAGGGAGCACCCTCAGCCAGGCATTTGCTCTTGAGCAGAACCCATAAAGCACATGGGTAGTAGTTTGTAACTCAGGTTTGAGGGGCATGACCCAAACTAGATGGATCCCAGAGGTTCATGGGGAACCAAGCTGGTGCCAGTCTGGTTCCTTGTGGCTGTAGACCCTGCGACAGAGTTAGGAATACAAGAGGTTTTGAAGGGAAGAGCATTAACAAAGAGGAGGAAGGAAAGGGAGGGAGCAGGAAGAGACCCTCACACAGTGCACAGACCTGATAAGGTCCAGGCCAGATCAATGGGGAGCTTCCGAGCGAACAGCCCAGCAGATGGCCAAGCCCTGTGTTCCCATCATTGGTTGGAAGTGCTAACAAACCCTGAAGGTTTAACAGACCCCCAAAGTACTACAGGCCCTGAGAAGTGAACAGACTCCAAGGTGCTAACAGATGGAGGCTGTTCGCTCCCTGCATCCCTACAGCTGAGCACTAAGCTCTTTCTTAAAAGGAGATCTGTGTGGCATCTCCTGCTGCCTCATGGCCCTGGTCTCCTGAGCCCTCTTTGGTGCCAGGTGTGTTTAAGAAGTCACTGGGGAAACCCAGTGTAACCAAAATGAAGTTACTGCTCCCTTAGAATTTTTACTCCACAAAGGATGGTGAAATGTAAATGAGCTAATTGGTGAGTGAATCAGATGAAACATGGAAATGGGGAAGAGAATGACCAGGGAGAGGTCCCTGGTGGTCTAAAGGTCTCTGAGAAGAGACATTTGAAGCAGGAATTGTCAGGAGACAGCCAGAGATGGATACAGTGTTCAGGCAGAAGGAACAATTGGTGTCTTGCATAAGAAGGAGCTTAGTGCCCCCATAACTCTTGCCAGGCGCCAGGCATGGCCCTCTCCTCCAGACCCCTGTGTCTTTCGTGGCCACCCATAAGACCCTCCCCGCTCCTCCTCTTCCTTTCATCTTCACTCTCATGGCCTCTTTTCCTGCACGTTCCCACATCTTCTCCTGCAGCGGCCTTTGGCCTGGATTCTGGATGAGCAGTCATAGTGGTTCTTGACTGGACAGGGAGAAGGGGACACCTTGGGTTCAAAAGTGGAAGGTGGAGTAAAACTCAAAAGACCACATATTGCATGATCCCCCTTGAATGAAATGTCCAGCAGAGGCAAATCACTTCAACAGAGGTGATTTGGGGCTGGGAGAGAGGGGAGAATGGGGAGAGACTGCCTCATGGGTACCAGGTTTCCTTTTGGGGTAACGAAGATGTTCTGGAACTAGATGGAGATGTTTGCACAACCTTGTGAATGAACTTAGTGCCACTGAATCATTCCCTTTAAATGGTTAATTATATATTATGTGAATTTTACTAAAAAATGCACACACACAAAAGATGGACAGGAAGGTGGTGGCAGGGGCACCGTGGTCTGCCAAGCCCCTCCGCCACCCCCCCGCCACCGTGGGGTGGGAAGATCTAAAGAATTGCCAGACATTTAACTTGTAAGTAGTCCTGCCAGCATTTCACCTGCATCTTATTACTGTCTCTTCCCTGGCCTTGAGTTACTTTCAAAAACCCCTTTTCTAATATCTTAACTTTAAGAAGCTCAAGAAAGTGGGGAGAGAAGGTCCTTCCAGATACAAATAGGGAGGGCCGGGTGTATTAAGAGGGTGGCTTGAGAAACAGCAGTCCCGCCAGAGTGAAAATGCCTTTGCAGGAGCTAGAGGACAGGCTCAGGGATCCAGGGAGGGGCCAAGCTCTGGAAGAGCCACCACCCATTCCTGTCTCATCCCTTCTTTTCCACTAAGCTGTGAAGGTTCCACATCCCCCGATTCGAAACCTACATGAGCGTTTTGGTGCCATCCACCTCCGTGAGTACCTGCTCCCCCAACTGCCTGACCCAACTGGAATTCTGGTCGGGTCCCCCAGTCCCAGACTGGGGCTCTCCTGCCCCACGTCGCCCATCGCACATGCTCTGTCTGAGCCAGAGCCAGAGATGGCCCCCAGAGTGGCCCCCACCCAACACCCAGCTCCCTGGTCAGGCTGCCAGCTGTTCTGGGCTCCTGCTTCACCCTTCAGCCAGGCTTCCTGGCCTGGGCACCAGGCTGGGTGTCTTTTCCCAAGTGTCCAGTCAGCTGCAGAGGTGGGCTAAGGGAGCCATTGATTCTCCTGGGCCTCTCTGCTGGGGCCCCGTGAGCCAGGCTGAAGGGAACTGAGCTCCCCTGATTCATATTGCCCTGGATCAGGCATTTGTGGATGCTTTACAGTGTACAAAGCACTCAGTCCCTTCTTATCTCATCCAGTCCTCATCCCAGCTAGGGGTGGTGGGTACTGCTAGTCCATCTTAAAGGGGGGCGGGGTGGGGGCACAGTGGCCTTGGGCTGAGGAATGCAGGAGCTGGGACTCCTCTGGGTGCTCTGCTCCACTTTGTTGTCCACTCTGGTGTGCTTTATCTTGGGCTGCTCCCTCAACCTCCGGGAAGCTTAGGCTGCCTGAGACTGACTAGGAGAGCTGCAGTGAAGCACTTCCATCTTGGGGTTTCTCCTCTCCTTAGTCAGGCCAGCCTCCACCCAGAATGTTCTTAAGACAAATCATGGGTCTCTCCTGCTCCTCCCAGCCCTGCACCCCCGGGTCAGCAACCGCTCAGCCACTTCAGGCCCCCACCCAATGACACCAACTCAGCCTCCATCCATGCCACCCCTGCCATTGCTGCCGCCGCTGATGCCATCCCTGCAGGACCCCTCGCAGGCCTCAGGGTCCACCAGGCATCCAAGGCCTCAGCGCCTTGAGTCCCGAGTCAGCACACAGCCCACCTAGGAGCCCGACAACTGGTGAGCCTTGTGCCCTGTGCCCCCATCGTGCCTTCCACTCGACCCACCGGCCAAGACAGGCCCCGAGCCATGCCTGGGAAGATGCAGGGGCCCTGGACATAGGGGAGGGGTCTCCACAAGGGACTCATTGTGACCCAGTGACTGTTTTTGCTCTCTGCACACACACACGCACACACACACACACACACACCACAATCCTTATCCTACATTACATGAAGAACACAGCTTTCTAAATCGAATTTTCCACTATGCCAATTTAATTCCTTTACCAATTTTCAAGGAAACTTTCAGTTAAAGTGACTTTAAAAACACTTTCCTTTTTTGTTTTGCTGAAAGGATTTCATCTGTAACAGTTCCAGTTCCAGCTTCTGCCACTTTCCATTTTCTTTGGGGGCCATTATTTCTGCCAGGATCAATTTTCTCATGGGAACCAAATTTTACTGCATGCATTAAAAAAAAAAAATTATGTTGATTATTTCCACCAGTAATTACAATTCTGAAGTGAATGTTTAAAGAAGTTGATTATTTGTATGTACTTCTGGCTAATCCCTGAGAAACCTGGGGCAATACTGCTGGAATACTCTGGGACTGCTCTGTCCCATCCAGGGTTGGGGCCCTGCATGCCTGTGCGGTGTGCCTGGTTCCCATGCTGACCACCCATGTTCCTGGTGGGAAAAGAGCAAACTGGGAGGTCAAGACATTCCGACCTGGCAGCTGAGTGGCCCTCCTTAGATCACAGAGCAGGGTTCACACATGCCAGCCTGCCTAGTGCATGCCCAGCTTGATTTTTTCCCCTGGGACGGTTTATCCTTCCTGTCCTCCCTCTCAATTTCGCTCCCTTTCCACTCCCTAGCTTGTCCTGTGTGCTTTGTCCTTAATATACTTCTGACACTTCTTTCCCATCTAAGACTAAAAAAATTTCCCTTCTGTGCAGTATTAGGGCATGACCCCCCTCCCTAACACCCACTAGAGGGCCCTGGGATGGTGGAGTGAGTTGGAGCGAGGTGGGGAATGAGCAGTCTGAGGGTCTGCACTGGGTGAGGACTTGGGTCTCAGGGCTCTGCCTGGGAGCTGGCATGGAGGGTTACCTAGACCTGATGGCCGTGGAGTCTGGGGACACTGTGTGCCTGCCCCTTCCCGATGGTCTCTCAGCCCTTCTCCCAGCTCCTTGCTGGTGACCACTCCCAGCTCTGATTTCTTTTCTCTCTCTAGGGATTGTGTCCAAGTGGGACCAAGCTCTCCCTGACCCAGGCTCACGCTGCCTGCTGTGGGCACTGGCACTGCGGCCCCGCCTCCACCCCCACCCCCATATCACAGATGACTATTTTCGTCAACTTCTCCCCAGAATAAAGTTTTTCATCTTTCACTCTTCTGAGTGGGGATGAGGGTAAATGGCCCGGTGTCCTCTGTGGAGGATGGCTTGGCCTGCCCCACGTGGCGGGGTGAACCTGCTGATTCCTCCTTAAGCCACCACTTCAGCGTCAGCTTCCCAGAGCCACTGCCCAAAACCACCATGGCGGGCCCTCAGCAGAGAATTGCAACCAGCCTTTCCTTCTCCGCCATACTCCCCACTGTGGCAAAGTGCGTGGGCTGCCCAGGTCTGTGTGGTGGGCAGACGAGGGGACTGTGGCCAGGGTTATTGGTGTGACTTGCCCAGGGTCACACATGAGGCCTCAGCTCTCCAGCCCCCACCCATGAGGCCATACTTCTTGGGTGAAGACCTGGACTTCCATCACCTCTCCAAATCGAAAAGGGAGGCAAAGCCTGGCTCCGGCAAACAGGAAGCTGGGGGTTCCTGGGGAAGCACCCCACACCAGCTTTGTCCCCTAAAACCTTGACATGAGGGCACCCACAGGCACCTGGAACACCTCATTCAGCCCCTCACGTTGATCTCCACTCAGCCCCTCCAAGCTGCCTTCTGAGCCATTCCTCAGGTTTACATCAGAATCAGTGCCTACACAGTTCCTGCAGCTGAGGGAGTGGAATGAGGCCCAGGTAGGTCACTATGTAATCGTTTGCATTCTGACAGACCCCCTCAGTGCTCTGGAAGGTGGGAAACCAGGAGCAATCACAGGGTGGGGGAAGCTGGCCTTTGGCCTGGTCCCAGGTTGCAAGGATCCTGCCTCCTAATCCCATCCCCAGGGAGTGGGAACTGAAGGCCTTAAAAGCTGGAAGCCAGCTGCTGTGCCCACTCCCAGGGCAGCTGCCTCAGGTGGGTGGCCCACCCCATGCCAGCAGGGGAAACACCTGGAGAGCAGACAGTACCAAAGGTGGGGTCAGCAGAAAGGTGATTTTGGAAAACCCTAGGTCCAGCCTCCTCTCTGCAAAGAGGATCACAGTTCCTAACCTGGGACAGAGGCAGGGCCATGATGGACAGGGAGGAGGGTGACCAACTGTCCTAGCCTGCCTAGGAGTGAGAGGGGTCCCTGGAACTTCCGGTTTTAAGACTCAGATAGATCGGTCACACGAGGGGGAAGTCATGTGGACTGTCTGGGTACGTGGGGCTGCATGAATGAGCTGGCAGGAAGGGGAGATAAATGCCTCTTACTAAGCATTGGGTTCTGCCTCGAGGTGCTGCTAGAATGGAGATGCTGGATGGTAACCACCTTAAACCCCCATATTCAGCCCTACAACCAACCGATGCAAGTTAAAGGGCCACTGAACATTTTCTCCCGTTCAGTTACCATGAACTCATTAATCCTATGGTATAAACAATCGACAACAGCTAACGTGTTTCAAACAAGCTGAGCTGCATCGGAAAAAGGCACCAGGACCCAAAAGCAGGCTGCCAGAAGGTGGCAGCTGAGGCACTGGAAGGAAGGCCTCCTGTGCAGGGTACTGAAATCAGTACACATTGGTCCCCTGTCACCATCACCTTGGCTTGACCCCCGACTTTGCATGAATTTAGGGGCTTTTGGCAGAGACCCTCCAAAACCCACACATTAGCCAGAGAAAGGGTTCTCTTCTCCCTCCCACTTCCTCCTCTTGCCCATGGCTTCACCAGGATCCACAGAAGATGTCCTCACCAGTATTTGCAGCTGTTATTCCCTAGATGAGAAATGTCCCCAGAAAGCAGAGCAGAACTCTGCCAATAGGGTCCCAGCGCCTTGTGCTGTGCCACTGACAAGGCCTCAGCCACCCTGGAAGTGGTCCCTCCCCACCCTCCCCTGGAGGACCCAGCACCCTCACCCCTAAAAGAGTGGTGATCTTTTAAGGCTCATTTGAAATACATACATTGCTCAATCATAAGCTGTGCCTAAGCAACCAGACCTTTCTCAATGCAGTCATTAGAAATAGCTTTGCCTCAAAATATCTCAATTTGGCCAACCTGGGCAGCCTCCCCAACACTGACACTGGGAAGCAACCAGAGTCAAAGCCAGTCTGTCCTCAGATGAGACCTCAGAGACCTCCAGGGCTGCAGCAGTCCTACCCGCCGGGTTTGGGAGCCAGCCTCAGCAACAGCGTGGTTTTCTTCAGCGGCACATGTGTTCTCAGAGCCCTAGAAAGAACCTGGGGACTTTCAGCAGCCCTGGGAGCCTGTCTGTTGTCCAGGGAATACTCCAGGGGAACAAGCCCTTCTCTCTTTACAGCTGTGTAAAGAAGGAGCCCTGCCTGCCCACAGGAAGCATGTGAGTCACCCTCCATCTGCCAGGTGCTCCTCAGAGCAGGGCACTTACTTTAATCCCTTTCAGATTCCAGCCAACTCCAACATGAAAGTTAGACACACACACACACCTCTTGGTGGCCAGTGCAGTGGATTGGCTGGCCAGCCAAGGGCAGGCTGTCCCCCCACCATAAATGGTCGGCTTCAGCTAGTTGTGGCCTTTATGCAAACTTGGGCAATATTACAAATTTCCAAGCTAAGCCAGAAGTGAGGCTTTTCATGTAAACTCTCCTGATTTTAAAATGTTGGCAAAGAACAAAAACAAAAACAAAACCATAACAAATAATCCCCACACCACCATGCAAGCCAAACAGCACACATCAGGGGACTGTGAGTTTGCAAACCCCTAAGATAACTATGCCCAAATCTTTTAATGGCGGACCAGAGGGCACAACTACGTCTTGTCACTTCTGGAGGCCAGATCTTCATTGCCACATAGTGTCACATCCCCTCTTCAGAAATGAGATACGCAGAGCTCAAATCACATGCTTTTAAGCAACTTCATGGATGTAAATGGTGTTTTTTAGAATGGAATTTTGGAAACAATCATTTGGAATTCAAGTCTGGAGGTCATGTAGGACATGACCAAGCCCAGAAGAGGCTACACTTTGAGGTAACAAGGACAGTTTTCCCAGGGGATGCCCGAGTCATCTTAAGATTCAGCTGAACCTGGCTGTAAATATCTGTTCCAGTTGTACACCAGCACCTTGGCTTTTTAGCCAGTTTATACTGGAGTATGTAGTAGATGGTTATTGATGCCTTCAGTTTTGCTCCTGAGATTCCAGGCTTGGGGAAGTTAAGGTTCCAGGTTCTCCATGTCACACTTGAATTCTGAGGGCATGTGGCACCTATGTAGGCCCACCTCTGGCTCCCCTTGAGTTTGTCTGGTTCACTTCTGCAGCCATTCCCTTGCCTTGATATGCTGACAGGGGGCCCCAGGAACACCTGGCAGGCCTCTCTGCACTGCTGGAAAGTCCCCAAGTCCCCAGGTCCAGCTCCAGCCCTGCCCTCTGCTTCCTCTTGCTCTGAGTCCCACCTTGCCTGGGGCACCTATCAAAAATCAGATCGCTGGGCCCTACTCCAAACAGTTGTTTCAAGCACCCAAAGGACTCTTATGCTTTGTAAGTTTGTGCCTGGTTGGAAGCACTTGGGAGCCATTTTACCTTTAATAACAGCTTTGACATAATGAACACCCTACAAAATCCACCCTTTTAAAGTGTGCATTTGAATGGTTTTTAGTTTGTTTACAAAATCTATCAGCAATATCCTGGGAGTGTTTAAAACTATACTGTCAGAGCCTCCCAAGACTCTGACATGGTGGGCCCAGGAGTCTGAGGGTGCTTGTATTTTCAGAGCCCCCAGGAGTCATTTTGCCTTGTCTATAGATATTTTTTGTTGTCACATGAGGGTGCTACTGGCATCTTGTGGATAGGGGCTGGGATGCTGGCCAACATCCACAGTGCACAGGATACGCCCATGGTAGACAGTGACCCAGTATCAATGTCTACAGTGCCCAAGTTGGTAAAACTGTATCTACAGGAACCTCAAGTCCCTTCCAGCCTAATGTGACCCTCTGGGACCTCTGGGCCCAGCCCACATGGCCCCCAGAAACAGAAATGGGCCTCACCTCCAACAGATCAGCACTTAAAGAGATACTTCGCAAGCTGGGGCCTGAGGTCTGATTTCTAACAAGTCCCAGGTGATGCTGTTGGTATGAGGACCGCATTTTGAACAGTGAGGGTGTGGTTCACGTACAGACCCACGGGGGCCTGCCTCAGGTCGAGCCCTGCTGTCTTCAGGACTGCAAATTCTAGATGGTGCAGCCTCCAAAACATACAGTCACCTCAGTAATCAGTTCTCTGGGAGAGCCCAGGCATGCTCACTTCACACAGCTGATAACCCAGAAACGCTTCCCTCTGCAAAACATTTTCCTACCACTTGAAGAGGAGCTGTGCCAGTTTCCTGAGAATTTTCTTCCATCCAAAAGAATGGAGACGCTGCACCCCAATGTACCCCAGGCAGAGTCATGTCCTCTCTGGACTCTTTAAGACTGTTGGAAAGTGAGTTTCAAGGTGAGGACACATTTCCAGGATGTAAGCAACAGTTCAAGCGGGGGCCGATGGTTGGTCTTCAGTGACAACCAGAGTAAACAAACGTCCCAGGTGGGCTTCATCAAGGGCCTATCCAGATTCCAGCAGGGCAGAGGCCTCCTTGTCAGGAAGCTCAGCCCCGTACCTGGGAGCAAGAGAGGACTGTTGGTGGTGAGTGCCACGTGTCAAGCAGACCTTCCAAAATAGGGAAAACTCTTCAACCCAGGCACTATCCACATAGCACAGAGATGCCAACCAAGGTGGGGCTGGGCAGGTTCTTCCTGATTAGGGAGTGAGGTCTGCTGCTGAGGAGCTGCAGAGGGCCACAAGGACGCACTCCCCCCGAGTGCAGCTAAGGGCAGAATGGGGAATCTGGCTTCTTCCTTGGGGCTAGATAAGGTACCTGCCCCAGCCCAGCTTGGAAGCAGCCTGTCTCCTTAGTGACCAATGGTTTGAGCACTGGTTGGACTCTGCCCTAGGCTGGTGTGACTTTGTCACTAGCCCCTACTGGCTCTGCACTGAAGCCTGCAGACTACAGGCACTGTGGCCTGCACCTCCCCAAGGGAGAACCCTGCCCCACCCAGCACATTTGCTGGAGGTCAGGTTTGAGGGTGCAGCCTGCAGCCAGCCACTGGGGCCCTGAGACAGGAAGAAAGGTCCTTATGTGAAACTTAGACAGGAAGGCAGTTGTCAGCCTTGGAAGTCAGGACTCCTCTAGCCAGGAAGGGGGAAGGGTGGGCAGACAAAGGCTGCGATTCTGGGAACACAAGCCAAAAATTAACTTCATGGGAAAAGCCTTTGGTAGGCAGGAAGATGCCACAGCATGTTGTGGTCGAGAAGACAGCAACACACAGGACAGTGTGAAGCCAGGCTAGATTGGAGGGTAGCCCTCTGTTCTGGACTCAGTTTGCAACCTCCTCCCACCCTCCACACACAAAGGGCCAGCTGGCAGCAAAGCTTAGGATACAAGACAAGACCACAGAGCTTGGTGGTAGTTTGGAACTCCTTCTCCTTTGTTAAAAGGGGGAAAGGAAATGGGTATAGGGTTTGCCTGGGCTCTGGGGGAGGCATGCAGGCAGTCCCAGCAGGCAGGTGCTGGGGGATGGGTGAGAAGAGTCCTGGAGTTTCCCACAATCCTTTTCTCTGCAAGGAACAGCAAGGCTGGCTGCTGAGGGGGGTGGGGTGGGAGGAGAGGACCCTGGGGAAGGGGGCGACGGGTAAGGGGCTCACTCTAACATGCAAAGTCCAGCTGCCCCATAAACTAGGTTGTTTCTTGAATAGTGACATACGTATAAATACAGACACAGCCACACGCACACATGCGGAGAAGGCTCTGCATTCACGAGGGTGGGGAATCTAGGCCTGCCGGCCCCAAGGAGCTCCAAGGTAGGAACCAGGCAAGTCTCCACGGACTCCTGAGGTTGAGTGAGTCCTCTGGGGAAGCGTGCTTGGCCTCTGAAGTCCTGTCCTCCAGCACTCAGATGATTCTGAACCAAATCCATGCAAGCTGGGTGCCACGAGCCGGCACTTCTGTAATCGTGAGCAGTCTATGTGCTGGCACAGGGGGGTCCAGTCTCTCCCCTCCAGGGCTCCAGGGAAAGGGGGTGCAGACAGAGGAGGGTAAAGGGGCCCGTGGAGATGTCTTCTCCCCCGCCCCACAGGGTCCAGGCTTCCGGGAGGGGGGAGGGGCCTCCCTTATCTCTCAGCCTCCATTGCAGGGTGAGCCCTTGGTTCTGAGGCAGCCTGTTGGGGGGCCAGGGGTGGCCAGTCTGATGCTGGGGAAGGGGGTGCCGGAGTCCACAGGGGCGGCTGCTGAGGCTGGTGGTGCTGTGGCCCCCCAGGGGGTGAAGCCACCATTGGCCAGCTGGGTGCTGCAAAGCTGCTGGTGGCGGCGTGGGGCAAGTGCGGCGGGGGTGACGTGGCTGTGGTGGCCATTGGGCTGCCACTGCCACCACCGTGGAAGCTCTCAGAAGCCTTGAGACGGGAGAACATGGTGAGGGCGTCGGGGAAGTTCGGGGGCGTTGCAGGGGTGTTGGCAGGAGTGCACATCTGTGGGGAGGAGAGCAGAGAGGGAAGGGTAAGCACCCTTTCTGGAAGGCCCCCAATCTCCCACTGGCTCCTAGTTGGAGACACATGCCCAGTCTCTGTTGGGAGATTTTGTGCCCCTACCTGGATGCACCTGACTCCCCCCACAGTTCACCAGCCTGGGGCTCACAAAGGAAAGGTGGGGTGCTGAGATGGACGGGCCCACTACACCTGCTGGTGGCTCATCCCAGCAGCTGGGATTCTGAGAACAAAGGCAGAGAGCCACTGCAGCTTAAACTGGGAGACCCCTGCACAGCTGCCCCTGAAGCTGCAGGAGACACTTACCATCTGGTGGTGATGGTGACTGTAGGGGATGTTGGTCTCCTGGAAGAAGGCGCTGAGGGCTGTCTGTGGGAAGAAAAGCTCAAGCTTATCCTCAGCACCCTGCCCAGCCCTACTGTTTCCCTCTTTTCCAGGTTCTCTGGGACTTGGTGCGGCCCTGGCCTGGCTACCGAATAGGAAAGGTGAGTTGAGGCAGCGTTCCTGTCACCA
This sequence comes from Furipterus horrens, assembly GCF_987537825.1. Taxonomy (NCBI): domain Eukaryota; kingdom Metazoa; phylum Chordata; class Mammalia; order Chiroptera; family Furipteridae; genus Furipterus; species Furipterus horrens. The sequence continues at coordinate 115,241,620 of NW_028327175.1, read as the reverse complement.
CTTGACCCCACCACTTCCTGAGGAGGCCCCTTGGACCCCTGAGCAGGTATGGTGGGTGGTGAAGACCCTCACAATACTGTCTACCACCTGGACACCAGGTGCCTCCTGTTTGCCCATACCTGGTGTCAAAACTGTGACCTGGAAGGCAGGCAGCACCCTTGCCTGCCTCACAGGGAAAGGCCTCCCAGAGACCTCAGCCCAACTATCACCAACTCCAAAGGTGAAATCTACTCGTCTCTGAGACTGTTTCCTCATCTCTGAGCCAGGGGATGGTAAAGACCCCCAGATATTGAGCCTGTGACCCACCTGTCCCTCTCCTTGGATAACCAAGGGACTCTGCTCTGGGCCTCAGTTTCCCCATCGGCACTATAAGGGGACTGAACTGGTGACTTTCAGGTCCTCCTCCCTTGCAAGAGTGACCTCCTAAGGTCCACGTTCTAACTGGGAAAGCCAGAATTAATGGGGATGGTTTGGGTCTGCACTCTCTGCCCTGCTCACGTGAGCCTCCAGCAGAATGTTCTCAACGTGACATTAACAGGAGGATGGCATAGGTGGGGTTTACACCCAGGACTGTGAAGAGGAGACGAGAGCTGGCCTGGGTAAGACCAGATCATCTGAAGGCCCCGAGGGACTGGAATGAGGGGGCTGAGGGCCCCAGAGTGGCCCCTGGGAGCCCCCAGAAAGGCGCTGACATTTGCTGTGTCTTGGCTCAGCCCCTGCAGGAGGGCATTGAAGAAAATAAGGGAACCAGCTGCTCTTGCGCAAGTGCTGGGAGAGGGAACCTGTCAAGTGTGTGAAGGGTCCACCAGGCCCTGCCAAGTTCTAGACCCAGCTCTGAGCAACCCCTGCTACTTTGCCCACCATCACCACTCCCTCAGCCTGGGCCCCCACAACTCTGCGCTGCCCGTCCCTTCCCCTGCTCCCAACATACCTGGCTCTCAGAGCTTCCCTGGGGATTTTGTAATTTTCTTAAAGTAAAATCAAGTGAATTACTCTGGACATTTCCTGCTCAAACACCCTACCTGTGTCCCCAAACAAGGGTGTGGAAGCTAGGGGAAGAGGGGTTCTGGTCTCTAACCACCACCTCGTGATCCCCCGCCCCACCTCTGGAGCTCTAGGGACACACCCAAACCATTCTTCTCCCAATAGTAGCTCCAAAGGCCACTGAGTGTAAGGATTCCAGGGAGAAACATCTGCCCCACCCTTAAAGCAGACAGAAGTTCCCCCTCCTCCTGCAGCCTCTGTCCCCATTAACACCTGAATCACACAGAATATGACCCAAAAAGACAGTCTCCAGCTGGCTGGGTCAGCCCTTCAGCTAGTAGGCTGCCAGCTGAGGCATGGAAGGCAGAAAGGGGTCAGCTATAAGGAGACTCTCCCACACTGAGACCTAAGGTTTTGTGGTTCATGTTCCATTTTCACCTTAAGTAAGCCTTCCTAGTATCCATATCCCCATTTTATAGATGGTGAAACTGAGACTCTCGGATCCCTGGGCACAAGGGTCCTACCCCTGGGGGTCATCAGAGCCCCCATCTACAAGCTGCTCCTGTGCCTGCTGGGACCAGAGTCTTTCCCCAGACATTTCAATCCTCAGAACTCCATTTTCAATTCCTGTGATCTATCAACACCAGTCTGCACTGCCTGAGTGACCATCAAGCTGGTGCCAGGCTCTGTGGGCTTAGCTGAAGTGTCTGTCCACTGGACACCTGCTTGCCCAGCCCTGTGCAGGAAGGGAGCCATGTATGCAGATGTGGGACTCAAGCAAACTGCCATGAATGTGGTTTTGCAAGTTTTGCCACATCTAGCCCCAGAGACAAACAGGCTGATTAGGGAGCCAGCTTCCTGGAGGGTGGGGCTGCCAGCCTGGGGAATGGGGGGCATTCACCCCTTAGAGGACAACTCACACCCCCAACATACAGAGGGAAAAACTGAGGCCAGAAAAGGGAAGAGACCTGCCTAGAGAGGCCATTTCCTGGTGTGAAGGCCATACGGAGTCCTCAGATCTCTGGTGGGAAGGAGGTGAGCAAAGATCCTTTGGGTGGATAAGCCACTGGGTCTCCAGATTGTCCCAATGTTAGGGTGGGAATTCCGATCCCTTCCAACCTTCAGGCAGTTCCCCTGGCTCCTGGTTCTTCTTTCAAGCTGAAACACCTTCTCTGGGCCCACTCCCCATTGGAAACCAGGTTCTTGGGTCCGTACTAAACACAGTCACTACCACTAGGCTGGGGCTGGGCCCTTACACCTGTGAGGGATGGACCTTAAGGGGCTCTGGCCTCATCCCTAGATAACACCCTGTATTATTTCTGGGGTGACTGAGTTAGGTAAGGTGGCCTCTTGGCAGCACAAGCAGTGGGCATTAGTGCACTACGGGTCAGGGAGCCCTGGGGAGTGAGGGCTGGACTGGGGCAGCCGCACCTCCTGTCCAGCTGACTTAAAGCTACTGAACCGCACACCACGCCTGCACTGTGCAGGTAGGTGTCCTTGCCAGCAGAGAGGGCCTCAGCACAGGACTGTACACTTGGGTGCACACGCATGGGCACTAGCAAGGAGCACACACCCCAGGTGGACTGCGTGTTTACACATGCCAATATGTCCACACGCAGCGTGGCGCGTGCGTATATACAAACGCACATGTACATTGGCACACGCTCCTCCGGGCTGTCTACCAGGCATGCAGACCCACACACGCGGGGCGACTCCAACCGTGGGCCCCAGGGCTCTCCTTCCTCAGCCCCGCGGTTCGGGGAGGAGAGATGGAACAGGGGCAGCGCGTGTCCTCCTTCCGGCCGCCCGCCACATTGCCTGTCCGGGCGCCGGCGCCGCCCCGCCCTAGCCTTAGGCGGAACAAAAGTGGGCCTCCCCCCCCCCCCGCATTCCCACTGCCAGGGGGGGTCTTCGGATTCGGGATTCTGGGCGGAGGCAGGTCGCTCCTCCTGCTCACCCAGCACAGGCGGCGTTTGCCGGGGCCGCATAGACGCGGCCGCACTGCTAGACCCGACTCTACGCGGCATGTGTGCGCGCTGGGGCCCGAACCCTAGCCTGCGACTGCTAGACACCCGGCCCAATACGCGGACCCCATCGGCCCCCCAGCCCCGGCGGAGGGCGCACCCGCACGTGTCCACAGCGCACACGCTCCGCGGCATGCGCCACCACGCGGGACGAGACCCTCCAACCCCGCTCCTTGGCCCCCCGGCCGAGCCAGCCGCGCACCTCGAACTGCCAATGGGCCGCCTGCAGCAGCTGCTTCGCCTGGTCGGCCGCGCAGCCGGCCGTCAGCACGAACTGGTTGATCATGACCTGGTGCTTAAGCTCATCCATGTTCACGGACATGGCGCTACCGCCGCCGCGATACCCGCTCCGGCCTCCCGCCGCCCCGCGCTCCGCCGCTCACGCGTCCACCATTAGCGAGCCGGCTCAGGCTAATACAAATATTTACTGTGCAGCTCTGACTCACCGAGCCTCGCCTCGCTCCGAGGCCGCGGGGGGCATGCTGGGAGATGTAGTCCGCACTGCGCCCGCCCGCGCTCCTTCAGGGGCTGCAGAGCTGTCGCGCGTCTGGAAACCTATTGTGTGCAGAGGCGGGCTGTGACAAGAGCTGACTGGCGCCCCTGTCCTGGCACTAACTGGGGGTCTTTGTCAAGACTCGGAATCCCGAGCACTGGTGAGGTTGGCATCCATCTGTGTTGAGTAGGTGCACCCTTGGGTGAGGGGAGCACTTATAGCAATGGTGGCACAAATCAGCAGCACCAGGCCTTAAGGCCTTGAAGGTCCAGAACACAGTAGGCACCTGTATTTGTTCAGTGAATAAATGAATCTGCCCTTTAGGACTCTACTCAAAATCACCGCCTCCAGAGCTTTCCGAATCTCAACTCCCTCAGCTCATCCTGCACTTGTGAAGCGGGTCCCTCCCCGGCCTGGAGCTCGGCCAGGTACACAGTAGGCCCGAGAAACTTCTGGAGTTAGTGATGGTGCCTGGGACTGGCAAGCGAGGCCAACAACCTTTGCTGCCTCGAGGTCCCTTCCCTGTGACGCTTCCAAGTTCCCACACAAAACCTGCTATACTTTGCCCGAAATCTTGCTATTAACGTGGGGACGCCAGGACCGCGCGGAGCCAGTGAAGAAGCGACCCAGGACTCCTATACCCAGAATGCCCCAGTTTATTTGCATCCTTCGGTCCCGAGTGACGTCTAGTGAGTGAGGCTACATCTCCGCCAGTGAGCGACCGCAGGGTGTTAGGACCTGGCCATATAAGGTAAACAAAGCTGGCCGCCCAATGAGGCGATGTCGGGGGCGGGCGCTGGGGCGGGGCGGACAGGGTGTGTCACGTGGTGGGCGGAGGCGGGGCTGGAGAGCGCTGGGGTGGGGCGTTGTGAGCTATGTTTACAGCACGACACGAATCGCTTCCGGTTGACCATGCGGGTCTGTCGTCAGGGTTACTTGGGTAGGGTGGGGAGCAGCGTTCTTGGAACTGGGACCCGGACCTAGAGTTGAGGAGAACCCCCAGGCGGGGAGGTGTCTCGGTCACCACTGCGCTGAATGGCCTTGCGCCGGTTCCTCACGCTTCCTGGGCCCCAGTTTCATTTGTTGAGCAACTATTGAGTCCTTACTCTGTACAGGGCTTTGACTTGCCCGGGTACGAGAGGAAACCGAAGATGGGTCAACAGGTGACGGGTCTGGGGTGGAGGCGTGTGTCAGAAATCCCAAGGGCAGGTGAAGAACTGCCAGTGTGGAAAGTGCCTTCAGGAAATAGACACAGGCCCTGGGGGTCGTGAGTTAAAGCCTATTTAGGGGTCTTCATAGATTTGATCAGCTGTCCAATTAGAATCATTGGCTATAGCAGTGTAGGGCCCAGATGGTGGCAGAGTGACCCAGTCAGTTCAGGGGATGTTCTGGGTGTGTCTAGTTAAAGCTGAGTCTGCCCCTGCCCAGGGCCTTAACCACCGAATTGGATTGGGGGCAGGGTGGGGGGCAGTGCTGTCTCAACGTGTCGGGTGGAGTAAGGACCTCCAGTGCTCTCTAGGGAGCTTTTCCTGGGTCCCTCAACCTTTCCAGGCGTTCTGACTTTGGCTGGTGGGCGGAGGAGGATGGGGGATGTGTGGACAGGGCCTGAAATGTCCCAGGGTTGTGAGAGGTGGGGGAGGGAATTGAGCCCTGCTAGAGGGGGGAGCTTGGCGAATTGGCAGAAAGGGACTCTGTTTTCTTCGAGTGGGCTCTTCAGCCCTGGCTGAAGTCACCCTGTCCACTTTGAAAATAAGGTTTCCACCTCTTTTCTGCCTCGTAGGGATCATTCAGTCTCCATTATTTTTTGCAAACCCCGATGATGCCAGATTTCTGCTCCTATTTAAGAATACCTCTAGAGACAGACACACCGAGTCTCCCTCCACAACCAAAAAGGAATACAACTACCTCAAAACCAGAGACAACCAGAAGTTCCAGAAAATCGAGATGCATGGAAGTCCGACAAGACATAAAGAAGAAATACTCATCCAGACAGATAGGAGGGGTGGAGCCCAGGCGGAGAAGATGCAATGTGGTGGCTGCAGCGGCAGGCCAGCGGAAAGTGCAGTCACATGTTTTAAAAAGTAGGGAAGGACACCTGAGGAGCGCTCCCAGCACCAGATCAGACCACACAGCTCATGTTCCCAGCGCCAGGGAAAATAAAGCCTCATTGCTTCTGACTGTGCAAAGAAGTGGGGGTTGGGGTGGAGGAAGAAACTGCTGGTCTCTCAGCAGAGTCTGTTTGTTTAGAGGGCCCCCATGGTCCTAGAACCTCCGCAGACCCACCCACTCTGGGAACAACGGCCAGGGCAACAGCAAAAGAGGCACCAGTCCCATACGGAAGTGGAAGAAGTGCCTGTAAAAGGGGTGAGTGCTTAGCAAGCAGCATTGTGCCCCCTTGCACACAACACCACAACGTGGTAAAACAGGTCGCTCCATACTGACAAATACCTAAGGCTCCGCCCCTTACAATGTAACAGGTGCAACAGCTCTACCTAGGACACAGAGGCAAACAAACACAGAAACCTGTCAAGATGAGGAGGCAGAGAAATATGGCCCAAAAGGGGGAATGGATTAAGGTTCCAGTGGGAGAACTAAGCGATGAGGAGATAGCCAACCTAACAAACGAGGACATAGCCAACCTAACAGACACAGAGTTCAAAATACTGGTGATAAAGATGCTCACAGACTTGACAGATATGCTTAAGTATGGGAAACGCATAAGGGAAGAAGTGAAGGCTATGAATAATGAAATGAAGGAAAATCCACATAAAACCAATGCTGAAGGGAATGAAACTGCAGTTCAAATCAATGATTTGGAACACAAGGAAGAAAAGAACAGTCAACAAGAACAGAATGAGGAAACAAGAATTGAAAAAAATGGGGAGAGGCTTAGAAACCTCTGGGACAACTTTAGACATGCCAACGTCCGAATCATAGGTGTACCAGAAGGAGAAGAGGAAGAGCAAGAAATTGAAAGCTTATGTGAAAAAATAATGAAGGAAAACTTCCCAACTTTGGCAAAGGAAATAGACATACAAGTCCAGGAAGCACAGAGAATCCCAAATATGTTAGACCCAAGGAGGACCACACCAAGACACATCATAATTAAAATACCAAAGTTAAAAGATAAAGAGAGACTCTTAAAAGCAGCAAGAGAAAAGAAGAGAGTTACCTACAAAGGAGTGCTTATAAGACTATCAGCTGATTTCTCAAAAGAAACTTTGCAGGCAAGAAGGGACGACAACAAGTATTCAATGTAATGAAAAACAAAGGCCTACAACCAAGGTTACTCTATCCAGCAAAGCTATCATTTAGAATGTAAGGGCAGATGAAGTGCTTCCCAGACAAGGTAAAACTAAAAGAGTTCATTATCACCAAGCCATTATTTTATGAAATGTTAAAGGGACTTATTTAAAAAAAAGAAGATCAAAACTATGAACACTAAAATGACAACAAACTCACAACTGAATCTAAAAGATAAAAACAAAATCCAACTAAGCAAACTAGAATAGGAACAGAATCATAGGTATGGGATCAGTTGGAGGGTTATCAGCTGGGACGGGGAAGGGGGAGAAATGGGGAAATGGTACAGGGATTAAGAAGCATAATTGGTTGGTATAAAATAGACAGGGGGAAGTTAAGAATAATATAGGAAAGGGTGAAGCCAAAGAACTTATATGCACGACCTGTGGACATGAACTAAGCGGGGGGTGGGATTGCTGGAGAGAAAGGCACTACTGGGCAGAGGGAAGACAAAGGGAAAACAAATTGGGACTACTGTAACAACATAATCAATAAATATATTTAAAAAAAAATAAAGAATGCCCCTCACCTTTGCAAAGCATTATAAGCACAAATTAATGTGGGCAAAGTGCTCAGCACAGGGTAGGCAGTTCTGAATATGGTCACTGTTACCACTAGGATAGCAACAAGGCATGGTGGAAGGTGAGTGGATCTGGAGCCAGACAGACCTAGATGCCAGTCTTAACTCTGCCACTTAATGACTCTAATGTTGGGCAAGTTACTCGGGCTCTGAGCTTCAGTTTTCTTAGTTGCAGAACAGAAGGTGAGAGCCAGGAGCTCTCCCAGGACTTCTATGGAGGATTAATGCCAGTGAGATGCTCAGCATGGGCCTAGCATCCAGTGAACTCTTTCTAGCACTCACCTCTTTGCCTCTGTCTAATGAGCCCAAGCACGCTTTTGCAGATAATAAAACTGAGGCTGGAATCTAGTCCTTTTACACTTTTGCCAGTGGAGAAGAGCAGGCATCCAGTGTGCCAGCAGGGTGTGTTTCTGGCAAGGAAGGGGTGGACACTCACAGGGCCCACAGTGGGTTTTTCTTTCTGAGGGAGGCAGGAAGTACTTACCCCCACCCTTATCCAGGTACCACTTGGGTACCTGCTTATCAGGCTCGTCCAGCCCAGAACAGGGTGGGGGCAGGTGGGGCTGGCAGGAGCAAAGGTCACCCCTCTGCCCCCCGCCCTCGCCAGCCCTGCCCCCCCGCACCCTCCCCCCCAAGCTTGTTTTCCCAAGAGCAGCAGGGAAGTAAAAAACATTGTTTTCAGCCAGGATCAGCTGGGCCAGAGAGTGGACTTTGTATTTCTTAGCAGGCTCAGATGGGGCCTGCCAGTTGAAGCCAGTAGTTGGGGGATGGGGGGAATAAAAGGTATTTCAGGCAGTGCCCTCATCTTTTCTGAGGTCTAGAGAGGTGAGGGCCTTGTCAAAGTTGGCATAGCCAATTCATGGAGGCTCAGGATCCTGGCCTTTGCAGCACTCCCTGACCGCCTTCTCCCTACCTCCCATCTTTAAATTATTCCACAGATGTGTTTATCAGACACACACTGGGTACCTGGCTCTGGGAGCACACAAATGAATAGTTGAGGATTCTGTCCTCTCAAAAAGCTTGAGAAGAAGCATAGACTTGGGGGACTCACCCCAGGAGACCATGCACTGTGCCTAGGGCCTTTTTTTTTTTAATGTTTCAAATGACCCAACGCTGGCTGACTGAAGGGGCTTTGAAATCTGGCCACTGCCTCACTTGTTCCTGATCTCTCTTCACTTACTCTTCCATTTACTTGGTTCTAACCACACTGGCCTTTGAGCTCCTGGATCATAGTCAGCTCTTCACTGCCTCAGAGCCTTTGTATATGCTGTTCCCCTTGCCTGGAACCTGGCCTACCCCATCAGAGTTTGCCTGATTGACTCTTACTTGTATTTCAAGTCCTGGCTTAAATGTCACCTCCTCAGAGATACCTTCCCTGACTTCTCTATCGATAGCAGGTCTCCTTTTATTTCATCTCAATCCATTCTCCCATAGCACCCACCATATCTTGTATTTACACTTTTTACCTTTCTAAGTGTCTGTTTCCTCACTAGCCCGCAGGCTCCATATCTGGTGATCTCACCATTCAATCCCTGTTACCTGGTTCCATTGCCTGTCATATAGTAACTGTGTGATAAATATGTTTTTTAAAAAGATTTTATTTATTTAATTTAGAGAGAGAAGAAGGGAGGGAGAAAGAGAGGGAGAGAAACATTAGTATGTATTTGGTTGCTTCTTACACTCCCTCAACTGGGGACCTGGTCTCCAATCCAGGCTTGTGCCCTGATCAGGAATCACATTGGTGATCTTTTGATTCGAAGGCTGATGCTCAATCCACTGAGCCACATCAGGCAGGGCAGATAAGTATTTGTTGCATAAATAAGTGAATCAGCCAAGATGCTGATAGTGGGACTAATACCAAATCAGAAAGGACCTGTCTCCCAGTGAGGCATGCATAAACACAGAAAAGTGCACTACAAGTCTAAAGCTCTATTAAGAGAAATGTTTAATTAATCAAACAGTCCATAGAAATGACTCCCTCACCTAGGATCCATAGGGAGGACATGCTTCTAGGGTTATTTTTCAGTGGAAACATCAGGGTCCTCAGTACTCTCCCTCCCTCCCCACAAAGAAGGAGGCTAGTAAATTAAGTGCAGTGGTGGTATATCTATGTGTGTATATGTAAAAATGTTATGTGATTCAACAGAAAGAAATTTAAGGAAAGAAAGATCATATGGAGTGGGGGTGTTTTCAGGCCCATCTGGGGGCAAGCAATATGAAATCTGGCACATTGGAGAATTTCTGGCTCTGACAAGTGTCAGGGGAATGTGGTGGTAAAAGGAGTGGCCTGGTTTGAATTCCAGCTTTACCATTTACATTCTATGTGACCTGAGTGGGGTACTTCACCTCTCCCAGCCTTACATTTCTATTCTGTAAATTGGGAATGAAAAATAGAACTGACATTAGAGAATTAAATGAGCATATGTGTAAAACCATCAAGACAATGCCTAGAACATAGTAGGTGCTCAGCAAATAGGGACCTTTGTTGTGGAGCAGAGAGATTTAATCAGGCTGTCCCAAGACATGGCCTCTTCCTCACAATCATCCGAGTCCTTCACTTCCTTTATTAGTTTTGGCTTCCTAGTCCTCTGACAAAAGGAGATTGGATTCTGGATTCTGTTCTCTAGAAGGTATAGGACTCTTTATTTTATTTTTTATTGATTTTGAGAGAGAGAACAAACATTGATTTGTTGTTCCACCCATATTTATGCATTCACTGTTTGCTTCTTGTATATGCCCTGAAGGAAGATAGAACCCACAACCTTGGCATATCGGAAGGTTGCTGTAACCCAGTGGGCTCCCCATCCAGAGCAGTATTGGCGTGGACTGTGGTGGATTTACCATTTGAGACTCTTAGCCAACTGCTGCCCTCCTTGGTTACTTTCTTGGTACAGCATGCTTACTTTGGAAGTCACTTTTTTCTAGGAACCCCAGTTTCTCAGCTGAAAACTAGGTAAAAACACATCCCCATGTTTCCTGCTGAGTTTTGTGTAAGTCAAAAGCTAGCAAAGTTTGTTGCAACCTGCAAGGCTTTAATCCTGACCTTATATGCGGATCTCCTTTCTTTGTGCCTCAGTTTCCCTATCTGTAAAACGGGGAGAGGTCGCCTGCCTCTTTGAAGGGGGCTGTAAAATTATGTCTTCATAGTGACTGCTTTAGAGGTGGACCCGGAGAGATCCCTTGAATTCTGAAAAAGGCTAAAGCGAGCGCTTTGCTTCATCTTTGAGCACCTCTCCAGGTAAGTTTGGCTCTTTCCCGGTGGCTGGTAAATGTATGCCCTCTGCTGGTCGGGGCAGGAGATAAACCCTGGAAAGTGGGGAGATCCATGTGGATTAGGAAGGTATTTCCGAGAGGAGTAAATGGAAGAGGGTAAATAGAAGGGTCTATATCTGAACAGATTATTAGGAGACTAATATTAGTGCTGTGCTTGAATGCAGCAGGCAGGACAATTTGTAGTGCGGTTGATGGGTCAGCTTCTTCGGATTCCAGTTCATTTGGTTTGTCCCGGAGCGCTTGTCAACAACTTCAGCGGACCCGAGCGAGGAGCGTCCTGGGAAATGTAGTTAATAGGCGTGATTTCCGCGCCGTAGCCCGGTGCCCTTAGAGGCGAGGGGACTCCATTTCCCGAGGTGCCTCGGATCCGGGGGTGGTGGTGCAGAGAGCCGCCGTGGCGTCGGGCCCCGGGCGAGGCGGAGGTGGTGGCTCCGAGGCCAAAGCTTTTTGGCCGTGGGGAAGCGTCCGTGTGGCTTTGTCTGGGCCATGTCCGTGTGAAGACGCCACCGTCGCCGACCCCGTCCCACCCCGGTCCTGGTCCGACCCATCCCGCCGAGCACCATGGGCTCTATCCTGAGCCGCCGCATCGCGGGCGTGGAGGACATCGACATTCAGGCGAACTCGGCCTATCGCTACCCTCCGAAGTCCGGTGAGCGGCCGGCCTGGGCGCGGACGGCGAAGCGCGGGCTTGGCGGTAGGCGGGGCGGGCAAGGCGCGCCCACGCAGGGCCCTACGCACAGGGGTTGCGGGAGGTGGGGGCTCTCCTGGGTTCCCCGTCCTCCCTACCGTTTCCCAGCCCGGGGCTCCGCGCCCCCCCGACCCGGACCCCGGGGCCTGTGTGGGGCCCTGGGCTGACCCCCTCGTCCAGGCTGGGTGACCTTGGGTCTGTCGCTTCGCCCCTGAATGCTTCAACTCCTTGTTTGCACACTGGGGAAATCCTCAGGAAACTCCTAGGGCTGTAGGGCCGGGATGAGGTTTCGGGCGCGACGCTGGCAAGGGGTCAGCACGGTGCCCGGCTCTTCGCTTGTGCTTACAAAGTGGTCATTGTCATTAGGATTGACATCACACCATCGCCGGTTTTGGCTTTCTTTGGTGGCCGGGTCTTTACCCACTCTCCATCTCATATGGACAAAGGCTTAGCTCTCTCTTGTGACCTTCTGGCGCCTGTGCGTGGTGGAGGGAGTGGGGTTGGCCCCAACGGCATGATTAAACTTCATGAGGGAGAGGCTGGGAATCTTGCTGGAGAACAAGAGAATGGTTGGAGGGGACCTCTCTGGGTTCTCTGGTCTCCTTTTTTTGTGACGAGAGACTTGAGCCATCAGAGAGTAAATAACTTTCCCAAGGTCTCAGAGCTGGATGGAAGTACATCTGGGACCAAGAGTCCGACTCCCAGATGAGTTGTTCCCACTTTCTTCTGTTGTCTCTAATGAATGTGGCCTGACCCAGAACTTTAGTTCTGGTTCCTCATCTGGTCCATCTCCTTATCTGGTCATTTACCATGGAAAGGAGAGAAAAAAAGAGGATGGGGAGTTTGGACATCAGGGGGACTTGCAGATTTGGCCCTCCAATCCTGGCTTCTGAAGCATCTGATCCTTTGTGGTCTTCTAGGCCTCACAGTTGGCCTGTGGGCATCCACCACGACAAGACAAGTTTCCTCTGAGTGTGGTTCAGGACCTCCTGCTTCCACCAGTGTGGCAGCTTGTGAAACTGCAGTTCACAGGCCCTGCCTCAGACCTGCTGGGGGCTTAGGGACCTGCATTTAAATCCCATTCCCCAAGTGAGTCTGATGTCCACCCAAGTTGGAGAACTGCTGTTCTGATTTTGGAAGGTGAAACAAGTGGTGTCTGGGGCTACTGGAAGTAAAGGGGGGTTGGGGATGGATTTAGTGCAGTCAGAACTAGGCACAAGATACTGTTGCCTACTAGTCAGGGAGATCTGCATGCCTGCTTGTGTCTCAGGCACAAGGGCAGGGCAGGGCAGGGCAGGGCAGGGCAGGGCAGGGCAGGGCGGTGCAATGCAGAGCAGGGCAGCACAGCCTGGTATGGGGAGGCTTGTGAGCTGACTTATCCAGATCTGATGGAGCAGTTGTTTGAAGTCATCCTCTTCCATCGCAGATGTTCTTCCACCTTGTCTTTAGCTGAGTGAACTTAGATAAGTTGCTTAGCCTGTAAAGTGGGCTGATCCTTGTACAGGATTCAAAACAGTGCCTTGGATCTAAGAGGTCCTGGAAAAGTATTAACTCTATAGTAGCTTAAGAAGGAAATCAGGTGACCATCTCAGACTCTAATAGCAATTAACAATTGTACGGCACAGATATCAAAATGTTTAATGTGGCACCTTGTATCGTCTGGGAGCAGAACAAACTTGATGACCCTTCACTTGCACCTTTGGACAAAACAAATACAAGGCATTTACAGCACCATTTTTGGATTCTGAGTGGCAGACCTTGCTAATCAGTCAGGACACTGTTTCCCACTGAGCCTGGACTTGGTTTCAGAATCTACAAATAAACACCCCAGTGAGCCATAACTAGTAGTTTGGGGCTGGTGCCCAGGTGAATGCCATGGGTCACCTTGTTGTTGTTTTTTGTTTTTAAGTGTATTTTATTGATTATGTTGTTATAGAAGTCTCAATTTTATTTTCCCTTTGCTCCCATCAGCCCAGTACCCCGCTTCCCTCCAGCAATCCCATCCCCCTTAGTTCATGTCCATGGGTCATGCATATAAATTCTTTGTCTTCACCCTTTCCTATACTGTTCTTAACTCCCCTCAGTCTATTTTGTACCAACAATTTTGCTTAATCCCTGCACCATTTCCCCGTTTCTTCCCCTTCCCCCTCCCAGCTGATAATTCTCCAAATGATCCCATACTTAATGATTCTGCTCCTATTCTGGTTTGCTTAGTTAGATTTTATTTTTATTTTTTAGATTCAGTTGTTAATAGTTGTGAGTTTGTTGTCATTTTAGTGTTCATAGTTTTGATCTTTTTCTTAAATGAGTTCCTTTAACATTTCATATAATAATGGCTTGGTGATGATGAGCTCCTTTATCTTTACCTTGTCTGGGAAGCACTTTATCTGTCCTTCCATTCTAAATGATAGCTTTGCTGGGTAGTGTAATCTTGGTCGTAGGTCCTTGTTTTTCATCACATTGAATACCTGTTGCCAGTCCCTTCTTGCCTGCAAAGTTTCTTTTGAGAAATCAGCTGATAGTCTTATAGGCACCCCTTTGTAGGTAACTCTCTTCTTTTCTCTTGCTGCTTTTAAGATTCTCTTTGTCTTTAACCTTTGGCATTTTAATTATGATGTGTCTTGGTGTGGTCTTCCTTGGGTCTAGCTTGTTTGGGACTCCCTGGGCTTCCTGGACTTGTATGTCTATTTCCTTTGCCAAATTTGGGAAGTTTTCCTTCATTATTTTTTCACATAAGCTTTCAATTTCTTGCTCTTTCTCTTCTCCTTCTGGCACCCCCATGATTCGGATGTTGGCATGTTTAAAGTTGTCCCAGAGGTTCCTAAGCCTCCCCTCATTTTTTTCAGTTCTTGCATCCTCATTCTGTACTGGTTGACTGTTTTTTTTTTCTTCCTTATGTTCCAAATCATTGATTTGAACTGTGGTTTCCGTCCCTTCATCATTGATTTTGTGTGGATTTTCCTTCGTTTCATTTAGCATAGCCTTCACTTCTTCCCTTATGTGTTTACCATACTTAAGCATATCTGTCAAGCCTGCGAGCATCTTTATCACCAGTGTTTTGAACACTCTGTTAGGTTGGCTATCTCCTCGTCACTTAGTCCTCCCACTGGAACCTTGATCCATTCCCTCTTTTGGGCGATACTTCTCTGTCTTCTCATCTTGACAGGCTCCTGTGTGTGTTTGCCTCTGTGTCTTAGGTAGAGCTGTCACACCTGTTACGTTGTAGAAGGCAGAGCCTTGAGCTGTTCATCAGTAGAGGGCAACTGGTTTCACCATGTTGTGGCGCTGTATGTGGGGGACGGGTCTGAGAGGGAACAATGCCACTTGCTCAGCACTCACCCCTTTTCCATGCACTTCTCCCATTTCTGTATGGGACTGGTGCCTCTCTAGCTGTTGCTCTGGCCGTTATTCCCGGAATGGGTGGGTCTGCGGGTGTTCTAGGACTATGAGCGCCCTTTGAACAAGTGGACTCCACTGAGAGACTGGCAGTTTCTTCCTCCACCCCAACCCTCACTGGTTTGCACAGTCAGATGCAATGAGGCTTTATTTTCCCTAGTGCTGGAACCGTGAGCTGTGTGATCTGTTCTGGGGTTGGGGGTGCTTCCCAGGTGTCCCTCCCTACTTTTTAAAACATGTGACTGAGCTTTCTACTGGGCTTTCTGTTGGCCTGCTGCTGCCACCACACCATGTCCTCTCTGCCCTGGCTCCACCCCTCCTACCTGTCTGGATGAGTATTCTTTATATCTTTGTTGGACTTCCATGCAGCTCAATTTTCTGGAACTTCTGGTTGTCTCTGGTTTTGAAATCGTTGTATTCCTTCTTAGTTGTGGAGAGAAATGCAGCATGTGTGTCTAGGCCGCTTTCTTGGCCGTAAGTCACTTAGGCCACCTTGGTTTTGCTACCAGTGGCAGCCGTGTTTTGGTCCTGTCCAATCCAAAGACTATCAAAAGCTGTCCTTTTTGCTTTCTCCGTCCCTTGCTGAGATGACAGAGAGGGTCAGTTGGAGGTAGGAGGGACCTTAGCAGTATGGGGAGGGGGTTGAAACGATTTTAGTGGGTGCCCCCATTGGACCTTTCAATTGTTTTTATGAAACAGTTATTATCTTTTTAGGTCTCTGCCAATTTAGTTGATTATGTCAAGGAGAAAGAATCCTTGGGTGCTAATATTTTTATTTTTTAATTGATTTTTAGAGGGGGTAGGGGAGAATGAGAGAGAGAGAGGGAGATCAATTTGTTTTTCCATTTATTTATACAATCATTGGTTGATTATTGTATGGTTCCTGTTATGGGATTGAACCCACAACCTTGGCATATCGGGATGATGCTCTTAACTGACTGAGCCACCTGCTAGTTTTTCATCAGCTTTATTAAGATATGATTGACATGTTGTATGACTTTAAGGTATACAGTGTGATGATTTGCTATATGTATATACTGGGAGATGATTACCATAAGTTAACACCTTCATCACCTCAGTTACTTTTTGTGTGTGTGTGGTGAGAACTTTTAAAATGTCCTGTCTAATTTTCTTTTTTTTCTGGGACTTTCAGCATCCAGTGCAACAGTACTTAGCTTGAATTTAATAACATTAATTTGTTTTCATTGTACTCATCTTACTTTTAACAACTTTGTTGAGTTATAATTAGAATTAATCTGCTGTAAACATACGATTAGGTGACTTTTAGTGAATTTATCGTCGTCGTCGTCGTCGGCAGCCGTCTGTCTCAAGAGACGATGGCGTAGCTTCCTGAGAGTCTATCTGCACCGCCGAGAATGGCTGTGCAGTCCGATTCGGGAGTGACAATCCCTGCCGCACTTGGTACAGGTGAAGGCAGATGGCTGTTGTTGCTGCTGCTGACGCTGCTTCCGCCTCGATCTTTTCTGGGCCGCCTCCTCGTTGCGCGCAGCCTCTGCGCGTGACATACCTTGCCTGACCGCGAGCCTCCAGGCTAGGCGGTCGTCTGCTTGAACTTCCCATGTGTTGAGATTGATGGAGCATTGTGTCATGTCCTTTTTGCAGATGTCTTTGAACCGCAGTTTTGGGCGCCCTGTCATCCTCTTGCCTTCTGCTAGCTCGCCGTAGAGGAGGTCTTTGGGGATACGGCCTGCATCCATTCTTTTGACATGGCCGAGCCACCTGAGGCGTCTCTCGCTAAGAACTGCATGCAAACTGCTCATATTGGCTCGCTTCAGCACCTCGGTGTTGGGGACCTTATCCTGCCAGGCGACATGCAGGACGCGTCGCAGGCACCTCATGTGGAAGCTGTTGAGTTTCCTTTCGTGCCTTGCGTAGGTGGTCCACGTCTCGCTGCCATAGAGGAGAGTGCTGAGTACGCAGGCTTGGTAGATGCGCAGTCTGGTTTTCTCAGTGAGGCTGGAATTGTTCCACGCTCGCCGGTTCAGTCTGGCCATATCTGTGGCTGCCCTGGCGATTCTCCGGTTGACCTCCAAGTCGACTGACAGAGAGCTCAAGATGGTGGACCCGAGGTAAGTGAAGTCGTTGACAACCTCCAGGGTGTATCCGTCGATGGTGATGCATGGGGGAGTCCCCGTGCCTTGAGCCATAACATTCGTCTTCGTCAGGCTGATGGCTAGTCCGAACTCCTTGCATGCGTGGGAAAGGCAAGTGACTACCTGCTGGAGTCCCTCTTCGGAGTGTGATGTCAAAGCTGCGTCGTCGGCGAAGAGCATCTCACGGATGAGCACCTCTTTGACTTTGGTCTTGGCTCGTAGACGGGCCAGGTTGTAGAGCTTGCCATCGGATCTGGTGTGAATGAAGACACCCTCGCTGCAGTCCTTAAAGGCGTATTGGAGGAGCATGGAGAAGAAGATTCCGAACAGCGTAGGCGCGAGGACGCAGCCCTGCTTTACTCCGCTGCTGACTGGGAAGGCCTCAGAGGTTGCGCCGTTGTAGGACACCGTGCTGTGCATGTTGTCGTGAAAGGACATGACCACAGCAAGCAGATGTGGTGGACAGCCAATCTTCCGTAGCAAGCTGAAGAGTCCGCTTCGACTGACCAGATCAAACGCCTTCGTGAGGTCGATAAAGGCGAGGTAGAGTGGTTTATGCTGCTCGTGACACTTCTCCTGCAGCTGGCGTAGGGAGAAGATCATGTCCACTGTTGATCGGCCAGCTCTGAAGCCACACTGGGACTCTGGGTAGACGCGGGAAGCAAGGGTCTGCAGGCGGGCAAGAGCGACCCGGGCGAATACTTTGCCGACGACGCTGAGGAGAGAGATGCCCCGGTAGTTGTTGCAGTCGCTGCGGTCTCCTTTGTTCTTGTACATGGTGATAATGTTGGCGTCTCTCATATCCTGGGGGATGTAACCCTCCTTCCAGCAGAGACAGAGTAGATGGTGGAGCGGCTGTAGCAGGACTGGTTTCCCGCTCTTTAGGATTTCTGGAGGGATTCCGTCGCTTCCTGGTGCTTTCCCGCAAGCAAGGCGGTCGATGGCTTTGCCGAGCTCTGCCGCAGTAGGTGGGGTGTCTAGCTCCTCCATGACTGGTAGGTCTGGGATGGCTTTAAGAGCAGTGTCTGTTACGGTGTTCTTCGTTGCGTACAGCTCGAGGTAGTGCTCGGTCCACCGCCGCATTTGCTGTTCCTGGTCAGTGATGACCTCACCTGTCTTGGACTTAAGGGGGGGCGATCTTGGAGGGGATTGGGCCTGTTGCCTTCTTGATACCCTCATACATTCCTCGTGCGTTGCCTATATCGGCGGCTTCCTGAATGCTTCTGCACAGGTTTAGCCAATAGGTGTTGGCACAGTGGCAGGCGGTCTTCTGGACTTTGTTCCTGGCAGCCCGTAGAGCTTGAAGTGTACTGGGAGTGGGCGTGACCTTGTAAGCCAGTAGGGCCTTCCTCTTAGCCTCGATCACGGGTTCCATTTCTTCCCAGTGAGCCTCGTACCAGTCAGCGTTCTTCTGCTCTTTCTTCCCGTAAGCAATAATGGCGGAGTTGTATATGGCGTCGCGGAGACGTGGCCAATTGGATTCGATAATGTCATCTGCCGCCACTCCCTCGCCGAGTGCATCTTCCATCTTGTTGATGAATTGCTGGGTCTTAACTGGGTTGCTGGCACAACTGGTGTTGATGCGTGGGCGACCCTTCATCTTGGAGTGGTGCAACCTCTTCGGCATTATGCGCACCTTGCTTACCACGAGGGCATGGTCCGTGTCGCAGTCTGCACTGTGGTAGCTGCGGGTGAGGAGGGTGCTGCCAATATCCGTTCTTCTGGTGATGACGAGGTCAAGCTGGTGCCAATGACGGGAGCGGGGGTGCCTCCATGACACCTGGTGGATCTCTTTGCACTTGAAGAATGTGTTTGTCACGCACAGGCCGTGGTGACACAAAAGCTCAAGCAGTCGCTGACCATTCTCATTGATCTTTCCTCTCCCAAAGTTTCCAAGGCAGGTGGGCCAGGCCATGTGGTCGGCTCCTACTCTTGCGTTGAAGTCTCCAAGGAGATAGAGAGCGTTACTTCTGGGAATCTTGGATAACGCTTCGTCCAGTGCATGGTAGAACTGTTCTTTCTCTTCGGTGGTGGCGCAGAGGGTTGGGGCATACGCGCTAAGAATGCTGACTGGGCCGAAAGTTGTTGACAATCGGAGGGTAAGTAATCTCTCTGTGCCTCCTGTGGGTGGCTCTATGGAGTTAACAAGCGTGTTCTTCACAGCGAACCCAACACCGTGCTGTCTTGGTTGGTCCGGAGACTTCCCTTGCCAGTAGAAGGTGTAGTTGGTTTCTCTGATAGTTCCGTTGTCGGCCAACCGGGTCTCCTGTAGAGCCGCAATGTCGATGTTTAGTCGTGCCAGTTCCCTATCGATGACAGCGGTTTTCCTGGCACCCTTGATCCACGGAAGGTCTGCAGTAAGTCCGGGGCACATGGTCCTGATGTTCCAGCTAGCGAGGCGAATTGCCGGAGGCTTCTTTCTTGTTGTTTGCTTGGAATTAACTGGTGCGGGTGTTTTGTGGCCCACTTTTCGAGAGGCGCCTCTCTGATCCCCACGCACCCAGTGGGGCAGGCGAGCCATGGCGAGACGGTAGCTGTCCAGTGAGGTGCGATGACCTCTCCCACCGTCAGAGGAGACCCCTGGCGCTCGTTTCCTTCGCCAATCGGATGAGCTTATAACCGGTATCTGTCTCCTCCCGTGTTGAATCGACATCTTGCGATGACGCTGGAGTGTCCTCTCCAGTGAAACTGAAGCTACAGAGCCTGGGCAGGGTGATATGGAGGGTCTGCTGTTGCCCATGCAGCAGACCCCCCCTCTCTTCGCAGCTGAAGGGTCCAAGGGAAAGACAAAGTCAATACAGCTTGGCTTCAGGTGCGCCGCAGGAGTTGCCGGTGTTGACTACAATGTCAAACCGCCTTAGGGACTCCGGCTCCGGATTTTCTGTCGGGGTTTACTCCCTTAGCCTTTCCCCTGAAGAGGTATGCCGCAAGGCAGCGGAGGTTTTTTGGAGTCAGAGTTTTCCTTCTCTGATTTAGTGAATTTATAGAATTGTGCAAATGTCACCACATTCAGTTTTAGACATGTACATCACTCCCCAAAGTTTCTTCATGCCTCTTTTCAGTCAGTCCCTACCCCCACTCCCATAACTAATCTGCTTTTCTTTAAAATTTGCCCCTTTGACATTGTACATAAATGGAATCATACAACGTGTAGTCTTTTTGTGTCTGGCTTCATCCATATTGTAGCATGTGTGTACTTTATGGTGTGGAGATATTATATTTTATCTATTCACCAGTTAATGAACATTTGGGTTGTTTCTGTATTTTGGCTATTAATGAATAATGCTACTACGAACATCTGTGAACATTCATGTAGCCTTGTTCATTTCTCTTGGGCAGATACCTAGGAGTGGAATTGCTGGGTTATAGGGTAACTCTTATGTTTAACCTTTTGAGGAACTGCCAGAGTTTTCCATAGTGTCTGCTCCATTTTACATTTATTTCTACCAGCGCTGTGTGAGGATTCCAACTTTTCCATGTCCTTGTCAACACCTGTTATTGTCTGTCTTTTTATTTATAGCCATCCTAGTGGGTGTGATGTGATATCTCATCCTGGGTTTGATTTGTATTTTCCTGATGACTGATGATGTTGAGCATATTTCTATGTACTGAACAGCCATTTGTATAGCCTGTGTGTGTGTGTGTGTGTGTGTGTGTGTATGTGAGAAATGTCTGTTTTAGTCTTTTTTTTTTTTTTTCCCTTCGGGTTTTAAAAATTGGATTGTTTGTCTTCTTGTTGAGTTGTAAGAGTTTTTTAATGTATTCTGGATACAATGATGCAATTCCTTTATCAGTTCTTTGATTTGCAGATGTTTTTTTGCAGTCTATGACTTGTCTTTCATTTTCGTAATGTTGTCTTCTGAGGAGCAAAAGTTTTAAATCTTGGTGAAGTTCAATTAAAATTTTTTTTTAATGGTTAATGATTTTGGAGTTATACCAGAGAGATCTTTGCCTAGCCTGAGGTCACAAAGATCTTTTTTTTTTTTTCCTAGAAGTTCAGTAGTTTTAGCTCATACATTTAGGTTGCTGATCCATTTGAAGTTAATTTTTTCATGTATGGTTGAGGTAAAGGTCTAAGGTCATTTATTTGCATATGGATATTCAGTTATTTCAACATTTTTGTTGAAAAGGCAATTCTTTTCCCATCTAATTGCCTTTGCACCTCTGTCAAAAATTAGTTGACTATAAATGTGAGAATTTATTTTGCACTTCTTTGCCCCATCATATAGCCAGCTAGTTCCCAGCCAAGGGTCAAGGCAGATGTTAGGACACCATGTTCATGCACCAAAAGAGAAGATTGTGTATGCCATGCAGAAGAGAGCCTGGAGTGCAGTAGGTACACACATGGAGCACCTAGTCATGAGTGGCTGCTGCCACAGCTAGTCCTCCTGCTGCTGTTCTTACTGTTAAATGTGTCTCAGAACACAGCTGCTGCCCTGTCCTGGTGTTTAAGGGTGGTCATGCTGGGAAGACCATCCCAGAGAAATGTCAGAAGGAGGGGCAATCAGCCCTGTGAACCATCAGCCTATGGTGGGGGGCTCTGTCCTAGACCTAAACCTTTTGTATGTAATCAGGAGTGTGCACTCTCAGAGTATTTGACCTCCATTATCTTATTGGAGCTTTGCCATGTCCTTGTGACACCAGACTTTTGTTCTCTTTGGTGGAGGAACTAGAAATCAGATTGAGCCCTTTGTTGCACAGCACCTGGGCCTGGCACACAATAAACATTTAACAAATGCTTGTGCATATTTATTGTTGTAGAAAGCGATCCTCATCTCCCTAGTGTGCAAGCTGCTCAGACTTGGCTGTGTCTGATCCCAGCCTAGGGTGTCAGGCAGGGCCTGAGGTCTTTTCTGGCTCTGCCGCCATATGTGGAGGGGCTCAAGGTGGGTGTGAGGAGACTTGTGGTGTGTGCTTCTGTATTGAGGGCAGTCTACAAATGTGTTTGAATGCACTCCATGCTGGTGTTGGTTTACTCTTTCCAGAACAGGGCCTTGCCAACTGTGATTTATTTGGTGCCTGAAGGAAAGAACTGAGTCAGGTGTTCTAGATGTGGGAGGATGCTTTGTGTGGCCAAGGGTGTCTTTTGTCGCTAGGGGCATTCTGGTCCTGTGAGCCATTGCTGTCCAGAGGGAGTGAACTTGTGCTCCAAGACTAAGGCATTGATGGCAGGGGGATGGGAAGAGGGGGCTCTACCTACATGCAGTGTTTTATCTCCCTGCTCAAAGACTTGCACCATCATTGCTGGCATCAGGACATTCACCTTCCCCAAGTGTCACCTATGCTATTCGCATAAGAACTAGTTCTGTGCTCCTGCTTGTGTCACCTTGATTTTGAGTTTATCATTGTAAGGACTGTATAAATAAGCTGTATTCTTCAAGCTTCAGTTGTTATATTTCAGGTAAAAACAACAAAACAGCAGCAACAAAAAGCTTATAAGTTGGCCATGAGGGATAGGTATCTTAGAACCTGCTTTCCTGAAGAAGCAGCAGAGGGTGGCTTGGGTGTAGAAGTCTACCATTGGCACTTGGGCCCTGTGGTCCCTGGGCTGAGATTTGTCAGGTCTTGATATTGGAGTGTTGCCCACCCTTGGGGTTTTGAGAGAACCCCGGAGCCCTGCGTGTTTGTCTCTTAGGTCCCTTATCCTACTCAGGTTCATGTATGTGTCACGGGACCTCCCATAGTTTCTCTGGGAATTGTTGAGAAATTGTCATTTCCAACTCAAGTAATCTGGCTCTATGTCAGCTCCTGCCAGCTTTGCCCTCCCTGGGCTTTGTTGAACTTTCATATCAACCCTGCCATGTATCATGCTGACATACACCATAACATTTCTTGGTCCTTTGAAACTGCCCTGCAAAGGCCCGCATAGCCTGGCAGTTAAAGAACGCGTGAGTTGAGTTGGTCTGACTAGATGGCCAAGGGGACTTTTATCCCATGCCACGAAAGTCGCTGCTGCCAGCCATTCCATTGTCTGTTGTTGCGCTGAGAGCCTGGCTGCCTAGGAGAAGAGAGGCGTGTGTGTGTATGTGTGTGTGTTTTCCTCACAGTTATGGTGGCCTTTTACGGTTTTTACAACACACCCTCCCACAAGCATGGCTGGGTATAGTGGGAAGAGCACTGGATTCCAAGTTCTGGGCCATTAGCTTGCTCTTGGGCCCCAATCTCCCCGACTTACCAGATTAACCTCTGGTTACCCAGGCCTCTTTCAATTTCAACTCTAAAGTGCACGTGAGCCCGCAGAGTGGGACCTGGCCCCGGGTCAGCCAGCTTGTGTTTTTTATTGGGTGCGGAAGTTTCCTGGAGAATGTCCTGCACTTCCTGGCTGACTGTGGTAGGCGGTGACCACTACCACTTCCTTCATTTCTCAAACCCAATGCTGCCCAAGCCGGACATTTGAATGGGACCATGTTCCATTTGGCATTTCCCTTGTGCATTTGTTGGGCATGTATAGTCATCCAGCTTCATGTTTCTGTGTTGTCCTGTAAAGTGAAGGGTGGATGGTGTCATGAACACCATTCCTGCAGCATCTGGCTCAGGGGCTTAATAACTAACCATTGAATTGTTCAGTTCTACCAGCTGTTTCCATGTCTGCCCAGCTCCTAAGAGCTGGGGAGAACCAGGTTCAGTCCCAGCTTGGGACACCAGGGCAGGATGCGAGGAGTGAGGCCCAGTCCCTCTGCTGTTTGCAGAAAAGGCAACATTGTGGAACAGCATGGGAGAGGAGCCACTAACTATCTAACATAACTCAATTGGCTCACTTTCTCATCGAGCTAGGAGGAAGCGACAGCCTTGAGGAATGACTGACATTGAAACATCTCTCTACCTATGTCTTAAAGGAGGTCTAAGGCCCTCCTTAGGACACCATTTTCTCAGGTTTTTCATCCTGTTGACTTGGGCCCTCCCCCTTGGTCCTGGGCACAGCTGGGTTGACCTCCCACGGTGGACAGACCATCATGCTGGTTCCCTCCAGTCCGCCCTGGAATCCTCTTTTCTGTTACCTGCAGCTTTCTGCCATCCACATCTCGTCCTCATGGAATTCATGGTCACTGATGTCTACGAGTGACCCTACTCTCCAGGGAGTTTTTAGGGGGAATGGAAAGAAGGACTTTTACTTAGTTCAGTGCTTTAAAAAGCAAGTATGTGTGTATTCACATATATATTTAGAATCAAAGTGTGACACACATAGGAAATGTACCAGTCATAAGCATACATCTTGATGAATGATTACAAAGTAGATGTGTTGAAGAAATAGAACAGTAGCAGCATCCGAAGCCCTTTCGTGCCCTTTCACAATCTTCTTCCTCCCTGGGAAATCTCCCCCTGACCTCATTGGAGGTAGAGGTGAATTTTACCTATTTTTGAACTTGATATGAACAGAACTAGACACTTTCTCTCCACATTTGATGATGAGAGGCCCTGCCTGGTATACGGTTCATGGAGAAGTGGTTTCCTTTCTTTGCTACCTGATCTTCCAGTTGATGTCCCCGTGTGTTCATCTGTTCTTGTGGAGGGGTGTTGGGGAGTTCCTGGTTTGGGCTCTTATGCCAAATGCTGCCATGACCCTCTTTTGACTGGCTTTGGTGCCCATGAATCTGATTTCTTTGGGTCTCTTGTCCCCCCCCCCAGGTTTGTTCATTATGGTAAAATACACATAACAATCACTGTCTTAACCACTTTTAAGTGCACAGCTCAGTGGTATCACATACATTTACGTTGCTGTGCAGCCATCATCACTTTCATCCCCATGACTCATTTCATCTTGTGAAACTGAAATTCTGTCCCCGTTAAACACTAACTTCTCATTTTCCTCTCCCCAGCCCCTGGCAGCCACTGCTCTCTTTTCTGACTCTGTGATTTTGACTACTCTGGGTTAGTTCCTTGTCTCTTTGAGTACATTTTCATACCTGGGATTGAGTGCTGGGGCCCTCCGGTGCATGTGTGCAGCATCAGCAGGTTTCACAGTTCTGTGCAGTGGTTGAACCCATGCGCACCTCCACGGGCTGAGCATCCGAGTTCTGTTGGCTCTGCATTCTCACCAACACTGGCGGTATCAGGGGTGTGTTTATTTGTTGCTTTGCTTTTTAAATTTTAGCCAGGGATATCTCATTGTATTTGTAATTTACTTTTCCCTGATGACCAATGAG
Organism: Furipterus horrens; assembly: GCF_987537825.1. Classification (NCBI taxonomy): domain Eukaryota; kingdom Metazoa; phylum Chordata; class Mammalia; order Chiroptera; family Furipteridae; genus Furipterus; species Furipterus horrens. The sequence goes on along the minus strand of NW_028327175.1, from coordinate 115,216,621 downwards.
GTTGGGTACCTTTTTGTTTCTAAATTGCCACTCATTCCTCTTCCTCCTTTTGTGAAGGGCCTGGTGAAATCTTTTGCATATTTTTTATTTTGGATTATCTTTTTTCTCCCTGATTTGCAGGAGTTCTTTCCTGTGTGCTTTTTATTACATTTTGAGTTCTTTGGAAATTGGCTGTTGCTACAGTGTTTATAGAAATTAACTTAGACAAGAAATACAGTGCATTGGAAGGGTGGGGCCAAGTGTCCCTCTGGAACCCAAGGCTGGATAATCAAGAAGTGGAAACATCAAACCAAAGAGCCCATTCCACTCTGGCTTCAGCATCATGCATTTGTGACAGTTGTAAAGCCTGCTACCGCCTACCAGGGGCCCTCAAGAACCAAGTCCCGTGGTCCCTGGTCCAGTTCCACGGTCCAGTTCCACAGGGGAGAGTATCTGGTTATTGGCCCAGCACAGTCAGGTGTCCACCTTGGCCGTCCATATGTGTCCACAGCCATGTGCTCTGGTGGTAGCTTGGGCTCATCCCTGTGGGTGGTAGAAGCTGTTTCCAGAATAGGGGCGTAAGCTGGGGAGGATCCCTTCCCCCCCCAAAAAAAAGGTGGTTACAACAAATTATGGGAAGTCAGAGAGCCAGAATCTTTGCTTAGTGTTCCTTCCTTTCTGGGGGCTGAGAGCTTTTAAAATTGTTAGCCTACTGGAGGGAAGCTGGGAAGCAAATATGCTTATCATGTGTCTTTTCAAATGTTCAGGGCTCCTTTTATCCTTAGGACATCCCTAGCTGTCCTCTTATTTCCAGTCTGTGGCCACTGAGGCCTCCCATGTTCCAGATGGGGACACTGAGACCCAGGGAGGTTACAGCCGCTCAGTCACTGGCCTGAGTGTGGCAAGCAGAGAAGTGCTGTTCTGTGCACATGTGTGACATCCGTGAGCGGGAGATTAGAGGTGGGTGGCACTCCCTTGGAGTCGGTCTCTTCTCTGTGTTTGGGAACAGGCTCACAGGCTGTGGAGCTGTTAGCCTCCCACCTGGCAGGAGGTATCCCTGAGAGCCTAAAGATGCTTTCCTGAGATCTGTACTCTCTGGGGTCGTTGATGTTCTGATGTGGTGGTCATGCCCAGCTGGGGCTTAGCAACAGCAGATTTCAAGGATTTCAGGAAGCTAGAACCGTTACATCTGTCCTGTTACAGAATGAGAAAAATTTTCAGCTGATAGAATCAATGAGCTGCTATTCCTAGCGTTTGCAGATGCCTTCACGCCTTTCCTGCTCCCTCTCCACTGGAGTGGGAATGATGACTGGGGAAACTGAGCGAAATCCACGCCAGTGTCCCAGGTTTCAGGACCAATTGTGTTTCTTAGGAGGGGAGCACGGAATGTGTCTTTGTTAATGTCATGGCTTACCTGGCAGGGATAATTATGATATAAAATAAAAAATATATATTTGGTCTTCATCCGTTTCTGGCACAGAGCTTCTAAAACCCTTGAAATTTCTTAAATGATGAATGATAAAAGTGAAATGGGTGTTTTTGATATTTATAACCCCTTTCAGTCACATCTGAGTTTGTCAATGAGATGATTTTTGGAAGGCACCTGAGAACTGGGGCTGGTTGCCAGGAAAGCCAACTGTGTGAGGGCTGGAGGTTGAGATGATCACCAAGGACCCATGATTTAATCACTCATGCCTATGTAATGAAGTTACCATAAAAACCCAAAAGGGAAGGGTTTTAGAGAGCTTCTAGGTTTGGCGAGCACACAGAGATGCTTGGAGGACGGCACATCGAGAGAGAGTGTGGAAGCCTGCAGCCCTTCCCCATAGCACTCCCACTGCATCGCTTTCATCTGGCTGCTCCTGGGTCATGTCCTTTTTGTAATAAACTGGTAATCTGGTAAGTGACCTGTTTTCCTGAGCGCCTCTAGAAAGTTAAGTAACCTGAGGGGGAAGTCATGGGAATCTCTGATCTTCAGATGATTGGTCAGAAGCGTAGGAGACAATGTGGACTTGTGATTGACATCCGAAGTGGGGACAGTCATGTGGGACTCACCCTGTGGGATCTGACACTATCTGCAGGTAGATAGTGGCAGAATTGAGCTAAATGTGTAGGCCACCCAGCCAGTGTCTGCTGAGAATTAGTGAACTGCTTGGGGGTGTTGAAAAAATGGTCATTGGATTTGCGTAATTGAGAATCCGAGCTCTTGGCTCAGTGTAGGTTTTCAGTGAGGAAGCCACCTCTCACTGGTGTGTGACTTGAGCCAGTTACTGGACCTCTCTGTGCCTGTTTCCTTGACTGTCAAATAGTAATGACAGTATGATTCACCCTCTTTTTTTAAAAAAAGATTTTATTTATTTTTAGAGAGAGGAAGGGAGGGAGAAAGAGGGAGTAAAGTATTGATGTGCGAGAGAAACACTGATCGATTGCCCCCAGCCTGGGACCTGGCCCACAACCCAGGCATGTGTTCTGACCTGGAATCAAACTGGTGACCTTTCGCAGGATGACGCTTAACCCGCTGAGCCACACCAGTCAGGGCTGATCCACCTTTTATTTGGCGAATTTTTATTGAGCTGCTGTGTGCAGGCCATGGTGATGGCCACTGAGGATATGGAGCGGTGAACAAACATATGATCCCTGGTCTTGGTAGGTGGAGGACAGAGTGTGAACCAACCAACAAACAAGGAAAAACAGGATTTGCTGGCAAGCTGCACATGACCTGTAGGGGGGTTATGAGAGGCCTTAGCTTGGAGTTGAAAGGTGGCAGCAGCCTGTTGGGCCAGAGGGACCGAAGTGGGCAGTACAGAGCAGAATCACTAGTTTGCAGAGTCATGAGTGGGCAGGCACCTGGTCCTCAGGTTGAGATGTGGTAATGTTTGCTGTTGGAAATTGCTTTAGTGCCAGGCAGTATCAGGAGTATAAGGCTAGAGGCTGGGTTACCTAGAACCTTGATGGAAAGGACATTTAAGTCAGGCACTTGGAGCCCATGTACCCCAAACAGGTGGCCCTCAGGAATAATGAGGACACAGGCATCCCCTAGATACATAGCCCTGCTCCATGGGTCGGGGTGAGACGGGGGTCCCATTCATCAGAGCTCCCCCAAGGCTCCACCTCCAAATACCATCACATTGGGTGTTAGGTTTCAACATGTGAGTTTGGGGGCTGGGGAACACAAACATTTCGTCTGTAGCAGGGTCTCAAACTCTGATCTCTTAATAAAGGAGAATTAAAAAAAAAAAATTGTCTGTGATTCAAGCAACGCAGATGTTTCTGGGGAGAATGTGGAAGTCCTGTTTTATTCTTCCCAGCCTTCTCCCTACCTCCTTGGAGGTTCCTGCTGGCAGTTTAGTGTGGATCCCTTCATTTAGTGGAATCCATCTGTACTCTGCATGCTGACCTGTGGTGGCCTGTTCACTCTGATTCCTGGAGATCTTTGCACATCCTGCTGCTTCCCTCAGCAGGTAATTTAGAGTGTTTTCATTGTTCTGTGGTAAATGATGGTCATCACACACATGTGTAATACACATGCATTTGAAAGTGGAACAGACAGCCCTGGCTGGTGTAGCTCAGTGAATTGAGTGCCAGCCTGTGAATTGAAAGGTTGCTGGTTTGATTCCCAGTCAGGGCACATGCCTGGGTTGTGGGCCAGGTCCCAAGCTAGTGGGGTGCAAGTGGCAACCAATTGATGTTTCTCTTGCACATTGATGTTTCTCTCCCTCTCTTTCCCCCTCCCTCCCCCTCTCTCTAAAAATAAATAAAATCTTAAAACTATATATTTATTTATTTATTTATTAAGAAAAAAGAAAAGAAAGTGGAATGGACAAAACAAAAGGGAAACCCAGAAGTCTGCTTGGCTTGCTCTGTGGCCTGAAGGGACAGCACTTGCCTACCTCCACCAGCCATCACTGAGACAGCCACTAACTGGTGGCCTTATGGCTTTGATTTTTGTCATCTCTAGAAGATCAGATGAAACATGTATCCTTCTGCACCTGGTGTCTAAAGGAAAATGGGGCACATGAATGGGAATGCTGGTAGCCTTCTGGGAAGTCACTCTTAGTCTTCATTTTGGTGGCTCTTCACCTCTTTGTTCTCCAGGACACCTGGATACCAGTAAGGAGGGCAGAGTCAGAATCCCTTGGGCAGAGAAGAGGTGAATCATCTGAGCTCCAGTGTACCTCAACTGGTTACAGGAAGGAGAGGACAAGGGCATGAATTTGTTTTAGCTGTCATGTTCGAGAATGGCTCTGTTGAGGCTCTGAGGCTATGGTGTCCTGGAGCGTGTCATTGTTGGGCTGAAATCATGGCCTCTGGCAGGCCCTCCAAGTATGGCCACAGAAGGATTTTCTGATCCAGAAGGCCTTTGCATATAGCTCATTGTATGTGAACAGCCACCCCTTTGTGACCAGAGATGACACCATTGATCGTTGATTTCCATCGCGGTCCTTGTGTTGCAGGAGTGGAGGCACTCGGTTTGGGGCTGAGACACACGGTGAGCTTTGAGTCAGCAGGTTTGAGCCCAGTCTCACCATCACCAGCTTGGTGACTTCTGAGTGGAATTTCCTGCATGGAAAGTGGGGGCAGGAACTGTCCCACTTTGATGATTCCATGGGGAAACTGGGCTAGGGCATTGCCTTGGGGGTGTGGAGGAAGAGCTGGTGGTGTGGTAGTGGCTTCTGTTCTCATTTTCACCTTTGTGTCTTCCTTCTGTTTCTCTCCTCAGCCGTGTTTTCTTTTTTTCTCTTTCTTGCTCTTCTTAGCTCTGCCTGCTCTTTTTGGTTCAAAAGTGTACACACACACATAGACACACAATATGCATACAACACACACACACCATAACACATACATACAGACATGCACTCGCAAGCACAACACAAGTACACCTTTATACACACATATATATACTATGCACAATACACTTGTACACACATGTACACACTTATGCATACATGCACACACAATTGGGAGCTGCTACTGTTGCCACTACACAAGCGAGACTGAACACTCTGAGGCAGTGAATAAAGTAAGCAAAAAGGTTTATTGCCGGTGGTCGGGCCAAGACCTGAGTCTCTTAACAAAGCACTGACCCCAAATGAGGTTTAGGGTAGGGTTTATATAGGGGCTTTACTTCTTCAGCGGGAAGCAGCCTTGGGAATCGGGGGGTGGGGGGACAGGACAGGGCTACATGAGTGTCGTTAACAGGAACAAAAGTTTGCAGGGCCATAAAGTTATTTCTGGTTGCAGCAGCTGCAGTTCTTTAGTCAGAGTTGAATTCTCTATAAAGCAATTATCTTCAAAAGGCTAGATATCCTGTAAAATATAACTTCACAAGGGTTATAAACAAGTCACAAGTAAATAGAAGAAGGTAGAGGCTATGGGAAGGAGCTGAGCTGGGGTCTCTCAGCTTGTAAATCACTGAGCGGCTGTAATATTCCCCCCTCTAGTCCCTTGACAAGACCTTTTAGCAGATCTTTGCAACTTCTTACAGAGAATAGCTGAAGCCCCTACACTACCAGTTCCATTTGGTGCACACATTTCTCCTCTAAAGTTCCTTTTTAAAAAATGTGAGCAATTCAAAAACATACAGAAAGTATAAGAGAGTAACATAGCAACCACACTCCATTCAGAATTCACAGTTAACATTCTCCATATTGTCTCTCTTTTGTACTTCTCTTGCCCCTTCTTGGACCAGGGCACTTCCTTCCCATGTCTGATTCCTTCGTCTCTGTGTGTAGGTGTTCCTCCTCTGAGCTGTGGGGCTGCTTTATGAGATGTTTTCAAAACTCCTCCCTGTGAGTCATGTTTGCTTTGTGGTCCCATCTTGTCATTGCCACAGTGACTTATCTTGTCACTGTTTGTCCATTTTCTTATTGTGGAATGTGTAGGGTGGTTGCAACTTTTTATGCTTGAACGTCTTCTATTGATAACCATATTGTATGTCTCTGCAACCAAAATATGTACATAAACTGAAATGAGAATTTTAAAATGGTTTTTCTTCCTGTTTGAGTGGACATTACAAATACTCAAATGTTGAAAACAACACAAATATTACAGTTTTTATAAAAAACAAAAATACTAAAAAGCATTGGACATGTATCTCTTAAATGGATGGGTTATTACTGACCCCTTACCCCCCAGTTAATTCAGTAGTCACAATGGAATATAACCTGGTGCTGGAATGAGACAGGTCAGCGTCACATCTAGTTCCATTTTTTATTTCAAATTGAAAAACCTTGTTCACGTAAATCAATAGTTGGAAATTAACAAGGGTTTGGTAGAACAATAGCTTCTAATTCCAAGTTATTTGCCAACAAATACAAAGATCCCATAAGCCCCAGAATTGTTGATGATTTACACGGTGACAACTTGATCAAGTCCCTCCAGTTCCGAATAACAGCTTTACTGAGATAAAATTCATCCTTTTAAAGTATACAATTCAATGGTTTTTCCAGAACATGGTTCCAGTTTTCTGATATCACAGCCACCATTGTAACACACATCATTGTCCTATGTCTTCATTCTTTTTTAAAAGTATATTTTATAGAATATGCTGTTAACAGTTGTCTCAAATTTTTTTCCCTTTGCTTCCCTCCACCCAGTACCCACCTTCCTCCAGCAATCCCACCACCCTTAGTTCATGTCCATGGGTCGTGCATATAAGTTCTTTGGCTTCACCCTTTCCTATATTATTCTTACCTTCCCCCTGTCTGTTTTGTACCTACCGATTATGCTTCTTAATGCCTGCACCATTTCCCCATTTCTCCCCCTTTCCCCTCCCAGCTGATAACCCTATAAATGCCTTATGCATTTGCCGTACTCAAGCATAACTGTCAAATCTGTGAGCATCTTTATCACCAGTGTTTTGAACTCTGTGTCTGTTAGGTTGGCTGTCTCCTTGTTGCTTAGTCCTCCCACTGGAATCTTGATCTGTTCCCTCTTTTGGGCCATACTTCTCTGTCTCCTCAACCTGACAGGCTCTTGTGTTTGCCTCTGTGTCTTAGGTAGAGCTATTGCACCTGTTACGTTGTAACGGGTGGAGCCTTAGGTATTAGTGTGGGGTGACCCAGTTTACCATGTTGTGGCACTGTATTTGGGGGAGGGGTCTGAGAGGGAACAATGCCGCTTGCTCAGCACTCACCCCTTTTCTGGACACTTCTCCCACTTCTTGTGTGGAACTGGTGCCCCTCTAGCTGTTGCCCTGGTTGTGGTTCCCAGAGTGGGTAGGTTTGCAGACATTCTAGGACTATGGGGGCCCTCTAAACAAACGGATTTCGCTGAGAAGCCAGCGGTTTCTTCTGCTGCCTTAACCCCCACTGGTTTGCACAGTCAGAAGCAATGAGGCTTTATTTTCCCCGGCACTGGAGACATGAGCTGCGCAGTCTGGTCTGGTGCTGGGAGCACTTCCCAGGTGTCGCTCCTGATTTTCATTTTTTTTTTTTTAAGTATATTTTATTGATTATGTTGTTATAGTAGTCCCAACTTTTTTTCCCTTTTCTCCCCTCTGCCCAGTACCCCCCTTCCTTCCAGCAGTCCCACCCCCCTTAGTTCATGTCCATGGGTCATGCATATTAGTTCTGTGGCTTTACCCTTTCCTATATTATTCTTAACTTCCCCCTGTCTATTCTGTACCATACAATTATGCTTCTTAATCCCTGCACCATTTCCCCATTTCTCCCCCTTCCCCCTCCCAGCTGATAACCCTCCAGATGATCCCCATACCTATTATTCTGTTTCTATTCTGGTTTACTTAGTTGGATTTTGTTTTTATTTTTTAGATTCAGTTGTTGATAGTTGTGAGTTTGTTATTTTTATGTTCATAATTTTGATCTTAAGTAAGTCCCTTTGACATTTCATATAAAAATAACTTGTTGATGATAAGCTCCTTTAGCTTTACCTTGTCTGGGAAGTACTTTATCTGCCCTTCCATTCTAAATGACAGCTTTGCTGGATAGAATAATCTTGGTGGTAGATCCTTGTTTTTCATCACCTTGAATACTTGTTGCCAGTCCCTTCTTGCCTGCAAAGTTTCTTTTGAGAAATCAGCTGATAGTCTTATGGACACTTCTTTGTAGGTAACTCTCTTCCTTTCTCTTGCTGCTTTTAAGATTCTCTTTGTCTTTAATCTTTGGCATTTTAATTATGATGTGTCTTGGTGTGGTACACATCCTTGGGTCTAGATTGTTTGGGACTCTCTCTGCTTCCTGGACTTGTATGTCTATTTCCTTCACCAAATTTGGGGAGTTTTCCTTCGTTATTTTTTCACATAAGTTTTTAATTCTTGCGCTTCCTCTTCTTCTGGCACCCCTATGGTTTGGACGTTTGCACATTTAAAGTTATCCCAGAAGTTCCTAAGCGTCTCCTCATTTTTTTCAGTTCTTGTTTCCTCATTCTGTACTTGTTGACTGTTTTTTTCCTCCTTATGTTCCAAATCATTGATTTGGAGCCCCGTTTCCTTCCCTTCACCATCGGTTTTATGTGGATTTTCCTTCGTTTCATTTAGCATAGCCTTCACTTCTTCCCTTATGCGTTTGCCGTACTTTAGCATATCTGTCAAGCCTTCGAGCATCTTTATCACCAGTGTTTTGAATGCTGTGTCTGTTAAGTTGGCTATCTCCTTGTCACTTAGTTCTCCCACTGGAAACTTGATCTGTTCTCCCTTTTGGACCATTCTTCTCTGTCTCCTCATCTTGACAGGCTCCTGTGTTTGTTTGTCCCTGTGTCTTAGGTAGAGCTGTTGCTCCTGTTACAATGTAAGGGGCGGAGCCTTGAGCTATTAGTATATGACAACCTGTTTCACCGTGTTGTGGCGCTGTTTGTGGGGGAGGGGTCAGAGAGAGAACAATGCTGCTTGCTGAGCACTCACCCCTTTTCCAGGCACTTCACCCACTTCTCTATGGGACTGGCGCCTCCCTTGCTGTTGCCCTGGCTGTCGTTCCCAGAGTGGGTGGGTATGCGGAGTTTCTAGGACTGTGGGGGTCCTTTAAACAAGTGGACTCTGCTGAGAGACTGACTGGCAGTTTCTTCCTCTGTCCCAGCCCCCACTGGTTTGCACAGTCAAAAGCAATGAGGCTTTGTCTTCCCCGGCGCTTGGACTGTGAGCTGCAGGGTCTGGTTTGGTGCTGCGAACACTCCCCAGGTGTCCCTCCCAACTTTTTAAAACGTGTGACTGTGCTTTCCGCCGGCCTGCCGCTGCTGTCGCAACCACACTGTGTCCTCTCTGCCCCGGCACCGCCCCCCTGCCTTTCTGGATGAGAATTTCTTCTTTAAATCTTCATTTGTTGGACTTCCATGCAGCTTGATTTTCTGGAACTTCCGGTTGTCTCTAGTTTTGAGATAGTTGTATTCCTTCTTAGTTGTGGAGGGAGATGCAGCATGTCCGTCTAGATCTCCATTGGGCTGGAAGTCCCCTCTGGACTTTTATAATGTGTGACTGCTCTTTCTGCTGGCCAGCCACAGCTGCTGCCTTGCTGCTGCTGCTGCTGCCACTGCCACAGCCACACCGTGTCCTCTCTACCCCTTCTTCGCCCCTCCTACTTGTCTGGATGAATTTTGCTTCTTTATATCTTTATTTGTGGGACTTCCATGCAGTTTAATTTTTTGGTAGTTCTGGTGGTTTTCTGTTTTGAGATAGCTGTATTTCTTCTTATTGTTGTGGAGGGGGGCAAAGTGTGTCTACCTACGCCTCCATCTTGGCCAGAAATCCATCTAAAAAGTAATTTTTTCTCTTCTAAAGTAATACTGGTTAATTGTAGAAAATGTATAAAATAGAATTAGGGTAAAAAAATGTAATACTCGTCCATTGCCTCTTAATCCAGAGGTTTTATTTTGTAGCATTTATACCTCTGAAGTTAGTAAAACTTAAAACTGCACTAAAATGTGGGGCCCTCCTGTGTATAGTACATCAGGTCATGAAAAGTACTCTGGGAAAGAATACAGTAGAGAAGGGGAATAGGGGAGGTTGTGACCAAGCAAGGAGAAGAAGTGGAGGTTGTAAATTTAAAAAGGAATCATCAGAAAGGCCTTGCTGAGAAGGAGAGATGAGGTAAAGGATCAAGGCATAACTCTTGGGGAAGAACTTCATAAGCAGATGAAGCAGCAAGTGCACAGGCCCTGGGATATGAATGGGGTTGGTAGGTCTGCATTGTATAGAGCCTTGCAGTCTGTAGGGAAGAGTTTAGAACTTACTCTGGTGTAATTAGGAGGTCATCGGAAGTTTTTGGGTAGTGGAATGTGGGAAATAGACTTTGGGACTAGGTGAGAGTGGGGAGACTGGTGGAGTGGATTACAGTAATCAAGGCAGGAGATACTGGTGGCTTTGTTCAGGGTGGTGGCCATAGAAACATGTTAGAATTAGGAGCCCAGAGTGGACAAAAGGAGGGAAGCTTATTGTATTATTTCTTACCGAGTAACAAATAAAAAATTTAGCTATTTATAACAATAAATGCTTATTATCTCACAGTTTCTGTGGGTCTGGAATTTGGGAGTGAGTTAGCTGGTGGTTTTGGCTCAGGGTCTCCCATGAAGCTTCAGTCAAGCTGTCTGCTGGGCTGCAGGATCTGCTTCCTAGGTAGCTTTCTCATGGGGCTGGCAAGTTGTTGCTGGCTGGTGGCTGGAGGTCTCAGTTCCTTGCCAAATGGACCTCTCCATAGGGCTCGTTGAGTGTCCTTACAACATGAAGGCTGACTTCCCCCAGAGCCTGGGAAGTCCCACTTCATCTTTTCCGCCGTATCTGTGGTTACACAGGTCAGCCCTATTCAGTGCAGGAATTGTCTACCCAGGAGGTGAGAACCATGGGGGCCTTCTTGTAGCAGGTCTACCTCATCTGTTTTCTGCCTGTGGAAGGGAAACTCTGGGACCTAGTGCGACATAACATGGTTGGACCTTGAAGGTCCCAGACATAACATGGGAATGAGGTTGGAGCAGGAGATTCAGGGCCAGGGACCTGTCTCCCACATAGAAGGCCTTGCAAGGACAGCCTGGCTTCGTACTTGATTCTGCCTTTTCCTGAGCCTTCCCTCCAGATGAGTTCCAGCCTCAGCACTCATGGGGCGAGTCAGATATGAATGACATAACTCAGACTCGGAGCTTGGATTTGGGCTGGGGGGAGCTGACTTAGTCTGGGGTCAGGGAATGTCTGTTGGTCTGCTAGGGCTGTCATAAGCACACACACTGGGTGGTTTAAAACAACAAACTTTATTCTTACAGTTATGGAGGCCAGAAGTCCAGAACCAAGGTGTCAGCAGGGTTGGTTCCTTCTGAAGGCTCTAGGAGGATCCTTCCTTGATTCTTCCAGATTCTGGTGGCTATGGGCGTTCTTTGGCTTGTAAGCACGTCACTGCAATCTCTGCCTCCATTTTCACACTCTTCCTCCTTCCCTCTATGTGTGTCTGTGCCCAAGTCTCCCTCTTTCTCTTATGAAGACTGGTAACTAGATTTAGGGCCCACTCTACTGTAGTCTGACCTTCTCTTGTTTACATTTGTAAAGACCCTATTTTTGAATAAGGTCACATGCACATTTACCAGGGGTTAGGACTGGAACATATCCTTGTGGGGGACACAACTCAACCTGCTAGAGAAGGAAGTGATGTTGGAATTGAGTACTAGATGTGTCCCTGAGCAGGGACAAGAGGTCCTGGAGAGGGAGGGGTGTTGGGTTGGTGCAGAGGCAGGGCAGCCTGGGTCCTGGAGGGGCTGAGGCCTGCAGTGAAAGTGGGAGGCATGGCCCACGATGGTTTCTCTCCGAATGGAGCTTTTTTCAGGGTTGAGCCTCTTCGGCCATCTGATGCTCCCACTGGATTGTGTTGAACCTTAGTCTGCAGCTGTTTTTTGTTTTTTTTTTTTTTTCTTTTTCTTTTTAAACCAGGAAACTACTTTGCTTCGCACTTTTTCATGGGAGGTGAGAAATTTGACACCCCTCACCCTGAAGGTTACCTCTTTGGAGAAAACATGGATCTGAACTTCTTGGGCAATCGCCCAGTCCAGGTGGGTCTCACAGGGCTGGGTGTGTGGGCGGTAGGGGCAAGACCTCTGCCTTCAGCCACCCATGTTCCAACTGCAAGGACAAGTGGACACTGAGTCGCCCCAAACTGAGCAGAGCTGCCAGCTGGACATGTGCACATGATGTGTGCATGGGGCGTGTCCTGGTGATGCCTAGCTGGGGGACCAAGGGCGGGTCACTGGGGACAGAGCACCTCCTACTGAATCTGGTGCATCCATGCTATGGGGTTACAGAAGGTTATGGTTTTGATCCCAGGCCTCTTGGATGACTTTCTTTGGGGGGAAAAAAATATCCACGTCCCATGGAACAGTGGACAAGAAATATGATCCAAAGGAGAAATGCAAATACATGGCTCGTGAATATTTTTTACAAGTTCACCTTCATCAGTCACCAGAGGAGCACATGTTTACTCGTTGGGGTTTCATTTGTTCAGTGTACATTTGACACTTACTGTGTTCCCGGGACCCTTCCAGCGGGTGGGGACAGAGGACAGCTCCTACTCATTCCCTGGCAGGGCATGCAGACAATAAAGAAGAGAACAGTTGAGAAATGGAGACTAAAAAGAAAGAGAGAGGGACAGGAGAAGGCTCTTGAGGGGGGACACTGAGTGGGAATTTGGTCCCCAGTGTGAGTGAGGAGCCAGGTGGGAGGTCCTCTCTCTCAGGAGACACTGAACCCCATACCCTGAAGCTGTTGAGTCCTAGGGCTGCCCTGGCCTAGCGTCGGGGGCCCTCTGGACCAGGGAAGGTTCTCCAGCTGCTTTAGCCATAGAGTAGCTGGTTGACACAGAATCTTGATCCTTTAATGAATGAGAGGCTAGGGACTAGGGCCCAAAGTGCTGGCCGCTACCACCCTCCCAAGTCCATGAGAATGAGAACAGAACCTTGCCTTCCACACCTTTGAAGCCTCAGCTTTGACCCAGGGTTTGGCTCATACAGGCCTCCTGTAAGCCAGTTATTTTTTGTTTTTTTTTTTTAACTTTTATTTCAGGACCACCATAGATCATCCTACATTTGTAGGAAATAACGCAGAGAGATCCCATATGCCCTTTATGCAGTTTTCCCTGGTGATGGTGTCTTATAAAACTCTACTTTGTTCTCATAAGCAGTAAACTGATATTGATGCAGCCACGTTTTCCAGGTGCCACCAGTTTTATAGCACCTGTGTGTGCGCGCACATGCGCATGCATGTGTCCCTTCTGGAATCTTTATTGACCATCGACCTTGAATGAAAAGCCTGCCTTGTTCAGGGCAGCAGTGGGACATCAGGTCTCACCTCTGGGAACGAGGGGGAACGAGGCCTGAGAGCCCCAACCGTAATTGCTTCCCTTAGGCCAGGTTACATTCACTGAGAGTCCTTCCTGGAATTGGGGGGACCATGGCCACTTGACCAGAATCCTTCAGGGTGTTCTGGTCCTGGCTCTCCCACATGCTGGCCATGTTGCCTGCAGTTTACTTTGATGTGGATGAAGATAATGTTATCCAGTGGTTGGCATGAGGGCCCTGGAGCACCTGGTGGGTGCTTGGATTATCCCTGTTTTCTGTCCTCTGCTGTGCTGGGAGTCATCTGGGATTGCTTTGGGTTTTTCCTTCCTAGTTTCCTTATGTCACACCTGCCCCCCATGAGCCAGTGAAGACACTGAGGAGCCTGGTGAACATCCGAAAAGACTCGCTTCGGCTCGTAAGGTAACCTTGACCCTGCCACATTCTTTAAACTAGGGTCTCTTAACTGGTGTTGGGCTGTGTCTGGAGACATTTTTGATTGTCACAGCTGGAGGGGGTGGTGGTCCTGGTATCTAGTGGGCAGAGACCAGGAAGGTTGCTAAAGACCCCATAGTGCACAAGGTGCCCCCACAACCAAGAATGACGCAGGTCTGATTGTTAAGGTTGAGAAACTACTTTCGTCGTCGGCAGCCGTCCGTCTCGAGAGACGATGGTGTAGCTTCTTAAGAGCTGAAGCTACAGAGCCTGGGCAGGGTGATATGGAGGGTCTGCTGTTGCCCATGCAGCAGACACCCCCTCTCTTCACAGCTGAAGGGTCCAAGGGAAAGACGAGTCAATACAGCTTGGCTTCAGGTGCGCCGCAGGAGTTGCCGGTGTTGACTACAACGTCAAACCGCCTTAGGGACTCCGGCTCCGGATTTTCTGTCGGGGTTTACTCCCTTAGCCTTTCCCCTGAAGAGGTATGCCGCAAGGCAGCGGAGGTTTTTTGGAGTCAGAGTTTTCCTTCTCTGATGTGCCCTGACTGGAAGATCGAACCAGCGATACTTAGCTCGCAGGCCGACGCTCAATCCACTGAGCCAAACCAGCCAGGGTTAGGGAAAATAATAATACTATGACAATGACAGACTAAACTATAACCAGTGTCATTGGTTGATAAACCTAAAAGTTGAGTTCCAAGCTGGTGTTTCTTCATCCCTAGTTTTTAAGGATCATTTGTCACTTGGTTATATCACTCCTATTGTTCTTCATTTCTGTCATTTATCAAACAGTTTTCCTCCACCTTATAAATTTATAATCTTAGTATGTGCTTCAGCCACCAAATGAGTTTATTTGACTAGAAACATGTTTCCTTGACTCTGTGAACCCCAATGAACCTCCAAATCCATTCCATTTCCACCACACCCTGAGCTTGGTCCTTACTGGGAATGTTGCCACCTGTGAAATCTTAAAATTATCTCACTGATCAATTTCTAGCTATTTCACTCTGCCTCAGTCTCATCAAATGCCACAGTCCCCAGTATCTCCAAGGGTAGCTTATTTATCAATTCTTTCCTATTTTCCTTGGCTTTTTATATGCAGATTGAGCTTTGAAAAACACCCTTTATTTAACATCAGTCTCAGGTTCCACACAGGTAAGTATCAGGGCAGTTCTAAATCTCTTTAAATGTAAGTAAGCACTCTTAGCTGTTGCTCCTGGACTGCTGAAAACTATTGCTAACAAACTACCCATCTACTCTGCTCAACAGAATTTTTTTGCAATGATGGAAATTTCCTATACTGTTCTGTCTGATAGAGTACACACAGGTCAATGTTGAAAATATGACTAATGCATCTTAGAAACTGAATTATTATTTTATTTTAATTAATTTAAATTTTAACTTTATAGACACATTGATACTGACTACTGTTTAGGACAGCAAAGTTCTAGACTGAGGTTATTATATAGTTGTGGTTCCAACCTAAGTCAAATTTTAGTGCAGGCCAGAAATAATATTTGCCTTCTTAACTTTCTCTCCCAATCTTCATAGTTTTAGCTCAGAGCTGGTTTTCCTGAGTTCTTTAAAGTTAACCTCCAAGTTTTTACTCATTTTCAGTAAATGACTGACTTTTTAACATATAAATAATGCATTACGCTATTGCCACAAACACCACAAGCTTACTTCATACTTACCAATCATTTTCTTTTTCTATCAAGTCACATTGGTTAAAATGTCACTAAATACTCTCAAATAGTTATTTTATAGGTGGTCTGGGGTTCTTTGAAGATTTAACTTACTCTTTTACACTAGAAAGTTTTTCTAATATTTTTTTATACTCAATTTTCTTGAAAATTGACTTAAAAACAACTTTTCTCATCCAACCCACTCTAACATTCTCTCTCATTTTAAAATACATAGTCAGAAATATCAATATTTTTCAATCCTTACCATGTATCCTTAGATATTTGACAAAGCTCCAAAACCTACCTCAACTTCCAGTGTTCTTCCCACTCACTACTGACTCTCCTTCCCCTGCTTGTTCATTCAATGTTCCTCAGGGCTCTATTATTAGTTTTCCCCTGTTCTCACTCAGCTTTCTGGCAAGCTTCACGAGATTCCCAAACCACTTTAAACCTGAAAGAACTGAGGCTTCTGGAGCCTTTTCTAAATCAAGATAATTTATCTCCTTTTCTATGGGGAGGAGACAAGGGAAGGAGAACCCTGCATTGTTGAGCCTTGTTGTCCAAACAGGGAGTGGACCTCCACGTTTCTAGAAAGATGGGATGCAGGCAGGCAGCCAACCCAGGGGCCTCTCAGGGAATGGTGTGCACTGTGGAAGGTGGGCATGCCTGACCTACTTACTGCCTGTTCCTCTGGCTCCCTGGCAGGTACAAAGATGGTGCCGACAGCCCCACTGAGGACAGCGAGAAGCCCCGTGTCCTCTACAGTCTTGAGTTCACCTTTGATGCTGATGCCCGGGTGGCCATCACCATCTACTGCCAGGCAGTGGAAGAATTTCTAAATGGGATGGCTGTGTGAGTTCCTGTGGTGCATGGTGGGCCCAAGGTGTCAGGGCGGGGCCCCAGAAGCTCTGCGTCTGTCTGAATTATATATTTGAACTTTTAGAGGTTTTATTTGAAATAAGGGTCATTTGGTCCCCAGAAGTTTGAAATCTGCAGCTTTGGCACAACTACGGAAGTGCAGGTCTGCCTCCAGTCTGTGGGACCAGACCTGGATGGGATGGGCCGAAAGGCGCCCATCTCTGTCTTGTGGGAGAAAACCACTTGGAGGCCAGGTTTGATCTGGGGATGGAGCGGTGGTGGAGAGCTCTGGCTTTGAGTATTTTTGCACACCAGCAACCTGCAGTGCCAGTTTCTCAGGCTAGGTGTGCCAAGGCCCTTGAGAGTATCCTTTGTCCTAGAGAGAGACAGACAGAAGCCCAAGGGACAGCAGGGGTGGGATAGGGTGGAGGGGGGAGGGCAAGAGTTGTGTGTTGGATTCCTGAATGGGGAGATGTCTGGGTATATTAGAATTGAAAATGTGTGTACTCTTTGCCTCAGCTATTCCTTTTCTGGGAGTTTATTTTGGGGATATACTTGCATGTGTGGCTAAGAGGTATGCAGAAGAGGGTCCTAGAAAAGCAAGATACTGGAGACCACCTGGTGTCCACTAGTAGGGGCCTGATTGAGTCAGAGTAAAACTGCAGTGGAACCGATGCAGTGTTCATAGGACACGGCACCTCTATATGTGGCGGGTATGGGACAGCTCAGGTGCACGCATAATAAAGGCACAGAGTGCAGGTGATCTGCTATTGGAATATTAAAGAAGAGACATTTGTCCATACAGGTGTAACTATGCCTTGACTCTCCCAAGAGTGATTCCTGGCTTATGGATGGGCAGAGAAGCAGGTGGCTGGGAGCAAACACAAGGGTTCAGGGGTAGTGGGGGAGGGTGCTTGGTACTGTGTACATTTTTGTACCCATGTTTGTTCAGAAAAGTAAACAAACTATAAAAAGCCATATGTGTAAAGGTAGCCAAGTTATCTGGTGGGTGTGGGCTCTGGAAGACTCAAAACCAGGCTGGGCCCGGGCAGAGCTAGTGGTGAACAGAATGAGGCCATGCAGGCTCTCAGGGTGTGGGGGCCCTGTGGCCACGCAGACTGACTTCCTGCTGGGACTTGCAGGGTGGGACCTGCAAGTCAGATTTCTATTAGGTTCCCAAAAGACCATTGCCTGCCAGCCCCTCCCCTCAGAGGTCCTGTGAAGGTGGGGATTACCCCGAAGATAGGATACAGCAGAGCGTTTGCTCCTGGCAGAGTCTCACCATCTTTTCTCTTGGCTGCCCCTTCAGGTACAGCCCCAAAAGCCCTGCCCTGCAGTCTGAGACCATCCACTATAAGAGAGGGGTGAGTCAGCAGTTCTCCCTGCCCTCCTTCAAGATTGACTTCTCAGAGTGGAAGGATGATGAGGTAACCTCCTGGCTGGATTCCCCCCTTTCCTCTGGCCCCTTACCTAAATTTCCTCCCCTTTCTGGGGGCCAGCACAGTAGGGTGTGTTTGCTCAGGTTCCTTACTCACGTGGTTGATGAGCTATAGGAGGGGCTGCTGAGTAAGGTGTGTGTGCTCATTTGATCATGCACTGGACTATGGAGTGTGGTTTGGGCCAAGTGTTGGTTGGATTGAATGTTCGAGGTGAGATGGCAGCAGCAGAGGCTCTGGTACCCAACTTTGGTGTGGGCACAGTCTCAAGACCATAAGACTGCCCCATGGCAGCATTCCTTTCACCTAGTGGTTCCATAGCTAGGGACAGTAATTTATAGGATGTAAAGGGTGTTCATTGCAGCTCTGTTTTGTAATAGTAAAAATTGGAAACAACCTACATGTCCATCACTGATGCTATAGGAACCACCCATATATATAATGTGGGCAACCCTATTTCACATCTATTATAGGATGCCATGCAGCCTTAAAGCATGAAAGAAATCTTTGTGTACTGTACATACTGATGTGGAAAGCCCCGTCTGGGCTTGGAGAAGAGCAAGCTGCAAACAAATGTAGTATATAATCTCATATGTGGCAACCACACAAATGCACAAAACCATTTCTGCAGGTGTAATGTATGTGTATATAATCCTTGAGGAAAACCCAGAAAAGATACTCATCAAGCTGAAGACTGATTGTTTCTGCAGAGGGTTGTGCTACAACAAGGAGTGTTATATAATATACACATTATACATATATAGTTGCCCTCTGTATTTGTGGGTTCTGCATTCATGGATTCAACATGAATGAAAAATATTTTTAATTTTTATTTTTAAAATTATATTTTATTGAGTATGCTATTAAAGTTGTCTCAGTTTTGAAAAAAATATATTTTTAAATGTTATGTTGTCACTGATGTGTACTGTGTAGTTGGGCCTATGAGGGATGGTTGTGTCTGTACTGAAGCCATACAGACTTTATTTTCTTGTCCTTCCCTAAACAATATAGGATAATAACTATTTACATTGCATTTATGTTGTATTAGTTCTTGTAAGCTAGAGATGATTAAAAGGCTATGGGAAGATGTGTGTAAGTATATACAAATACTACTCTATTTTATGTAAGGGACTTGAACATCTGAAGGTTTTGGTGTCCGAGGAGGGTCCTGGACCCAATCCCCCACAGATACTGAGGGACAGACTGTACAGTGTATCAGTATTATATACCCTTCTGAATTATTTTGTTTCATTGTTTTTTTTACCAGTTTATTAAGGTATAATTTATATACTGTAAAACTTGCCCATTGTTCAATTCAGGACTTCAGTAAATCTATAATCACAACCATCGCCAGCCCAGTTTCCATCCTTATAGGATCCCTTGTGCCTATTTACAGTTAACCCCTGTTCCTACCCCACAGCCCCTGGCAAACACTCATCTACTCTCTTTCTCTTTGGATTAGCCTGTTTTGGACATTTCATTTAAACAGAATCATACACTATTTGACCTTTTGTACCTGGCATCTTTCACTTGGTGTCATGTCTTCTTTTGGCTAATGGCTATTATGAATAATGATGCTATTTTGTATATAAGTTTTTGTTTGAATGCTTGTTTTCATTTTTCTTGGCTACAATTGCTTTATAATTTAATTTTTTTCAGACTTTTTTTTAAAGATTAGTTTTAGGTTCACAGCAAAATTAGGAGATAAGGTATGAAGATTTTCCTGCCTGCCCCCACACATCTACAATGTTTATTGTTTTATTGAATCATATTGTGGATGTCTTTATAGGTCAGTACTTATGACCTCCTCGCAGCTGGAGTGGTTTCTTTGCTAGTTTTCCCTATCAAAGCTGTGTCCATTTCTTCCTCTGCCCTCTGTCTTTTCCTTATTTCCTGGTGCCCGTCTGGCCTGGGGTTTGCAAATACCCTGTCTGGTGGGTTTCTCTGTACTGAAAGAGCCCAAGGGAGAGCCCAAGTGTGCCAGGATGTAAGGCCCCCACCAGGGCCGTGGAGAGGAAGAGCGAAGTGTGAGCCAGGAAGCCTGTCAATCACTCATGCTGGGATCAGCTGCCTGGCTCTTTCTCCTGATCAAGAGGGCTGCTTTTCCCTTAGAACCTTTTTCTCCTTGCAGTAAAAATAAATGTCTCCCTCAACCTTTCTGGGGTGGGTGGAAGCTTCTGTCTTTTCTGAGCATGCTTAACTCTGGTGCATGACTTGTGTGGAACAGGAATTTTGGGGGTGATGGTCCTCACTCCCTGGGTCTCCAGGGATCCTCAGCCTCCCATGTAATGTAGCTGGGATGGGGTGCCAGCTACAGATGCATAAGTGAGGTAATCAGAAATTAGTTGTGGGGTGACAAGGCTTGTCTTATCAGAGTATGCCAAGAGTAGCACAGGGCCCAAGCCATGGTGCCCAGGGAGATCTGGGGTCACAGTGCCCCTGTCATCTCCATCTCTGTTTTCTGGCCCAGTACTGGGCTGACCTGTGTAGATCATTTGTTGAAGTTCTCTGAGTTAGTTGACTGAAGGCCGTGTTTAGCATGCTGCGCTGGGCTCTGTTGGTTACACGTGATTGCCAACTGAATGTTAGCAGGATGCACTGGGAAGGCTGCTGCAGCAGAGCCTTCAAAGCAATGTCTGTGTCAGGACGTTTTTCTGTGTAAGCGATAGAAGCACACCTAAGTCTGGCTTAAGAAAAGAAAACCAGTTTATTTATTGGCTAGATTCTGAAAAACTGGATGGCTTGTAGTTTCCTCTGGGCCCATGTGATCAGGATGGGGCCTGCTCTGGCTGAGCTGGCCTTGCTTTCAGGCTGGCTCTCTGTAGACCAGCAGCCGGGGTCCCAGAGTGCTTGGATGGACTGTGTAGGCCACGTGCCTCCCTCTGTGGCCCCTACTTGAGGCAGGTTTATGCCGTTCTCTGGCCAGACAACACAGATCCGGGGTGGGAGAGAGGTTGTTCTCAAATTCCTCCAAGGAAAAATTTGCCTGTGAAAAGGTGGATGGCAGCTGTATGTACCTTTTTTGTGGGGTCTAGATAGATCTGGGCCAGTGGGTCTGGCTGGATAAGAGCAGAGACTTAAGGACAGAAGTACCAGGGGTGCCTGAGCACCTAGCCCAGAAACTGAGAGGACACAGTTGGGTGAGGCCTGGAGGCACCTCTGGCTCTCTCCCTCTCCATGAAGCATTGGGCAAGTTATGCTACCTCTGCGAGCCTGGGTTTCCTGTTTGTCACCTGGAGGTAGGAACATTCCTTTGCTCTAGGGTGTCCATCAGGAGTTCATGCAGAATGCTTATGTAGCTCATGCTGTCCATTGTGAGTCCTTTCTGCCAGGGGGACTGGAGGAGAGAAGAGCCAGAGTCCCTGCTTGCTTCTGGTGGAGCCACCGTGCACCTGCCAAGACTTGTTTGTTAGTTCAACCCCAGCACAGCAGGGCTGTCACCTGAGGCAACTCTCAGCTTAGTGTGCAAGGGAGAAAGACAGTGCAGAGCACTTGGTGGCTCCTCAGCACTAAATCACCCACATCAGCGCCAAGGATTATATTCCAGCAGCTGGCCAAATTGCACAGAACTCTGCTCCCCATTCTGCTCTGTCATCTGAAAAACTCCCACCTTGGCTTAATGACAGCTTTTGGAAGAGCAGCACCTGCGCATCACACCCAATATCATTGTCACCAGAGCAACTGTAGGATGGTTGTTGGCAGGGTTGCTGCCGTGCCCTGACTCAGTGTGAGAGGAACAAGCTTGCAGAGGGACCCTTGTCCTGTCTGGGGTAATCACCTGCCCCTAGAGTCATCTCAGAGCAAGGCAGAAGGGCAAAAAGGGGGTCCCTTCCTCCCGTAAGTCCAGGTTTCCATGGTACAGCCCTTCCACCCTGAAGCTCTGGGGAGCATGAGGCCTAGCTGTGTGTCTTGGGTTGGCCTGGACATGTCCCCCGTCTCCCCACATGTAGCTTGCCTGCATATGTTCCCCCAAAGTCCTGTGCTCCAAGCCCTATGTCTTTCTGTGAGGCCCTCCTTGGCTCCCCCTGCCTGAATACATACAACTTCGAATGGCTGGTGCTCACTGCTTGCTTTCCCAAGCACCATGCTCAGAGCCTTGGCATTAGACACAGCTTTTACCTCATTTTTAGATGGGGAAACTGAGGCTTGGCTCAGGGAACTCTACTGCAACCTGGCAGTTCTGAGTCTGACCCTGTCCCAGCGCCTGGCTACCCTTCCTCCCCTTCCCAGTCCTGCCTCCCACTGACAACTTGTGACCCTCCAGCACTTTCCAGGTCTCCCCCGCTGCAGCTCCTGCTGTGGGTATCCTAAGCTGGCTGCCTCTGTCTTGCGGGCTCAGTGTGACCTGACTCGCAGCCCCCCACTGCTGAGCAGATCTGGAGACCACGCCCAAGTGAACATGTGTGGGGAGGAGAGTAGCCTTCAGCCTCAGAGCAGCCAGGACCACAGAGTTGAGGCTGGAGGAGAAGGAAAAGTGACAGGTGGTTTCTTTTTGAGTTCAGACCAGCCACATGGTCTCCTTCTCTTTCCTTCCATCTTTGGTTGGGGCCACACCAGGTCCCTTTCTTCATAAGGTAGAATAGAGGTCCCATGTGACCCAGCACTTCCATGCCTAGGTGTACCTAGGAGAACTGAAAACGGGCTCAAACGGATGCGTGTCCTGCAGTGTTCATCACAGCACTGGTCATGGCAGCCAAGTCGGAGAACAACCCAGATGTCCATTGAGAGATGACTGGATAAATCATGTGGCCTAGCCATGCAGCAGAACATTACTCAGCCTTGAAAATGAAGGAAGAACTGATACGCTATTGCATGGGTGAACCTAGAAAACATGCTGAGTGGAAGAGGCCAGGCACAAAAGACAAATACTGTATGAGTCTGTTTCTATGAAATATCCAGAGTAGGCATTGGGAGTAATTGCTTAATGCAGACAAGAGTTGCTCTTTGGGGTGATAAAGGTGTTTTGAAGTGGATGGTGGTGACCTTACGAATGTACTTAGTGCCAATGAATTGAATGCAAATCTGCCATTTTAATCATTTTTATCTATTTTACCACAAAAAGAGCTAAGGCACAGCCAGGTCTCTGTCTTACTCACTGTTTTGCTTGCCCTCTCAAGCTCTGCTGCGATGCTGTCCTCCCCGTGCCTTCTTTCTGCAGCTCAGTCTGACCATCTCACCTCCTTTTTCCCTCAGTTGAACTTTGACCTGGATCGGGGAGTATTTCCAGTGGTCATTCAGGCCGTGGTGGACGAAGGAGATGGTGAGAGGCCTTTCTTCTTTGTTCTCCCTTCCAGCAGGTGGACCCTGCAGGAAGAACCCACTTTGCGAGGCCCTCCTCCCCTCAGTCAGCAAGAAGGAGTTTATCCAGAAGTGATGAAGGATGTGTGAGCCTTGTTAGCAGGTTTTAGGGCTGTGGGACTCAAGCAACCAACTCTCAATCTCTTCTCTGGGGCCCCCTTGACGCTTTCCCCACCTGGGGTTGTGAGGCCTCACTCTAGCTCAGGAATTCCTGGCCAGCCTGGCCTCTCCCACCGGTGACAAGGCCCTATGGCAGAGCCTTGCTCTCACTGCAGTAACAGCAGCCAGACAGGTGTCCAATTCTGTTGTTCACCCCACAGTGGAATGATGGAGACAGTAAGTAGAGAGCCACAGGGAGCTAGACAGGCCCTCCTCAGGCCACGCAGATTTCCTCACCAACCCAGCCCATCCTCTCTTCCACTTCTGTGGGCTTCAGGCCTCTAGCCTAGGGTGTGAATGCTGGAGCTCTGCCAGGTGGGGCTTGTCCCCAGGCCCACTGGTGGAGTCTGGCTCTTTGACCTTGCCTTAAATGCCCCTCCTGCGTGGAGTGAGACAACATGCCAAGTCAGCCTCTGGCAGTTAAGAGTGGCTGCTTTGGAGGAGGGGTGAGGTGTGAGCCAGATGGAGGCAGGAACCCCTGGGCAGAGGATGGCAAGATAAGGAGGAGCCCTCCAGAGGTTCCAACCTTCAGGCTGAGAGCATGGGAAAGCATCTGCTGAGAGGAAGTAGAAAGAAACTGGGGGTGGTGCATGGGGGGAGCAGGTCAGTGCTCTGAGTGCTCTCTCTTTTCTCTCCTGAGCAGTTGTGGAGGTGACTGGCCATGCCCATGTGCTGTTGGCTGCCTTTGAAAAGGTAAGTGCCATCCTGCACCTTGACCTGGGAGTTGTGGGCAGAGAGGTGGTGTTTTGAGACCAGAAGTTCAGGGGTCATGCCAGGCCCAGGGCACGTGGAAGGTTCCTCAGTCGTTCCAGGCTCCAGGGGAGATGATGCATCTCAGGAGGCTGGGCCTTGAATTCGAGCGTTGCCATCATCAAACGGCATGTGGTGTGTGGTGAGGGTATGTTCTGGGGACTCACTAGAAGTCCCTGTAATCTGCCAGGAACAGGAGGCAGGATGCCCACATGGAGGACTCTGGTCAGACCAGCTTTCCTCTGGGATTCAAAGGGATCATCCAGGGACACCAGCTCCTTAGGGCCGTGGCCTTTCCCACCAGACCCAGGATCCTGGATATCATTGGGACTTCTCAGTCCCTGCCTGATCCTCGAACATTTGCAGGGCATCCTGCCTTGCCTCCAGAAGGGCTGCATCGCCCTGGTTACTTGGGCGTAAACAGACCTCCCTCCCCGTTGGGGCCTTTCTGACCTTTGGGCAGACATTTGTTGAACTCACTCATCTGAGGTCTATGAGGGCAGAATGGCCCCTGGTTTGTCATATTCTCAGCATGAAGTAGGTGCTTAGTGAATGCTGGTTGGATGGATGAGGATCATGCTTAGCATGGTCTTAGATGCTCTGTGAGTAGTGGAGGGAAAAGACACCCATGCTCTTCTGAGGGCTCTAGCTAGGGGGGCCCCCGCTAGGGGTGCCCTGCGTGTAAAGAGTCCATTTATGTGGAAGGATTCATTTAATACCTTTAGCTAGTGTATAACTTAGGTGTTTTTGCCCTGGCTGGTTTAGCTCAGTGGATTGAGCGTCGGCCTGCGAGCTAAGTGTCGCTGGTTCGATCTTCCAGTCAGGGTACATCAGAGAAGGAAAACTCTGACTCCAAAAAACCTCCGCTGCCTTGCGGCATACCTCTTCAGGGGAAAGGCTAAGGGAGTAAACCCCGACAGAAAATCCGGAGCCGGAGTCCCTAAGGCGGTTTGACGTTGTAGTCAACACCGGCAACTCCTGCGGCGCACCTGAACCCAAGCTGTATCGACTCCGTCTTTCCCTTGGACCCTTCAGCTGCGAAGAGAGGGGGGGTCTGCTGCATGGGCAACAGCAGACCCTCCATATTACCCTGCCCAGGCTCTGTAGCTTCAGCGTCATCACAAGATGTCGATTCAACACGGGAGGAGACAGATACCATGTCACTCCCGAGTCGGACTGCACAGCCATTCTCGGCGGTGCAGATAGACTCTTGAGAAGCTACACCATCGTCTCTCGAGACGGACGGCTGCCGACGACGACGACGAACTTAGGTGTTTGCTTCTTCTTTCCACATAGACCCGAGTCCCCAGGCTGTGCTTACAGGGTGCAGCTTTGGCAGTTAGGATGGTCTACCTCACCACTGTCTCCGCATTAGGACATTAGCGGGGTCTAGAGACCCCCACTCTCCTGTCACTACTGGTCCTGGAGCCATACAGTTCTATGCGTCCATCCATGTAGTGAGCGAGTGCCTGGCTGTGTTGGGACAAGGTCCCTGCTCACCAAGACCCTTACTGAAGGTAGTGGGGTGTGTCCTGTTTGAAAATGTTGTGCCTGACACCCCCCCACCCCCAGTGCTCTGTAACGGGGGTTGGCGCTCTGCAGTTGTATAGTGTTTTCAGCACCAGCCTGTGGCCTATGTGGACAAGCATCAAGGACCCCACAAGGAAACCAGGCTGCTTATTCTGGAATTCCTACCACTCCTGGGCATGCTGTTGATCCCTAGCTTCTTCAGCCAGTGTATGTCTGCAGCCCCGAGAGACCTAAGTGCAGAGCCTGGCCCATTCCTGTGATCTGGGTTGTTCTAGAGGCCCCCAGGAGTCATCATAGCTGGGCCTGTGACCTTTCTGGCCTTTTTGTCCAGTGCTTTCCCTGGCCTCCCAGGGCTGTGGTGGTACCAAGTGCCTTGGGCAAAGATTGGCCCTCTCCCTCTCCAGTTCTGGGGTTACCAGCTCTGCTCCCCAAGCCTGGCCTATTGGAAGAAATAGTAACTATTTACCCATCTGCTCCTCTGGCTGAGGTGGATGGGCTGTTGCTGGCAAACATTCCATTGTGTACTTCTAGTTTAGAGCCCAGTGAGGAACTGCATTATTTTTGGAGTCCAACATACTAGAAACGTCTGTAGGAGCCTTTTGGCTTTACGAGAAAATGCCAAGTGCTAGTTTCAGTTAACTCAGAAGGATAATTGGTATTGTTGCAAGATCTCAGATCTTGTACCTTAATTAACCTTGTCAATTCTGAGAAGTATGTCTGCACAGATACCACTGAACGCATTTGCTCTATTTTGTTCTTACAGTTTTTAGACCTTCGGGTTTTCCTGTGTATGCATGCATGTGCATATTGTGCTGTGTGTGTGACTAGATCAGGCCCTTTGAGGGCTAGAACTGGTGTGCATTTCTTGCCATCCAGGTGCTGCTTCTTGCCATTGGGGAGGCTCTTGTCCATCATCAGGACTTGGCTAGTGGTAGCCAACTTGAGTATGCTTGAGATCTATTGGGGAGAATTTGGTTTTGTAGGTCAGGGTGGGACCCAGAAGGCAATATCTTTAGAAGGTTCTCTGGGTGGTGTCGAGGCCAGGTCAGAGGCCACCTTTGTGAAAACCTGGCCTTGCTCTTTAGTCTTAATGTGGTTCCTCTTTTTTCTAGCCATGGATGTGGAATGACCGAGGAAGGGCCTTCAGCTGGCTGAGCAGTGCCAGCGTGCCAGATTAACCTCTGTGTTTTTCTCCCTGCAGCATGTCGATGGTAGCTTCTCTGTGAAGCCGTTAAAGCAGAAGCAAATTGTAAGTCTGTGGAGGAAATGTCATGAGCCCCTTTAATTTAAAAGACACACATACACCCAATCCAGTAGTCTCCATGGGTTAGTTTCCCTTCCCACTGTGGTTGCTGTTGAGGTGGCTGATGACAGGCCTGCTGTGGACTTGTCTGTCATCGCTGTGGGCTCAGGGAAGTCAGGGTCAGGGTCATTGGGTACATGTGTGTGTGCTGCACACCCACCATGCACCTCAGCATTGGCTGCTGTAGCCCTGGATCTTGTCCAGTGTGAATATAGTAAGCTTTCAGTAAATGTTGGCTGAATGAATGGACAGAGGAAGGAATAAAACAGGAAGCTAAGACTGCACCCACCCCTCCTACTCCTTACAAATTACAGAAACTACATCAGTATCGGGCAAAAAGGGATTTACTTAATATTTGAGAGGAAAGATGGAATCTCCTGGAACAAGTGGGAGCTATAGAGAAGCACAGCTTTTCTTTGGGGGTTGGAAATTTCATGGTCTTACACCAGGATTAATTATTCCTGGTGGCATCTCACACTGTGAAAATTTAGAGGATGGATCCCCTGAACTGTGCCATTTTGGATCTTGATATTGAGACTGATTTTAACAATGTCCATGGTGGAGGTCTGTTTCCAAATCCATGATTAGGTTATCCTTGTATGTAGCTGCTCAGGTGTATAAGCCACAACCCAGGAATGGTGTGGGTTAGTTTTTTAAAAGAGGGCTAAGGAGCCCTGGTGGTGTGGCTCAGTGGATTGAGTGCCAGTCTGCCAACCAAAGGGTCTCCGGTTCAATTCCCGGTCAGGACACATGCCTCGGTTGTGGGCCAGGTCCCCAGTTGGCGACATTTGAGAGACAACCACACATTGATGTTTCTGTTCCTCTCTTTCTCCCTTCCTTCCCCTCTCTCTAAAAATAAATAAGTAAATAATTTTAAAAAGAATATGACCTTGATTAAAAATAAAACAGAAGTAAAGAGGACTCTGGCATATTCAGCCCCTGAAGGTTGCAGAAGGCCAGAGACCCTAGTGATGGTCAAGGGCACTTATCTTAGGAGAGCTGACTGGCAGTGTTTGTGGTCTATAGAACTGCGGGAAACACAGAAGCTCAGACCACTTTTGAACATGGCCAGCATGAGACCTGAACCTGGTCACACTTGTGGGGCTAGTGATGGGTGGGTCTCAAGTTTTTTTGCTATGTTGGGGACAGTAAGGTGTGCAGAGGGTATGGTTGCTAGGTCCTTGTGGAGCTTGGCTTTAGGTCCTCTCTGGTGAACAGGACCACCTGGGCCGCAGCCTTACTGCCCATGCTACTCGTTGGGCTGGGTAGGTAGCAGGTTCTCCCTGCCCCTCTCCTGGCATTGGACCCACCCCCCAGGGTTGGGGCAGAACAGAATTCCCAGTGGTTCCTGCTCCAGGACCCAAGCCTGGCATGTGGAAGGTGGTGTTAGGTCAGGTGGGTGTAGAGGAACCCTTGAGTGGGGGCTGGCAAGTGCCCAGATACATCTCTGCTCTCCAGGTAGACCGGGTCAGCTACCTACTACAGGAGATCTATGGCATTGAGAACAAGAACAACCAGGAAACAAAGGTATGTACTCAAACGGTGAGCACGCGCCAGGACTCCAGGCTGGCCTCACTCCCCAGCTTTCCTTTCACTTGCATGGAAGTAGGCTCGTGGGAGTGACTTGCCTGGGGTCCCCCAGCCCTTGCCAGAACCCTGCAGGTTGATGAGCCAGTTCCCTTCCATGTCTTCCCTTGGAGGCTCTGGGACCCCAGATTCCATCATTTTTCCTTAATTTTTGAAAAGAGTTAACAGGGTTATAGGACATTTTGTCCTTTTTCCAGAAAATTCACTGGCTTGTTACCATTGTTAGGGTGCTGGCCGTGAGGTCAGCCAGGGCACGTGGAGTCCCCTCTTGCCTGATTGGGCTTAACCGGTGCTGCCTTGGCCTTTCTGTTCTCAAAACCAGCAGTCGAACCTTGCTTCAGTCTGCTGTCTGGCTCCTCCCTAGACTGGAGTACTTGTGGTTATGTGGAGAGAGGGATGCTCCTTTGGATATCTGTGACAGAGCAGTATCAGGCACAGCCAGGGAGGGTAGCAGAGAAGCAACATGTGTCACTGTTTTTAAAGGCACACAGGGCATTGGCCGGTGTGGCTCAGTTGGTTGGAGTGTCATTTTGAACACTAAAAGGTTGCAGGTTTGAACCCCGGTTGGGGCACGTGTGGGAGGCAACCAATTGATGTTTCTCTCTCTCTTTCTTTCTCCTCTCCTCTCTCTCTGAAAGCAATGAAAAAAATGTCCTCGGGTGAGGATTTAAAAAAAGAAAAAAAAGGGCACACAGGCATAAATGAAAGAGCCCCCTCTTAAAAAGTTTCTAGACATCTCACACACCAGCTGGAACTGGCCAGAAGCAGGCCAGGGCAGTTTGGCCAGGCCCTGAGCCCCAGAGAAGCGCCCTCTGCTCCATTCACACCAGAGATAGACTGACTTTCTGTAAAGGGCCAGGTAGTAAATATTTTCAACTTTTCTGGCTCTACGTGTGTCTGTTGGAGCTCAACATCACTAATACAGCACAGAAGCAGCCATAGGCAATATGGAAACAACTGAGCGAGGATGTACTTCAGTAAAAGTTTATTTACAGAAACAGAGCAGGCTCTAGCTTGCTTAGCCCTGTTTTAGAATGTCGCTGTCTCTTGATCCAGATTTTGTTTTCCAGAAGCTGCCATTACTTGATGAAAATATTTCAAACAAATTAGACTTGTCTGATTTTTGTGTTTTAACCAAATAAATGGATACCTTCTAGAAGATGTGTTCCATAGTGTTGTGTCTTTTCCACATTTTCTCTTTGGTTCTGAGGAATAGATAGACCTCAGTTCCTTGATTTGGGGAGTGCATTAGGGTGGGACTGCAAATTCTCTTAGCTGTGGGGCAGGCTTGCTGGATCTGATCCTGGTGCCCAAGGAGTGTGACTCTGGGCCAAGTTTATGGAGGTGCCCTACTCTGTGATGACCTTCCTCCACCCTCTTGGGCTTCCCTTTGCCACCGCATTAGCCCCCCGGGGGCAGCGGGTATAGCTAGTGGGGCAGCCAGGACAGGAAGGCCTCCTCCCTGCCCCTTAGGTGGCCCCCAGGCTCTGGCTCTCAGAAGGCCACTGACTCTAAAGACCTTCATTATCCCTGCAGCCTTCAGATGAGGAGAACAGTGACAACAGCAACGAGTGTGTGGTGTGCCTGTCAGACCTGCGGGACACACTGATCCTGCCCTGCCGCCACCTGTGCCTGTGCAACTCCTGTGCCGACACACTGCGCTACCAGGCCAGCAACTGCCCCATCTGCCGGCTGCGTGAGTGGAGACCCTGCACCAGGGCAGACAGGGTGGAGGGCTAAGAAAGACAGGCTGTCAGCCTCCCACCTGGTTCACAATGAATTGCAGCCTGGTGGTTAATGTAGGTGGTTAACATCCACAGTAACTCTGCGGATATGTGAATGGTTCAGATCCTCAGAGGTCTGCCTCCAGGCAATTAGAGTTCCAGAACGGCCAAGACTGGCGTTCCAGGACAGGTGTTTGCAGTAACATTAGAACTGGACAGACATTGATCAATGATCAACTCTTTATATTAAAGATAATGTGGAGCCCTGGCTGGTGTGGCTCAGTGGCTTGAGCACTGGTCTGCAAATCAAAAGGTCACAAGTTCAATTCTTGGTCAGGGCACATGCCTGGGTTGCAGGCCAGGTCCCCAGTTGGGGGCATGGGAGAGGCAACCCATTGATGTATCTCTTGTACATCGATGTTTCTCTCCCTGTCTTTCTCCCTCCCTTCCTCTCTCTCTAAAAATAAATAAAATCTTAAAAAAAAAAAATAATGTGGAAAATATTTTGATCAAGAATTACAGTGAAATGAAAAGGGTGATCAAGGAATTAAATTTTGATTTCTGGGGCACTCCAGACATTTTTTTTTTTTTTCAGTCAAAAGTTATGACATTGGCTGGTGTGGCTCGGTGGATTGAGCGCCGGCCTGTGAACCAAAGAGTTGCTGGTTCGATTCCCAGTCAGGGCACATGCCTGGGTTGCAGGCCAGGTCCCCGGTTGAAGGTGTGTGAGAGACAGCTGATCGATGCTCCTCCCACACATTTCTCACACATCAATGTTTCTCTCCCTCCCCTCCCTGCTCTCTAAAAATAAATTAATTAAACCTTTAAAAAAAAGTTATGACATTGGGCATAACTCTGAATAAAATATGTGTCTTCCAGTAGAGGGAATCTAAATATTCTCAGGGTACAAGTCCCACTGGGTCAACGTGAGAGTTAAGTGGGCAGGGAGAGCACCTGCCTGGAGGAGCTGTGGGACATTTTCTCTAGGAGGTAAATGATGGCTTTTTAGAAATTGGTCTTTCTGCTGTTTCACACCTTGGCTACTAAGGTTCCACCTCCAAGCTCTGAGACAGGACATGTGGCACCGAGCTGTCACACTTTCCCTGTCACTGTCTTGGGGCTCAGAGGGAACCGCCCAAGGTCATAGCTAGTAAGGGGTAGAGGCATAGTTTAAACTGGGGTCTGACCAGAGCCCACATTCCTGCCCCTGCCGCACCAGCACTTCATAGGGTTGTGCCCCCAGGATAGCCAGATGGGCCATCAAAAGGGTATGTAGGCCCAAGGACCATGGGGCAGGCTGGGTGAGTGGAAGTGGAGGATGAGGCCATGTGATCTAGGGTGGGGACATCCAGAGCCCAGGAGGAAGCCCCAGACTCAATAGGACATTGAGGGCTGTGTGCTGGGCCTGGAGAGATGGTCCACAGGACTGCACCTGGCCCACTTGGAGTCTAGCTTGGAGGGCAGCAGCCTCCCCTGTCTGAGGGATATGCTGGGAGCAGAGGAGCAGGAAGGCAGGGCAGGGAGTCCATGGTGGGTGGCAGAATCCTGAGCTAGAGCTGAACTCCAGCCTCCCCAGCTTGCCCTGGTCTTCTGGGCATGGTCCAGAGGCCCAGGAGCAGGGGCCACAGAGCAGGTGTTTGTAGCACTTGGGCTGGCAAGTTGGGCCAGGGCCATTGCTGTCAGCACTGGGGACTCAGCTGTCTTTCATCTTATTGTGGGGATGAGGCTGGCACACTTGTGACTTGTGTGTGTGACACGCATTTTTCACCTGTGTCTCACAAATACTACACTTTGCTAGTGAGACTGACACTACAGGGTGACTGGTAGCTCGTGTTCTAATTTATTTTCCTACCTCCCCAGTGGTCAGTGTCTATGCTGCTTCTGGTTTCCCCAGCAGACATTGTGCCATCATGAATGTTCACATACATGTGTGTCTGCCTGTCTGTTGGTCAGTATAACTTCCAGGAAGAGACTTGTGGTGTTCAGGGATTACTGTGTGCTTTTAGCTGGTTGGCCGGTGTAACTTGCAGGCATGTTCATTGTAGAGTGTGGCAGGTGAGAGGCAGCTACTTCCTGCCTGCCACCCCAAAAGCTCCATTCGAGCTGGGGCAGCATCATCCTGGCTTCTCTGTCTTCCTCGGGAGGATGTTTTGTTATGACACTGCCTGTATTGGAAACATGGCTTGTCCTGGGACTGCTATGGTGTGAGTGGGTAGTCAGTGTCTGCAGAGCTTGGAGAGGGCCTCAGTGGTGCTAGACCTGGCTGTTCTTTGCCTGATATCAACCCCTCCTTTCTGCCACAGCTTTCCGGGCCCTTCTGCAGATCCGGGCAGTGAGGAAGAAGCCAGGAGCCCTATCCCCTGTCTCCTTCAGCCCTGTTCTGGCCCAGAGCATGGACCATGATGAGCACTCTGTAAGTACCTCTTTCTTCCTGCATTAGGGGTGTAGGGGTAGAAAGAGGAGAGGCTCTGGAGGAAGCCCCTGCCACTGTGCAGGGCCTGCCAGGCATCCAGACGCTTTAGGGCCTGCCTTCATGTTAGAACAGTGTCTGGCTCCCAGAGGGGCTGGGTTGGTCAGGTGGCTAGAAGGAGGCCATATGGGCCCTGCCCTTGGGGCAGTACCTGGTGAGGACCAAGACTGTCTGGCCAGCACCTTCATCTGCCAGCTCGCTGGGTCTTTGTCCTCATATGCCCAGCATGGCCCCACAGGTGGCTGTGAGGCTGAGTACGGTGATCCAGGCTGCTAGGATTGCTGGCAATGGCAGGTGCCCCTTCACGGAGCTTGAACTACAGTGTCTGTCACCATCACTCCACTAAGCCAGACATCCAGGAGCACTCTGTGCCTTGACAAGTGCGACCTCCTTCACAGGGTCGCTGTGACACACCCTCTGTGCATTCTCTTCCCATCCATCTCCAGCATGGGCACATGGGAGGGCACCGCAGCAACCGTCCACTGCCCTTGCTCCCTAGAAACCATGAGCTGGATCTTGCTGCTGGCAGATGAGGGGTGTTGGATGCTGGCTTTGGGGACCTCAAGAGAGATGGACCTCAAGAGAAAGAAAAGAGACTTAGATATGTATGAGCAGAAATAGAGAGGTGGGTGAGACAGACAGGTGGACAGAGATAGAGAGGTAGAGAGAGACATGCAGAGAGATTTGGAGAGATGGCAAGAGACAGTTGCAGGGTTGGGGAGAGATGCAGAGACACAGTGGAGAGTCACAGTGGGGATAAAAGTGAAAGGAAGATACTTAAGAGATGGACAGACAGGGAGAAAGAGATAGAAAGAGACGTGGAGAGAGAGACACAGACAGAGCCGAGGCTGGGGGTAAAAAGGATAGGCCGAGATGGACAGATGGGGGAGGAAGGACGAGGGAGCAGGAGTGGGGCAGGCCTGGGTCTCAAGCTCTCAGGTCCCTGCTGGCCATGAATGTTGTCAACTATAAGTCCATTTTCTGGACTCTCAACTGAGGTTGTTTGGACCCAGTGATTTTGAGAGGCCCAGCTGACTCTAAAAAGAAGAGGGCTCAAACCCTCTAGACTGGTGCATCCATCTTATGGGCTCCTGTGCTGGGCCAGTGGGTATGACATGTTCGGCTTACATCATGTTTCTGAAAATTGAGTTAATGTTTAAAAATTTAGAGATTTCCATTAAAACTCAGATATTTGGCTTATCTATCAAAATTTGGAGGTGTGGTCTTGAAGCTTGAAGCTGGAACAGAGGCAAGATGAGTCCCGTCCCCCCACCCTGGGGGGGCAAGTCCCCATCATCCCCGCACGTCCTCCGGCAGCCGCACTGTCCAAGTTGCCTTCCTGGCCCTGTCAGCACCAGGGCTCACCGCTTGGAAACTGGGCCCGCCACATATTTCACATTGGACTTGAGTAGGGACGTTGCACACTTTTTCCAACAACTGAGTTTTTGGGAGAGAGAAGAGCAACAGCACTTAGGTATGATTTGCTCCTGGAAAGTGAGGACTCTGACTGTTTCACAGGGGTGGCAGCACAGGTGGTGGGTTTTTAATTGTCACTTGTGTGTTCCTGTCCCAATTTCTGTTTGTCCCTCTTATCCTGAGAGCTGAGATGCTGCTTGCAGTGCAGGGCGGGCCAGGGCTTGGATGGTAAGCTCTGGTCCCTTCCTCTCCAGAGTCATCGTTCTCTTCCCTGTTCCCTGTACAAGCCATTTCACCTAGTACCAGAGATGAGCCCAAATTAGGCATTTTCTCCAGTGAGTTTGTTAAGATCATCACAGAGGGAGGTGATTTGGGGCTGATTTTTCTACCTAGCTACCATTAGGACTTAGAAGTTGGTGATAAGTTTAAGAGGCCAGGTTAAGTCTCATGGAGGTACCTGCTCAGGGCCTACGTGTCCCTTCCACATGCCCAGCCAGGCCCACTGTGTGGAGTAGCCCCCTGCCCAGAACCTGCTCCTCAAGGTGACCCAAACCGTGGGTGGGCATTGGGGATGGGAACGGGCTGTACCAGCAGCGTGGCTCCTAGAAGCTGCATAGTTGTGCAGGCCCAGCCCAGCAAGGCCCCTGAGGCCAAACCTGCATCGTGGCAAGGTCCCCACAATTCACATGCATGTTAAGTTTGCAAAGTGATGACTGACGGCACTCTTAGAAGCCAGCAGACCAGACAGACCCCAGCCAGCCAGCTCCAGGGCGATGCAGAGGGTGGCAGTTGTAAAATGTATGATTTTTATCTTGACAGTGTCCCTTTAAAAAATCAAAGTCGCACCCTGCCTCACTGGCCAGCAAGAAACCTAAAAGGGAAACTGTAAGTGTGTTTGGCCCTGTGGCCACATCTCTGCCCTTCACCCCGATTGCTAAGCCAGTGACAAGTATGGGAAGTCTTTTTTACGCTAGGCTGACACGTTCGATTAATTTAATCTGTCAAATCCACTCTCCCCAGTCCCGACATCTCTGCCTAGAGAAGTTGTTTTGTGGAACAAGCAAAGCTCAAGGTC
Source organism: Furipterus horrens (assembly GCF_987537825.1). NCBI lineage: Eukaryota > Metazoa > Chordata > Mammalia > Chiroptera > Furipteridae > Furipterus > Furipterus horrens. The sequence continues at coordinate 115,181,657 of NW_028327175.1, read as the reverse complement.
TGTCGGCAAAAAGCCTGTCTCTCGGGTCCCCGCTGCCGGGCAACATACCGGCCTCAGGCCGCCCCTTCCCGCCAGCTCTGCTTCTGCCGGTGGTTCCCAGTGTCCTTGTTTCCCTTTTTTTCTTGCTGGCAGTGGAATGATGTTGGAGGTGGAACTAATGTGGCTGCTAGATTTTGCAAACAGCACTCCTGGCGCTTGCTTATCATCCTGCACCCCCTGCCTTCTGCCCCTTGGGTTTTAGCTCTTTGGGCCAAGGACTTACCGTAATTTTCTTGCATTTTCCCTACATCTCAGGGAGGAGGCTGGGGGCCAGACAGCGTGTGGCAGCCGGGCTGGGCCTTGGTAAAGCACAGAGGGGAAGTCACTGGAGAGTCAACCTAGACACAGGTGTTTTCCCTTTTTTGGAGGGGTGAGAGGGTTCAGGGTAATTATTCACCTTTAAACTGAAGGTAGTAGATTGGGAGCAAATGCAAGGCACCACTGGCTCAGGTGACCTGGGGACCTGGGAGGTGCTCTCTGAGAGCAGGAGGCCCCACCCTGGTCCTCTGCTTCCCCCTGCAGTGCCAGCATTGCCTCACCACCTCCCTGAAAGGCAGCCTTCTTCTAGCAAGTCAGGTGGGGGTTTCACCAGGGAGTACTTCAGAGCATTTGCCCTTCACCTCATCTAATGAGAGTGAGAGCAGGTGGCTGTCCGTCCTACAGGGGCCCGGCACTGACATGCCCCAGCAGTGGGGCATCGCCCTTCTCCCTTCATCTTTAACCCTAATGCAGGACTCAACCTGTTGATGTGATTCACTCCTAACAAGGGGGAAACAGAGGTTCTGAACCAGGGGGCCCATTAGAATCACCTGGAGCACACGTCACCCCTTGGATGCCTACCTGCCACAGGTTCACAGGAGATCTTGAGTTGGGCCAGGTGTCAGTGGTTGGGCAGAGCTCCCTGGGGATCAGGTTCTCCCTGGTCTAGAACACTTGTGGTTCCCACCGGTGTCTCTCACTTCTGGCATGGCTTTGCTCTCCTCCTGCTCCTCTCTCTTACTAACCTTCTCACTCTCTGCCCCTGCCAGGCAGCAACACAAAGCCAGATAGGGGCTGTCTGAGGCTCGGGATGGGGGTGGCTCTTCCGGATGCCTTCTCCACCTTCATGCTGGTCACTAAGTGGGGCATTTGGGTGTCCAGGGCTGTTTGCTGCAGCTGATGGCGAGGGAGCCGTGGGTAGGATCTGATGCTGCTCTGGAGTTCTCAGCACCTCTCTTGAAGGAGGGAAGATTTAAGTCTCTGGAAGGTGGAGCAGACAGGAGATGGTCAGAAAGCAGGTTCTGGGAAGTAGAACATTCCTGGGGCACAAGCCCTGGGCAGTGGGCAGGGAGCCTGCCCACTGCATCCCTCACCTGCTCTTGTTCCCTCAGAGCTCTGACAGCATCCCGCAGGGCTATGAGCCCATCTCCCTGCTTGAGGCGCTCAACGGCCTTCGGGCCATCTCCCCAGCCCTCCCCTCGGCTCCCCTTTATGAAGAGATCACCTACTCAGGCGTCTCGGATAGCCTATCCCAGGCCAACTGTCCACTTGCTGGGCTTGATCGAATCATGGAAAGCAGTCACCAGAAGGGCAAGCCAAGGAGCAAATCCCCCGACAGGTGAGGCCGGTGCCAGGATTCCCTCGGAGGAAGGGTGTCTGGGACCCCTCCCCACACCTGCCTTGTGGGCGGGGACAGGGGAGGGGTATGCTAGTAGGTTAGAAGCATAAAGCAGGTTTATTTGTAGTTTCAAATAATTTTATAATGTGTTTCGTTTGGTGATTCACCAGAACGACTCACAAGACCAGTGGCGATTTAGGCTCAAGGCTAAGGTTGATCACAGCAAAGGCAGCAGGAGAAAAATGCATCCATGGGGACCAGAGGCGCCAGTGTCCTTTCCTGCCCCAGGCCACACAGCAGCAGATAGACCACAGGAGCCTGTGTGCTGTCTCAGCCCAGAAGACCCATTTAAGTTCCAGGATTTCAGGACTTTCTGAGGGTTGGTTGTGTGGGCAAATGCTGCTGTGTGACCAGTGATGGCATCAGAAACCCAGCCGCAGTGCAGCCAGGTGCATGTCTACCACCTCGTTTGTGCCTAACGAGCAGGATCGTCATCACTCACATAAGGAACCTTCGAGGGCCACGGGCCAAGGGTCCCTTGTGGTTCCCTTGGACACTTGCTCGGCTCGGGCAACCAGCCCTACGATGTTAAGTCTTTCCTCACACATGTGCTGGTGTTTTACTAGAAAAGTATAAGGAAGGCACAGGTTCTATAAAACCAGCTGTGGTCTCTGTGACTTAATACATGTGGCAGAACCACTTCAAAGATCCAGAAAGAAACGTGGGAATCTCTCCTGCTGCTTCCCCCACCCCAGGGATATACCCTCACAGTTCTCCTGTCCTTCTGGAAATACAAAGCTGTGTTGAGGCCTCTGCCAGTGCACAGGTGGATAGCCTCCATGTGTGGCAGCTGGTGCCCCACTGGCATTCTGCTAAGGCCCACTCCTCTCTGGATGCTTCTGCCCCACAGCTCCAGGCACATACCTGCAAGCTCACCCTCACATGATGCTGGCTTTGGAGGGGTTGGCATTTCTCATCCACTTGTCTTTCACTCCCCTCTTCTCTGCCTCCAGCACCCTACGGTCCCCATCATCCCCCATTCATGAAGAGGATGAAGAGAAGCTCTCCCAGAACTCGGATGTGCCTTCCTTGCCAAGTGGGGCCGGGCTGGGGCTGAGCAGCTCCCCAGAGGTAAGGTTCACCCTGGCTCACCCTCTTCAGTCCTGCCCACCTGACATCTGAGTCCCCACTGCTCTCCTGTTGACCTTTGAGACCTGTTTCATGGTGTGCTCAGGCCTGCCCTGCCACTCCCTCACTCAGTGGCCTTGGCCCGGCTGTGATTTCCCTCAGCCTTCGTTTTCTCATTTGTGGGGTGGACACTGGCAGAGGGGCTGTGTGAAGTGCCCAGTAGACATGCCCTGGACTGGCAGCTGCAGCCTGATCCTGGGTGGTCAACACCAGTCCTGGGTCAGCACCATAGCTCCAGACTCTCTCTCTTGTTTCCTAGAGTTTCCTCACTGAGGAGGTTGATGAGAGGCCATCGCTAAAGCAAGGTAAGCCCTCCCTTTCCTTAAGGGCAGGGCTTTGGTACTCCCTGCTGAGGAGTGGTGGAGGCCTCCAGCTCAGCTCTCCTAGAGTTTTCTCAGGGTGAGCGTTGGTGCCTCCTGGGGACCCACTCACACCAGTTGCTGCACAGTGTCCCAGAGGACAGCCTGCAGCTGCTCCTGGTTCTCCTTCCTGCCATCTAACATCAGTAGTAGTAGTCATTTTATTTCCCATTTGGATCATTCTCCACACAGTCAGCTCTCCATGAGTGTCCTCTTGTAGAGCCACCCACCCTGGCCTTCAGCCATACCCACCCCTTGTGGTTGTAGTCCCGACAGCCCAGGACCTCTGTGTGGGCCTTGGGCCTGGCACAGTCGATGGCCAGGGTGTGGGCACAGGGTTCAGCCATGTCCGTGTCTCCCATGCTGGGGTGAGGGAGCTTGCACCTCTTGACTGGGTGGTTTAGCACGTAGCAGCCTACAGGAGTCAGGTCCTAGGTCCCTGTCGCATATTCTGGGCTGTGAGTCAGGGATGACCCTGCCTGATCTCACAATGGTTGTGGGACATACCGAGGTGCTTTTCTCTACCTGCTGGGGAGATGCCACCTCTCCACTGTCCTGGTCATTCTCCCAGTGTTGGACAGATGAGGAAACAGACCTCAGGGTTGGTGTTGGGAGAGGCTGAGGTCACTTAATTTAGAAGTGACAGAGCCAGGAGGTGGCCCTTGCTGGCTGGCTCCTAAGCCTGCAGTCTGGTAAAATCCCCAAAATAACCTGCAGATGCTCCATTGCTGTGACCATTTCTTGCTGGGGTCCCTGGCCAGCATTGCACTAAGGGGACCCATATCCCTCCCAGGATCAGCTCCCCCTTCCACACAGGTGGGGCCTATCTGCAAGCTGCTGGGCTGGGGCCTTTAGGCTTAGGCGTGTGTGAGAGCCGGGTTGAGGGGTATCTGTTCCTGGAAGCACCATGCCATCCCTTCCTGCCTGGCAGCATGCGGGGCAGCCCCTCTGCCTCTCAGGCCTCGGGGTTGGTTTCCTCTTGCTTGTGCACAGTGTGTGCTGGGACTGGGCAGCCCTCTGCTGTGTCCTGTCACAGGGTCCAGGACCCTTTCTGCAGGACAGACCTCCCCCACGGGGACACCCTTGGCAGCACTGGGAACAGTGTGGGTCCGAGACTGAGAGCTGATGTGTGAGGTGGCAGCCACACTCAGAGGGCCCCCTTTGGAAGTACCCTTGCAGGACCCACTGCGGTGTGTATGGACCAAGGGCTTTTGCCCACCTGCCCATCCAGAAAGACAAACAGGAGACATTATATCTGTTACCATTTTATCTTGTTTTTTAAACTTGGGAATGTAATTTTTTAAGGTAAAAATAAAACAAAAGCCCCATGCTAGGGGGTACTAGAGAGAGGAAGACAGGAAGAATAGGAAACACCTACTTTTGGGGTCCTAGGAGAGCAGAAGGGGAGTCGGGATGAAGTCTGGGCCAGAACGAGGGCCCCCAGTGGCTGTAGTGCCTTCGGGGATGAAAAATCAGCACCTGGGGCTCAGCCAGAGGGATGACTGGGTCTGCCCCTGCTTGTGGGTCCCTGACCTGCTCCCTCCTCTGCAGAGAACCGTGTACCCTCCACCGAGAACGCCCTACAGGATGGCAGCCTTGATCCCTGTGGCTGCTGCCAGCCTGGCCCACCTACCGACATCTACCTTCCAGGTAACAGTATTTAGCCTTTGGGCTTTGGGGGCCTGCCAGGCCTGGGGCAGTGCCATGACTGTCCCCATGGAGCTGGGGGCCTGCTCTTACTGTTGAGGGAGGAGCTGACCCATGGGAGCCTACACACCCCCCACCCCCTAATTCTGAGTCCACACTCCTTCCATCAACCCCCAAAGCACAGCCAGACTCATTTTCCACAGTCACTCCTCCTGCAGTCCCTGGTTCTTTAGGGCAGAGCCTGTGCCCAAGGCCCCTTTGCACCCCAGAGCCAGCCTAGCCACAGGAAGGCAGGAAACAGTCCTTTGCCCTGTCCATCTCCTGCCATTGCCATACCTCCCTTCCTTCCATAGCTCTGCCCCAGGGAGCTATGAACAAGGCCACCTGCCTGTCTTAGGCTTGACGTGAGCCACCAGCTCTCTGCCACCTAGCCCTGGTAAAGCATTGTGTCCCAGGCCAGGGTGCAGGAGGACAGGCAGGGATGCCAATTGCCAGCAAGTCCTGAGGCAACTGGGAATGGTCTTGCTTCTCTTCTTCACCTTTTACGAGGCCTTTATCCAGGGCTTTTTAGCCTCAACTTGGCCTCAGCTCTCTGCTCCTCTGACCCAAAATCCTCAGTGTCAAGTCCTGGGCTCCAAAGATGGGGAATGGGAGTGGGGGGCTCCTCTCAGATGCTCGTGCCAGCACCTGCTAGGATGCCATCTGTGGTTCTGGAATTGAGATAGCCACGTTGCCACCAGAGAGCCTCGCTCCTGCCACACTGTGGGGGAGCCCCTGCACTCCCTGCCTGCCCCTAGAGCCACAGTTGCCTGGGCCCCAGTGACCTGGACCGGGCATTGAGGGGCTCTAACGTGCTCTTGCTCCCCACCCCAGCCTCTGAATGAACAGAGGCCTGTGCAGACAGGGTCACCTGCTGTGAGGAAGCAGGACAGCTGTTGGTCAGTGGCACATACGGACCTGCCCATAGGGACACCCATGTGCAAAAGCATACCTTAGAGTAACACAGGATTCCAGTAAGTTCTTTCAGAGGACTTCAAGCATTTCATTATGATTCAAATTCTGCCCAGGCCCCCTATCCTTCCACAGACTGAGTTCCTCTGTGTCAGCATTTGGCTCAGGAAATATATTTCCGGCCTGTACCCATCTTTGGTTTCAGCACATCAGTTTGTGTTGGCATTTCATTGCCAGCCCCCCACTCCCTCCAGGCAGCTTGACATAAAGCCAGTGCGTCTATTGTGGGGTGTGCTGGTCTGCCTAAGCCTTCGCTAACCAAGCTTCTGTCTCCTCTGCACAGCCCGGGGGCCCGACTCCTATTCTGTCGGGATAGAGGAGTAAGCTGGTAAGTGATTGCCGTCATACTCACGGTGGGGTGGCTCTAAGGGGCATCCTTGGCATGGGGCTAGAGAGAGGATCCTCCCAGCTGCCGCTACCTCTCCTGCTCCCTCCATGGAAGTTCCTTGCCATTTGCCAGTTTCCTCCACATCTGTCATCTCTTGGGTCCTGGATTCTAAATCCAGAGCTCTCCCAATGCCACTGCACCTTTGCTCCAAAGAGGAGGTGGTGGTTTGGGGTCTGATGCTGGCTTTGGGGCCAGAGATTCTTCTATTGGGACCAGGTGGCCCAGTCAGGCTCTTCTGGCCTTTAAGGGTCCCAGGAATGGGAACCCAATCCTAGCTGAGACCCCGTCATTGCTGCTACTAACCTGGCCCCCACCCACCTCTGAAACCTTCCAGAACACCAGCACACTCTGATATCAGTTTATGAGAAAGTCATATGAGATTAACTCCCAACCTGACAGGGAGGTGCCTTCTACCTGAATGACCCAGACAGACGTTTTACAGGAGGCAATTCCAAGAGTACCACCAAGAAATAGACCATGTGTATCGAGGACCCCCTTCTCCTCCTTCACATGACATGAGTGGTTCTGAGAAGTCTGGTGATAAAGAACCTGGTGCCTTTGGTGGCCCAAGGTTTCCCAGATGTGTGTGGCATGGGACACTCCAGCAGGACCCCTGGCCTGGCCTGGCAACCCCAGCTGCGGAGACACCCTAGGCTGATGTCTGGCCTTCTTCCTGGTCAGCTGAGCCCAGGCTTTGGTGTCTGTTCACCTGTTTTGACAGCTGCTCTTACATTTCCACACAAACCTCTTGTCTTCCTCGCACATTTCTTCTGACAGATCTTACCCTCTATTGAAACAGAGTTTGGCACTTTTATAAAGTAGGTCCTGGCCTCCACAGTGGAGGGTGTTCAGTGTTGCAATTTAGATAAAACTTTGAGAAATAGGAAACACAGGTCAGATCAAGCTACAGAGAAATATATTTCACCTGTGGGCTGTGCGGCCAAGCTGACTTCCTGCCCATAGCCACAGCTCCTAAGGATACGGCCCCCTTACCCAAGGGTCTGTATCACAGGTGGCCAGGGCAGAAGCACGGCATGGTTTGCTATTTGAAGACACTTGTGGAGCTCACATTCGGGTGGACGGGCAGGTGGCCATGCATTCTGCAGCTCTGAGAAGTGTGCTGGTCCCTCTGCTGCTGCAACCCTGGGTCAAGGGCTCCCCAAACCAGCACCCAGGGGTGGGGACAAACCTTGTCCAGCGACAGCACCTCATGGCATTGGGGAGGCGGCTGTGGTAACCTCAGGGTTCTGAGGAGGGCAGGCTGGATTGCTGAGACTGCTCTGAGCACTAGCTGTGCACTTAGGTCCGAGTCCACTCACTTCTGCCTGGGTCTGACCAAATCCTAGCCTAATCCAGTCGGGAAGCTGCAGACAGTGGCTGGTCAGTTTCCAGGAGTCAGCAGCTCAGGTGCCCTGTTCTATTGTATGGCTGAAGCTGCTGCTGGCACTCTGACCACTCACCTAGTGCTGGAGTCCCCGGCCCTCTCTGTGGTCCACCACAGACATGCATATGCAGTGGAGGGTGCTGGGGGGCCCTGTCCTCCAGATTTCAGGTGGTGGGAACCAAGCCTGGTGGGTGAAGGGGACAGTTGAGATAATGACAGCCTAGCCTGATCCTCCTCCCTGTGCTCCTGCCTGCAGGGTGGTCCACCTCCATGGAGATGCCTCGAAGCCTCCTCACCACCGGCCCCACTCGGCCTCTGCTTGGTGGCCCCAATCCTGACATGGGGGCCACTGACCTGACTCCACTCTGAGAACCTGGCCAGGCTGGCAACATGGAGCCCTCCGCTCCCTAGACTTTGCCGAGGGCTGTCCGGACTCCAGTGGGACTCCTAGCCTCCCCTCTCTGCACACCCGTCATAGCCTAGCTCTGAGGGCCCTGTGACCCTTGATTGACGAGCACAGTGGACTGTCCCCTCTGACAAACCCTTTTTTCTGTGGTGTCTGTATTTGTAAATGGTATAAGATGAAGGACAGCACCTTTCTGTCTCAGGCACTGAGCTCTGGGGTTCCCAGATGCCATGTCAGCTGAGTAGCTGGGGCTGGGGGCTGGCCGCCCACATGTCCCACATTGGCTTTATCCAGCCCCCCAAGCCAATGGGGGGTCGACACCCTGAGAACTCAGCAAACCAGCAGTAGATCATTTATTGGAGGGTGAAGTGCTGTCTTCACAGGAGTTATTACTGGGGTGCTTGTTGTCGGGGAAGGAAATGAAATGGGGTCTGCATCATGGTCAATGAAGGAAACAGTGCCTGTCCCCTGTCCCTATGTGTGCGGCCTGGTTGGCACTGCTGCTTTGTGTCCTCTGTTGCTTCCCCTTCCTGCTCAGGCCCTTTGGTGCAGGGCTGCCTCCCATGCTTGCAGCCCTTTCCCACAGCCCTGCCCTCTGGGCAGCCCAGGTTTCTGCACTCAAGGCCGGGGTCTTGAGTCTGAGTCTGGGTCTTCCCAGGGGCAGAGGTGCAGGTGCACAGTCTGTTGACAGCAGTTGGTCTAGTGGCCCCTCTCCAAATCCTGCACCTTCTCAGAGGTGGCTTTGCACACATCTCAGACCTCCTCCAAGTGGAGGGACTTATGCTCGGCCAGTCCACCCACCCTGGGAGGGACCTGAACAACTTCTCTGCTCGCTCTGTGCCATTTAAATGTCACTTTGTGTTTCTCTTTGATCTGTTTGGTCCTGGGTTCCTGTGGTGGGCCCTGCCTTTGGGAGGAGGGCCCCATCTGAGGTGGCCAAACATTTTTTTTTCCGGATGAATCACCTGGGCAACAGAAAGGCAGAAGGGTTGCCCAGTCCTAGGGTAGCAGGGCACAAACTGCCTCAGCATGGACCTTAGCCTGGTGGGTGGGTGGGCCTGTGCAGCTCCCCACCCTGGGATTGGGGGTTGCAGAGAAGCTCGCTTTCTGAGGACCTGCCCTAGAAAGGATGATGTTTCTGGGGCAGCCACCAGCTCTCTGCAGAGCATGCGTACAACTGGGGACTTTGTCCAATGGGGTTCTCGTTCTCTCTCCAGTTGGGCCTGTGAGCAGAGTGCTGCCTTATGCACAGCTCTCGACCATGTTCAGGCCCCCTTCCCTGGCCACTTGGCTCTCTGTCTCGCCTTCCCACCCACCTACGGGTGTGTTATTGGGTACACACCAGCACACACACAAGCTGGCTGTCTCCCTTCTCTCCCCCTCTTCACCTACCAGCACCCTGGCCTCTCGCCATTGGTTTTGGTGCCAGTACTCTGAAGGACAGGATGCAAACTGTCCTGTCTTGGACTTCATGTGCTATCATTTGATGTATTGTGATTGGCTAGTTTATGTTCATTTTTACTGTATATTTATAGTAATAAAATCATGCAGCGTTATGCTGTCCACTCATTTCCCCAGGCATTGCACTGCATCAGTGAGGTCTGACTCCAGGAGGGAAGTGAGGGCTGCATGGGAAAGACACCATGTATGGTGCTGGTTCCTCTTGTGGACATTGTGCTAATTCTTGGGTTGGAGTGAATGGTTCTTGGGAGTTTGGCTCAGTCTTCTGAGCAGGTGGAGAAGGAACCCAGGGCCTCCAGGTTTTTTAGGGGCTGTTGCAGTCCCCATCTGCGTCGCTGATTCACCCCATAGATGTTTCCGGAGCACCTACTATGTGTCAGCAGAAGGCAAGATGGGCAATCGGAGCTTGCGTTCTAGTCAGTGAGACTGCACAAATAAATTCACATCTTCCCCAGATTTGGTTACCATTAGGAAGAGAGCAGGTGACAAGATGGAGTGACATGGGGGACTTAATTTAACCCACGGTCTGGAAGAGCATCCGAGGCAGCTGGCACAGCGAGTACAAAGGCATGGAGGCAGGAGTAAGCCTAGTGTTCACTGAGTGGAAAGAAACACGAGTGGCCCCGAGCATTGGAATTGAGGGATGTGGTGCAGATACTGCAAGACCTTGTAGGGGCAGGGTTTTATTCTAAGATCAGAGGTTTTTAAGCAAGGGAGTGACTGACTTCAGATGTCATGTGGAGAATGGATTAGAGGAGCAGGTTTGGCTGCCATGATGCTGGAGCCCTGCTTGGCTCGTTTCCCTGCCCAGCCAGTGGTTTACCAATAGGGAAAAGCTGGTGCCCCAGAATGCCCAGGCAGCACTTGTTTGTACCACCCCTGGCCAGCAGGGCCCCCAGCTCCTTTGCAAACACAGTTCCAAGTTCCCTCTACAGACCCCTTCTTTAATTCAGGCACTCAAGAGTGGAACCAGTGTTCTTCACTGGCTAGTCCCTGCCCCAAGGAAGGACTGCCACCTTTGGTTGCCCCTGGGTCTGGCATGGTCCCAGTGTGGGAAGAAAGGTGCTCAGTGTCAGATGAGTTCTTGCATGGGCTACACTGGATCTCCCTTAGTCCCCCAAATGAACCCACCTCCTTCATTTAATGTCTGGTGTCAGGGAGAGGTTGGGCACAGGGTGCCATTCTTCTGTGCCTCCTACCTCATACTGGCCCTGCAGCCTGGAAATGGCCCTCTCAGGATGGGCCCTTCCCCTCACTGACCTCTCCCCTTCAAACACAGTTACTTGCTTTGGCACCTGGCCTCCTGTCAGGGTGGTGTTGAAGGCTACCCTTCTGAGCCCTTACTCTGCAGAGGGCCACAGTGGGGAAGAGAGCCTCCCTCTTTGGGCCCTTATTACCCATATCTCCTGACAACACACCATGGACCAGTGAGTGAGTTTCTGGTGGATCCCACCAACTCTTGCCTGTCCTCTGCCCCCTTTTCCCTCCTGCTCAGCCCTTCCTCAGGGCAACCTTCCCTGTGCCATACACCTTGACCTTACTGCATGGCTCTCCCAAGGGTGTGCCCGTGGCAGCAATCCTGAGTTTCTTAAGCATATTCATGCCCATTGTGGGGAGGCAAATGGAGCTTGGGCCACCTGGGGGAGTGAGTGGCCCCAGGACTCGGGAACCCCAGTGACATCTTTCTTGACTTCCTTCTGCACAAACATGGGGTAGATACCTGAGGCAGAAGGCAGGTTTTCTTTCGTGGACACTGGGTAAGAAACAGGGTGGGAACCTAGGGTAGGATCCTGGCTGTATCACGAACTGTGGAGCCCCCTTAGGCGTCCTGCCCCTATGAGCCCAGGGTCCTCTTTAGGAAATTGGGGAACTTCCTGCCAGCCAACTTGGGACTGAAACTAGAGGATGCAAAGGGTGGGAGATGCATGAGGTGGCCTTGAAACTTGCTTGGGGAAGAGGGGGCTGCACTGTTCCAAAGAGGCTGGCTGGCTACTGTCTCACCAGACCCTGCTGTGGTCTTCCATTTTCCTTGGCAACCTGGCTTCCCTTCCCCTGGCCTAGCAGGTCACAGATCCCGCCTACAAGGGCTGTACTATTGGTGTGGGGGCCTGGCCCCAACACTGGTCTCCTTTTTGTGCAGGTGCTGGGGCTTGTGCGGGTCCCGCTGTATACCCAGAAGGACCGAGGCGGTGGCTTTCCCAACTTCCTGATGTGCAGGATACTTGGGGCGTTGGGCTCGGCCCCAGCCCGGGACTTAAGTCATTTCAGCCCTAGGCGACTGGGTGTAGGGAGCCCCAGGGCTTCTCGCCATCCACCCCCAGATCAGGACTGAGCGTGGACCCGGACTGTGGGGCAATTTGAGCTTTACCAGACCCTTTTGTTCGTGCTGTTATGGGGTCAGACAGACCAGCAGCGATCTACGATTGGAGTGTTAGGTTGTGCCCTCCGGTTGCCCGGTTCATCTGCGCCCTCCTGGGGGAGGCAGGCGGCGCCCACATGCCCAAGGAGGCGCTGGGGGCAGGCACGCGACTCGGTCCCGCAAAGGCGATGTGATCTTTGGGGATCCTGCTGCTCTCCTTCGGACCGGCAGTCTGAGCCCCGAGTCTCTCACTCTCCCCAACCCGCAGGCCCGAAATCCTTATTCCTTGAAGTCAAGCTCTGGTCCAGCGAGGGAGGGAACTGGGCACATTGCAGCCTGGGCGTTGTGATTTTCGAGTGCCACGAACTGCGACGCCGCCCCTCGGGGTTTGCGGCTATTGGGTGCAGACTGGAGGGCGCGCCGATCCTACTTTTGCACACGCCCTTTGCTCCTCTTAACGACTCGTCGGCCCGTCCTAGTAGGCTCTCTCCCGTCCTACGTTATCGACTGGCGGAGGGGGCGACGCTGCCCGTGGATTGGTCGGATGCGGTGGGGGCGAGCCAGCGCATGCACTTAAGGGGGAGGTGCTCGGGGGTAGGGGGCAGGGGCAGTGCCAAGATGTCCGCACCGCCGCTGGAGCTGAAGCAGATTAGCCAGGTGGAGGCGATGCGACTGGGTCCGGGATGGAGCCACTCGTGCCACGCCATGCTGTACGCCGCCAACCCCAGGCAGCTTTTCGGCAGCATCCCCATGCGCTTCTTGGTGCTGGTGAGGACGCGGGCGGACGGTGGCCGGGGTGCTGCTCGTACCTGCGCCTGTGACCCAGCGCTCCCTTGCAGATGCAGATGCGCTTCGATGGGCTGCTGGGCTTCCCCGGGGGCTTCGTGGACCGGCGCTTCTGGTCACTGGAGGACAGACTGAACCGGGTGCTGGGCCTGACCCAGGCAGACTACCTGATCTCGCACCTAACCGAGGGCCCGCACCGAGTTGTCGCGCACCCGTATGCGCGGCAGCTAACGCTGGAGCAGCTGCATGCTGTGGAGATTAGCGCAGTGCACTCCCGCGACCACGGCCTGGAGGTGGGCCCATCCCTCTCCACCCCCCGGATTTGGCTCTGGTCCCGCGGAAGGCACCGGAAGGCACCGATGGATAGCACGTCCCCCTGAGGGCCCCCTAGCCAAGTTGGGTAGGGTGTCACTGCCTCTGGCATCGGGCTTGGGAAGAGGGACCTGAGGGTGTAAGGCTGGGGCTCCCTCCAGGCTGTGTTCCATCTGCCTTGCTGCCTGCCATTGCCAGTCCTAGGAGTAGGAAGTGGGATTGGTTGGGGCGGGGGATGGGATGGAGCGCAACCTTCTGAAGATGGTGGGAAGTTCAAGAGCAGAAGGGGCACTTGCAGAGCTGGAAATGGAGGTTGGGTTCTCATGGTGAGGGTTGAAGGCTCTTGTGATTTGTGGGTGTTATGGTCTGGAAGTGACAGTGGTGTTTGGGATTCACCTGCCAGAACGGAGAGCTGGCTGACTTCTGCCTCACCAGACCCTGCTGTGGTCTTCCATTTTCCTTGGCAACCTGGCTTCCGCTTCCCCTGGCCTAACAGGTTACAGGTCTCTCCTACCAGGGCTGTACTATTGGTGTGGGGGCCTGGCCCCAACCCTGATCTTTTTGTGCAGGTGCTGGGGCTTGTGCGGGTCCTGGTGTATACCCAAAAGGACCAAGTTGGTGGCTTTCCCAACTTTCTGAGCAATGCCTTCATCAGCAGAGCAAAGTACCAGCTCCTCTTAGCCCTCAAGGTGCTCAATATGATGCCTGAGGAGAAGCTGGCTGAGGCTGTTGCTGCAGCCACTGAGAAGCATAAGAAGGCCCTGGCAAAGCTGCTCCCATCTTCCTGAGGTTGCTCCTGTACTGTCTTCGCCCTCCCTTGACTGTGCCCATGAGCTGAGACTGGGCCCTGAAATCCTGTGGGAGTGTGTCTTCTAGCCTTTGTGTTTGTAACCCTTGCTGACTGTATGGGGCGAGTGGGCATCTCAGCTCCACTGTCTTGAGAAGTCACAGGGCCAGCTGGAACCTCAGGTTGGTCAGTGGGTGGCCTGGGGATGCTGGGCCTGGCTGTCTAGGTCAGGACATTTCTCACCCATCTTGACGTTTAAACCCACCACCTGAGTCTCTTGGGCTGGGGGTAGCCCAGGTGCTGCCTGATTTTCCAAGTGGGTAGGTGCACAGACACTCAGACCAGCGAGAAGTCTGGTCTCATGGAGGATGCCTTTGTCTCAGTTGATTCATTCCTTTCAACTGCCCTCTGTGCCAGCCCTGGGGCCTAGAGGAGCCAGCTTGGGTAGGCTGTTAGCAGTACTTGGCGAGATTTCCTTTTGGGTTAGTAAACTATAGGAGAGGCTTCAAAACCACTTTACCCCACTGGAGCTTGGTCCCCAAAGACAGGATCATGGGCCCAGCTGTAGATGGAGTTGTTGAAGGGACAGTAAAGTGGCTCCTCTGCTGTTCTGTTCTTTGGTTCTGTGTGCCCAGGGCTGGGTGCAGGAGGACATCCCCTTCCTTTTCCCACTACCTGGAGACTTAAGGACAGGACCAAGGTCCAAGAACACTGGGCTTCCTATCTTGGGGGTGGCAGGGAGTGTGTTGCTGTCTACCTCCCTGTTTACATGTGGCACTACCAGCCATGGACCTCTCTGGGCTGTCAACTTGGTCTGGGGCTTCTGTGTCAACTGTCCACAAGAGGCCCCTTTTCTGATTCTGGTGGTTCTGGCTACACCTGGGCTGAGCCTGCTGTTCTCTACTATGCTTTGAAGCCTCCTTTTCTCCATTCCCAGTATGGTCTGCAGGCAGGTCCGGGGGATGGTCTGGAAATACCCACCAAGTTTGCAGAACGACAAAAGCAGAGCCATCACAGGCAGGAAGGCCACCACTGGCGGTCTCCTATGGCCCTATGTCTGGCAAAACCTCAGCAAACCTACCGGGAAGTTTCCACAGTGCCTGCCCAGCCTGCTAAGGAAAGCGGTGCTCCCAGCCCAGCCTGGGCATCTGTTCTACCTGAGAGCCTTGTTGAAGCAGCCACACTGGGCAAAGGCACGTCACTCTGTAAATAAAACACCTGTACCTTGCTCTTCTCCTGTTCCTTGGAGCACGGGGCATGCTTGGCTCTCTAGGTAGCTCCTATTGAATCACAGGGGCTCTGAGCAATAGTGGCCCCAGTTGCAGGGGATGATGAGCAGGACGGGTCACCAAGTCAGCCCCACTATGAGCACAATATTCTCTGTCCTGGCAGAGGAGGGCCTGGGCCCCAGCAGGCCATGGGCTGGGGGTCTCGGCATGACGTTCCCCTTGTTTTGCTGTCAGCCAGTACTGCATAAATTATGACTGGAACTGAGCCCCTCACCAGCTGATCTTAAATTTTATTTTCCAGCAAATGACATGCTCCTCACTCAACAGGGAAAACCTGAGTGTGGTGCCTGTGGTGCATGGGGATATGCTCTCTACTCAAGGTCCTGTCTGCTCTGGGCCTTACCACCATGTCTGGACAAGGCCTTCATCTTGCCTCCATGGGGGCCTTGCTGCCTGGCATGGGCCACAGCCCAGTCCTGCCTCTCTGCTAGCTGCTCCTAGGGGCCAGTCCTCTGGCCCTTGCTGGGGCCTAGGCTGCTGCAGCTGCCTGCTCACTGCCCTCCTGTCTTCTGGGCACACAGCTTCAGGGTGGATCAATCACCCAACGTCAGATTCTGAGAAGGGAAACAGAGGACTAAAGTGGGTGTTCGCTCAGCTCCCAGTGGACCCTGCCATCCGGGATTGGGTCCTGGGCTGGTCAGCACTCACCGTCCCTTGGGCTAAGGCTCCCGCCAGTTCTCTTTCCCATTGAGCACCTGCAGCTTCTCCAGGCCCTGGGTCACTGAGCACAGCACTCGCCCTGAGGATGGGAACAGAGACTTCAAGTCTGGGCAGCAGTGGGAGAAGGGGTGCCTGTGGGGGGAATGGGTGACCTGGAGGGTCAGTAGGTTGTAGTGGGGCCACCCCAGGGGTCTGAGCTGACAAGGTTCTTCCTGTTACTCCATGTCTGGTCCCTGGGTCGGGGTGAGGGTCATTGGCTGCCCTCCCAGAGACTCACCCATTTCATGGACTCGATCCTCCAATGCTCGTGACAGCTCGGGGAGGCTCAGGGCCTGCAGGGAGGCCTCCCAGCCTTTGGAATCTGTGGGGCAGAGGGCCAGGTGAGCTGTGGTCTATTTGCTCACAGGCCCTGCCTCTGTGCTGAGCTGCTATGACCAGGAGAACCACCCAACAGTCAGTGCCTGCGTGACCCCCATTACATCAAAATGTGTTCTGCTTGCTGACCAAAGCACTAACTGCTTGTCAGGGACCAGCCCCAGGAATGAAACCCTCCTGTGAGGCTGTGCCCCAGGGTTTGCCAGCCCAGCCCAGGCTCCAACTGGAGGCTGGAAAAGTCACTTGAGGTCTCGGACAGCACAGTTAGCCATGGCCCAAAGGCTTTGCCTCCCACCACCAGGAGAGATGGTAAGGAAATGGGCTGGGGAGGGCAGGAACACCCTAATTCTGGAGTCTGGGATTGTGTTTGCAAGGGGGCCCGGGAGTGTAAATGTGGTTAAGTGCTGAGACAAGTGGTAAAACCCAGCCTGAGGAGGCATCTCTGCCCAGTCCTGGGCCAGGACACTGCTCTCCTTACCAGCTGTGGGAAGGGTTGGGCCCAGGGTGGCCCCGAGAGGGGACTCGTCTCGCCTCACTCGGGCTGACAGCTCAGCCTGACCGGCTCTGCAGGACACAAGACCAAGTGCTGGTGAGGCGAGAGTCCTGGCAACTGCTTTCCATGGCCCCAGAGGGCAGGGGAGCACAGGGGATGACGGACACCCCACCTTCCACCTTCCTGGGCTTGGCAAGCACCCCAGGCACCTACCCACACTGTTAAGCTCTCTGGACACAGCTGGCAGAGTATCCAGATTTTCAGGGTCCCACTTCTGCCTGGTCTACCCCACAGGGAGGAACAGCCAAAATGAAAATGGGGGAAGGAGGCCGGCAGGGAGTGACCCCAGGAGGCCCTGAAAGCAAGTCCTTTGTTGAAGAATCTGGAGGGAACTCAGGGTCAGCCCAGGTGCCTACTCACCGCAGCTGGTCGAGGATGAGGGCAGCGTCCTGAGCCAGGGCCCAGGTCTCCTGCAGCTGGGCAAGGATGTCCTTGCGGGTGCCATCCTGCTCCAGGAGGCAGCTCTCCACCACAGCCCGCAGCTCCTGCTCCTGAAACACCTGGCCCCGCATGGCCTCCACCTCCTCACAGCGCTGGGGAGAGAGGTGGGAGGTGAGGATGGCAGGTCAGCGAGTGGGCCAAGGATTCAGGAGACAGGAGGTCGATGGGCCTTGGCTGGGACCACCCCATCCTGTGCTTCTGCCTGCCCCTCTCCTGGTATGAGAGGGCCTGTCTCTACCTCAGAGTCCCTCCTGCTTTGGATCCCTTCCTGTGAGCCCTCTGGTATCCACAGCACCCTCTTGTTCTCTGCCCTCACCCTATCTCTTCTGTGTCCATCTGACCTCCTACCTAATGTCCCTTATCTTCTGAGCCTTCTTCCTGTGGGCCTGCCTGCACATCTCCCCTTCAGGGTATAAGCTGTAATGCTTTCAGCCTTCACTGTCCTGTCACCCACTGTATCTTCCCTCTGCAGGTTTGTGTCTCCAGACACCTCTCTTTGCCAGTTCTGCACACCCCCTCCCCTGCTCTCCCCACCTACTTTGTGCAGCTGGATGGCAAGCTCCTGCATCTCAGCTTCCAGTCTGTCGGCATAGGCCAGCTCCAGGGCATCACTGGGGGGACGGGCACTGCTGTGCCAGCGGGCAATGGCAGAAGTCATCTTCCTCTTGGGTCCAAACAATCTGCAGGGGGAATGGGAAAAGGACTCAGATCAACATTTGCCACATGCCTAGAAGCTCCACAGACCATCTTTCCATTAAGATGGTTCCCCTAGGAAAGATCCCAGCCTTGATGAGGGACAGTGGTCCTGGATTCCTGCAGCAAAGGACAGAAACAAAGGGTTGTAAGAAGTGATGATCTCACCGGAAGCTGTTCCCCACCCCATCTCTGCCTGGTCCCCTTCCCAGCTGGGCTGCTGCTTTCACTAAACAGGGAACTCAGCAGACCGGCTCTAGGCTATGGATGACCATCTGCCAACTCAGAAAGCTCTCAAAAGTGAACAGGCAGAAAATGTCTGGGTGCCCCGAACACAGCACTGTCAGCTGGGCCAGCTTGGGGCACCACAGGACCCAGGCCATCTGCATCTAGGCCAGGAGCAGCTGTAGGATGGAGAGAGGACAGCTGACTACAGGAAGAAAGCAGATTTCTAGAGAAAGCAGCTCTTTTATCCAAATGTTGGAGAGCCGAAACATCAGCTGGTCCCAGAACCTGGGCTGAAATAAGGGGCGTGCAGCCACACATGGCCCCTCTGGACTCACGTGACACCGATTTCCTTTAGGTCGCTCTCAGTGAGGGTCAGGAAGATTCGAAGGTCCACATCCTGTTCCTCGAACAGCTGCAGGTACTTCAGACACCCGATCTGTTCCAGCAGTGTGGCAAGGTCCTAGAGGGCAGAGGGGCCAGGACAGGTCAGAGGATGGGCACAGCACAAAGACATGGGGACAAAAAAGGGCACACAATACAATGGGGAGCCAATTTTCTCCTGCTAAGTGTGTATTCATGAGGTCACTTTTAAGGGTGAGATTTGAGCCCTGCTGATCCCCCAAGTTCAGCAGCAGGACAGTGACTTGACTGCAGGCAGAGAGCCCAAGCTGCCCCCTCCTCTCTCTCTGCCCTCAGGCAGAGCAGGGAGGGAGTCCAGAGAACTTTTCATCTGTGTCTTTGGATCTAGTGTCTTTTCATTTCAGCCTGAAGTACACCTTTAGAATTTCCTGTAGGGCAGGTCTGCTAACAACATTCTCTTAAGTCTTTGCTTACCTGGGACTGTCTTATTAATTTCTCCCCTCACTTTCCAAGGACAGTTTTTGCTAGATACAGCATTCTTGGTTGAGTTATTTTTCTTTCATTATTTTGAGTATGTCATCAAATGTCTTTCTGGTCTCCATGGTTTCTGATGGGAAAATTAGCTGTTAATCTTACTGAGATTCCTTTGGGGGTGATGAGTCACTTCTCTTTCTTCAAGATTATCTTGTTTTTTTGACAGTTGGATTATGTTATGTCTAGGTGTGGATCTGAGTTTAACTTACTTAGAGTTCATTTAGCTTCTTGGATGTGCAGATTCATGTTTTTGATTAAATTTGGGAAGATTCGGCTATTTTTCAAACATTTCTTTCTGCTTTCCTCTCCCACTCCCTCTCCTTCTGGAGCACCGTATGTGCATGTTGTATGCTTGATGGTGTCTTACAGGTTTCTGCTTGTATTTCTTCAGCCTTCTTCCTGTTTCTCAAATCGGATGATCTCAATTGGTCTGTCAAGTTTTCTGATTCTTCTGCGTACTCATATCTGCTCCTTAGCCCCTCTAGGGAAATTTTCATTTGTTTTTATATAATACTTTTCAGCTCCAGAATTTGTTTGGTTCATTTTATTTCTATCACTTTCTTGATGTTCTCTATTTAGGTGTAGTTTCCTTTAGCTCTTTGAACAATATTTTTAAAAGCTTGTTTAAAGTCTTCGTCCAATAAGTCCAGTGTCTAGGCTTCCTCAGGGATAGCTTCTACTATTACTGCTTTTTCTTACTGTCTATGAGACACACTTTCTTGTTCTCTGCCTTTTTTTCTTCTTTTGAAAACTGGACAATTTAATGCAGCAATTCTGGAGATCCAATTCTCCTTCTCTGGGGTTTCTTGTCTATGTTCTTTCTCGTCTGTGGACACTGAATTCTCTACTCAGTTAGCTTAGTGGTCAGCTGAGGATTAGACAGAGATTCCTTTAAACACTGGAACCTATAAATTTCCCAGTCTTTTCCAAATAGCTTTGTATGCTTGTTGGGGCACATCCTCAACATTCAACCTCTGTCCTAGCCTCTGCTTCCTGCTTCTCAAAGCCTCATGATCACCACTGGTATTCTCAGGTCTTTTGTGACCATACACACAGCCTTGAGCATGTAAGTGACTCCCAGGAATAAGTCAGAGCTTTTCAAAGCTCCTATGGACATTTCCTTCCCCAGTTTTTCCTTTTAAGTTTTGTGGTTAATCTTTACATCCCAACTGTTATCCAACACCTCAGACAGCTGCAAAGTTAAAACATATCCCTGTAATTACTTTCAACACATGGCTTCCAAGGAGAGGGCTTTTGGGGTTGAGTACACAAGCTCTGAATCAAGTCCAATACAGCCTTGTAAGCATGTCTTCTAGGGAACCATCAGACAGGTCTAATAAGGCAAATTCTTTGAGTCTGAAACTCTGAAAGCACTCCAGCTCTGCTCTACCCCCTCAGTGACTGTCACAGCTACCTTTGCATTTAAGGACTTGAGAGGTGCAGCTGCCTGTGGAACCTGGGAGTACATGCCCTGGAGATACCCGCTGGGGGCAGCGGTGTGCCAGGGAGAGGGGGACTGCGAGGAGAAGCCAGCAAAGTCATAGGCTTCTAGTGAACAGAGCAGAGCTGTTACTCGAACAAATAAATGGCAAGTACTCACCTCTTTGTCTTTCATTTTTGTACCATCTATGCCCACAAAGGGCAAAAGAACTCAATAAGCACACATTAGACAGTTGAGCTGCTATGTCATACCTGTAATCCCTAAGAAACTGCTTAGTCAGAATTGCGGGCAACTACTCCTCGTGGTTTAAGGAACTGTAGCCCTGGCCTGAGCATGACAAGCCGCCAGTATCCTGGCCGCGCTTGTCTCTAAGTCTCAACATAAGGCTGCATGAGGAACATGACTGACAATCACTCAGAGGGTTGCCATGGGAATTAGATCAAAGGATGCTCATTATGCTCATTATGCTTTAGAACTTGCTCTGCTTTCCTTATCAGCAATGTAACATAAACAATCTCTAGCAAGGAGTATATGAAACCTTGCATCTGGCCAAGATGTTTTATGGACCCTGACTCAGACTGGTCACTGTGACCCCTGTTACTGTCAAATGCCTAATGGCTATTGACAATTTATGAATTTTAGCCTTGTATCTCTCGTATGTATCCTCCTCAATAAAAGGCATAATGGATGGAGGTTTGGCTGCTAGAGAGGCAGTCACCTTCCTTCCCCCAGACATAACAAAGTGTCCTGGGTAAAAGTTTGTTCCGCCGTGGTCACGAAGTCTCTGCTGGACAGAGCAACTTCCAACCAAGCCTAGGGTGTATGTGGCACCTCCGCCATACCAGAATGACCCATAATGAGGAGTTTTTTTCTTTTTTAAAAAAATATTTACTGATTGAAGAGAGAGAGAAACATCCATTTGTTGCTCCACTTATTTATGCATTCAGTGGTTGATTCTTGCATGTGTCCTGACCAGGGAATCAAACCTGCAACCTTGGTGTATCTGAGCTACTTGGCCAGGGCCAAAAACAGCAATTTTCATTAAGTGCATACTATGTGCCACTTTGTCTCTGCTTCACCTGCATCTTGTCACTGACTCCTGAAAACAGCTCTATGAGATCAGTCCTATTTTTCTCCTCCCTAGGCTCAGGGAGGCTGAGTCAAGTATGGAAGTGAGTACTATAAGCAAAGGGAGAGACAGATCCCTCCTGGGGGAAGGAACAGACACAAACCCTGCAACTGGGACCTCCAACCTTAAGAATCTCTCAGCCCAAGGACCTTTAGAGATCATTTGGGGAAAAGCCACCACCAATAGTGCCTGGCCCATCATAAGTACACAATGGAGCCTCACAAATCACAAAAGGCACACTGTTTCTAACAGTGTGACTACCAGTTTCACAAATGGTCTTACCTGGGGTCCTGAATAGGGGAACCTTTCAGTCTGGGGGATAGATCCTGAAGAACAGGATGCCCTGGAAGTCCCAGTGCTGGGAGGCCACTGGTTGTCACTGTTGCTGTAGCGATTCTTGGTCTTCATATAACTTTTGGTTTGTTTGCGAACCGAGCTTTTATGTGCATTATCCGAATCCTGTGGCAAGAGGTGTGTGTTTAAAGTAACACTGAAGGACTAATCATCAGGGAAGTACAAATTAAACCTACAATGAGGTATCACTTCACACCTGTCAGAAGGACAATCATCAATAAATTAACAAGTGTTGGTAAAGATGTGAAGAGGGAACTCTCGTGTACTGTTGGTGGGACTGTAAATTGGTGCAGCCACCATGGAAAACAGTATGGAGATACCTAAAAATATGAAAAATAGAGCTGCCAAATGATCTAGCAATTACATGTTCTGAGTATCTGAAGGAAACAAAAACTAATTTGAAAAGATACATGCACCCCCATGTTCACTGCAGCCTTACTAGTAAATAGCTGATATATGGAAGCAACCTAGGCGTTCAACAGGTGAATGGATCTTGCTATGTGCAAGAACATGGATGGACCTAGAGGGTATTATGCTAAGTGAAAGAAGAGAAATATACCACATGATTTCACTTGCATATAAACTCCAAAACCAAAACAGAAACCAATATACGGACACAGTGAACAAGCTGATAACTGCCAAAGGGGACAGCAGTGGGGAATGGGAATAGAAAAAGGTGTAGAGGAAGAGTGCATGAGCTTTGCAGTCAGCCAGAACTGGTTTTATGTCCCAGTTCTGTTACTATTAAGTTGTGAAGCCTTGGATAAATCCCTTACAAAAAAATAAACCCCAAAACCAAACATCCATAACAGAACTGCTCAAAAGATAAAGTAACACTGCCCTGGCCAGTATGGCGCAGTTGGAGCACTGTCCCGTAAACTGAAAGGCTGCGGGTTTGAGCCTCGGTCAGGGCATGTCTGGGTTGCAGCTTTGATCCCTGGTCGGGGATGCATATGGAAGGCAACCAATCAATATTTCTCTTTCTCTTTCTCTCTCTCACCTTTCCTCTCTCTAAAAAAGAAGTGAAAGACTCTCCTTGTGTGAGGATAAAAACAAACAAACACTAAAGGTCTCACAGCAGACATGGCTGCATCCAAACTGCTCGCTGCCCCATGATTCCAGCTTCTACTCTCGATCTGTGCCACTTGCCTCACAGTGTGGGAAAGATTTGAAACTCCCCCATCTGCCACAGAGGCTATGACTGAGGTCACCTAAACCCAGGTGGTTCTCCTAGAGAGTGGCCCTGGACCCTGTTTGTCCTAGCCAACAGAGACATGTATTAAGTCCCTGTTACGAGACTCACCCATCTCAAATGAACTGTTAGCACCCTCCATGACACCAAGAAAGGGGCGGGGGATGAAAGATAAGAAATACGGAGAAGCCTTACCTCATTGCTCTCCAAAGAGGCCTCGCTGCTGACTCCTGGGGCTCTTCCCAGGCCCTCGCTGCTACTGCTGCTCCGCACAGCCCCAAGGTGGGCACAAAGGGCCTGCTCTTCTGACAACAGTGAAGACAAGGACAGCTGACTACAGGACTCACTCACAGTGCCTCCCCAGAGCCTGAGCTGTTTCATCAACTCCTTAGATAGTTCACTGTGTCCTGTTTCATGCTGCCTGTATGGCCTGCTCCTTCTCCTCTACGCACACGGGGGGGCAGTGTTTTTTGTTCTGTTCACTGGTAAATCCAAGCATTTAGAACAATACTTGGTACACAGGGCACTCAGTAAACAGCTGCTGAATGAACAAAGACATTTCCCTGAGGGCTCACCAATCAAGAAGGTAAACCTGCCCTGGCTGGCTGGTGTGGCTCAGTGGATTGAGTGCCAGCCTGTGAACCAAAAGGTCACAGGTTCGATTCCCAGTCAGGGCAAATGCCTGGGTTGTGGGCCAGGTCCCCAGTTGGGGGCGTGCGAGAGGCAATCACACACTTATGTTTCTCTCCCTCTCTCCCTCCTTTCCCCTCTCTCTAGAAATAAATAAAATCTTAACACATTAAGCACCATGTCAGTCACTGGTGACAGACACTATACTAAACGGAAAGGAAGACAAAACAGGCTGGGTGCTTAATATGTCAAAAAAGAATAAGGTAAACCTGTCTGGAGCAGCTCCCCCAGATCCTGCATGGAAATGCTGGCTGGAAGCTTCTTCTCTCCTGTGTCCTGTGACCATGCCAGACTCTGACTCTCCTCAGAAGAGCCTTCTATGTCTTTCATTCTCTTGTTCTCTACTGGACAGACTCACCACAGCACCCAAGCCCTGGCAGGATGGGGGTGGGGTGGGGTGGGGAAGGCACATGGGAATCCTAAACCTGGCAAAGCCCCTAGCCAGGCATTGTGGAGTGGAGTGGGGTGGGGGTAGCACACATACCCCGACTGCTGCTGCTGCTGCTCTCCACGTCCCGATCGTTGATGGGGGAGGTGACATCTCTGTAGCAGAGACCCTCCGCTTCCAGGAGATTCTCATCACTGCTGTTGAAGGTGACATAGCCCCGTGGAGGCACCTGCTCTGTGGTCAGAATGGGCACATAAACCCATACAAATACAAAAGGGAAGACAAGCTTTGACAGGTATAGTTCAGTTGGTTGGGCGTTGTCCCACAAACTGAACTGTCGCTGGTTCAATTGCTGGTCAGGGCACATGCCTGGCTTGTGGGCTGGTCCCTGGTCAGGCTTACGGAGGAGGCAACCTATTGATGTTTCTCTTTCACGTCAATGTTTCTCTCCCTCTCTTTCTCCTTTCCTTCTCCTCTCCCCCTCTCTCTGAGAATATATAACTACAATCATTAAAAAAAAAGGGGGGGGGGTTGCGGAACAAGTTCCTCCTTCCAAATGTGACCACCTTCTCAGAGGAACCTTGGTGTAAAGGCCCAGAATTTAGGCAGGCAGAAAGGATATTTGTATCTTCCTGGCCATTATCTCATCCACTGACCACAGTAACCTGGACATACTGTTATGTGTAGTTTGAAGGTGAGGAGACAGGCTCTGAGGGGCTGAGAGACCAACCTTGTGTCCCAGGGCAAGTGCACCGCGGAGTCAAAGCACCTGGGCAAGCCTGGTGCCTCTCCCACGCTATGCTCTTTCTTTTCCAAATGCAAAGAGTAGGAAATGGTAAGCTGTGTTTTCAATCTCCTGAGAGCAAGAAAAACTATACCACTCGGTGTCCCTTTTAGCTGGAAGTATCTAATCTCACACACCAGCCTTTATGGTCCCTGTGACTTTTCAACACAGGCATTTAAGGGTTTCCTCTTCTGGTCAGTCAACTCCAGCCAAAATAAGATCTGGCTGAGCAGGAAGGTTGGAGGCCCTGGGCTAAAAATTAACTACAGCAATACCAAATTACACAACCTTTGAACATACCTGCCTGCAAGAAAACAAGGAGGAAATGCAGAACAGAAACCAGAGTTCCACTCCAATTTTGTCCCTGCCCCTTCCTCACAGGAAATGCATTTATTTGCGTAAACAGACTGGCTGATAGGGCCGTGACTAATTTATTTTCTTCGTTATACCTTTCTGTAATTATCAAGGCTTTTTACAATCTGTGTATTTACCACTCAAAAAAAATTTTTTTATTGTTGGCAAAGAACATATGTACCTATAGGAAATTTAGCCCTGGCTGGTGTGGCTCAGTGGATTGATTGAGTGCTGGCCTGAGAACCAAAGGGTCACAGGGTTGATTCCCAGTCAGGGCACATGCTTGGGTTGCAGGCCAGGTCCCTGGTTGGGGTTGCACGAGAGGCAATCACACACTGATGTCTCTCTTCCTCTCTTCCTCCCTCCCTTCCTCTCTCTCTAAAAATAAATAAAATCTTTTTTTAAAAAAAGAAAAGAAATTTTAAATATAAGGTGTAAGAAGAAAAAACAAAATTTGCCTGAAATGCCACAACCAAGAGCCAACTATCATCATTATTTTGGTGAACATTTTTCGAGCCTTCTCTGTGGGTACATAAAAAAAATGTGTACAAATGACTTTCAGCCCTAGATTATTTGGTAACTTCAAAGAATTCCATTAAAAAAAAAAAGATTTGTTGGATGGCTACACAGATGAACTGCACTCTGCCTCCAGAGTAAGACCCATCCTTCTTATGTTCTGACCATATCTCAGGGTGGGAGAGGTACCATGGGCTCGTCAAAAAGGAACAGACTCTGCCACTCAAAACTAAAACAACTTGGCCAAAGGTCCCAAAGCCATGTGCTTATAAGCACATCAGACAGGAAGCATATGAGCCATGCCCTCACCCTGCAGCAGGAGCTTGATAGCAGCTGGGGGAGGGTCTTCCTCAGTGGCTCAGTCAGCCCACCGCGCCAGGGACGGCAGGAGCTGGGCCTCGAGTTCTCAACCCCAGGACTCCTTCCAAGGTTCTTAGAAGGAAATCAAGTTACTCACATACTCCTGACAGAAATATGATCTCCTCTGACTGGGAAAGTTGATTTCTCCCAAGCCCAGGCTTCAGAGGAACGTTTGTTCATGAAAAAGGCCTATCTACCCAGCCCGTTAGACCAGTACATTGGCCTGGCCACTGATGGGTGACAGACATCAAAAAATGATGTAACTTGTATGCCTGTTTTAACAGTTGGTCAGGCCAGAGCAAGAGAGTGAGCATAAAACCCAACTTGCGCCCTGGCTGGGTGGCTCAGTTGGCTAGAATCATCCTGTACACCAAAAGGCTGTAGGTTCAATTCCCAGTCAGGGCACACATCTAAATTGCAGGTTCGATCCCCAATTAGGGTGAGTACGGGAGGCAACCGATTGATGTTTCTCTCTCACATCAATATTTCTTTCTCTGTCTCTCTCTCTCCCCCTGCTTCTCTCTCTAAAATCAATAAATATAGCCTCAGGTGAGGATAAAAAGAAAAAAGAAAAGAAAAACAACTTGCCCCAAGTACTACTGGTGCCTCCCGCACTTCCTAAGAACACTGTACTCAATATTCAGGAGCTGACAATTTGAGAATAAATTCAGGAGATCTGGAAACTTGGGGTCAAGAATTCTAGCCCATCAAGTGCACCATGCACTAATTCTCAGAAGGATCTGAGCATTGAATCCATCGCCTGGAGAAAAGAGCAAGAGTGAAGTCATTCCTTGGCTTGGCCCAGAGGCACATCCATCTCAAGCTGAAAAATGTGTTAAGTATCATGCCCAGGTGATATGGCCAGAGATAGGAAGTAGGACTCAAACGTCACATTGTTTCTGCACTAGCTGACCCACTATGTGATGAATGAAATCTGAGCCTATTATTTGTAATTTTACTGGTATTATTATTTGTAATTTTAACCAATGAAAAGAAAAATCAAAGGATGAATACAAATCCAAGAGCCAGCCACTGACTAATGTATTTCCAACACTGTCATCAATTTTGAGCCTTTGAGCTGCTTCTCCCACCCAGTGGCCCACATTTCAGGAGCCTGAGAGTTGCTCCTTCTCATCCAGATAGAATCCTTGAAAGCACTATCAAAAAGCCATCAGGAAATGTGGGATGCTCACCATAGCAAGACGGCTGGGTCTTGCCTCCATGCCCAATAGCTGTGATCCTGGCCAAGGCCCGAGGCCCCTCATGGATGCTGAGGCCCTTCTTCCGACACGGCCTCTGAGGAACAGGGCAGGATTCATCTGAGGAGCTCAGATCCTCATATTTTTCTGTGGGTCAAATACGAAAATTTAGACAATTTGTCCAGTGATAAACTAGTTTACTAATTCTTAATTCTCATAGTAGACTGGAAGAAAATCACCCACAATTGGTTTTCTTAAATTAAGAAGAAAAATATGTTTCCTAGGACTTCACTTGTAAGAAATGCCATAATGGGACTTCCAGTAACAATGGTAGAGTAGAATATTGAATGTCAATTATAATCGGAAAATTTTTTTTTAATATAACTTGAAAAAAAAAATCCATAATGGGCCAGTCCACTGCTCAGATGGGCTACAGGGACATCTGGGGGAACAACAAGCTTCTTACGTATGAGCTGAACTGAAAAAGTCTAATACAATGGGGCACTCTAATTCCTATTTCTTATTCCTCTCATTGTCTGGGTTTGAAGAATTTTTTATAACAAGTATGTATTATGTTTACAATAGGAAATAAATTTTGTTCTAAGTTGAAGAGATGAATAATATCCATTCATAAACATATGGCAGCATCATTCACGACTTCTTAGCCCTTTACATTCTCAACCAAACAACTTCTTGGGAAACAAGTGCCACGTGAGGCTTGCATACAATGTTTTAGGAAGTATTTCAAATCAACACCCATCTGAGCTTAAATGCTCAGCATACCCCACGGCCATTACTGTTTTATTGCTTTTCATCGTTTCCTATATTTTGTCATACCTAGAAGGCAAAATTCATGGATATATTTTTATCAGGTTCTCGTCTAATATGCTCTCATTTTGGAGTTGGTAAACTGGGGTGGAGATGCGGCAAAGTCCTTTATTACTACTGCACTCCATATGACCTGGTGTTTATTACAAAACAGTCCTGAGGCCAGGAAGGGAGTGGGCTTATTCAGATGTGAATTGAGAGCTCAACTCTTAGCAATTGTCGGGCAAGTCAGGCAGTTATTGACCCAGGTTCCAAACAGGAGCCAGTGACTCAAGTGAGCCACTCCCTCCTTTCCCTATTCAGCTCACTCCCATCCACCTCAGGATCTATGTCACCAGGAGGAGGCCGTGGTCCCATCCAAGCAGAAGGTGTAGTCATAAAAAATAAATGTACAATGGAGAGGGAACCAAGGAAAAGGCAGCTCGCCATGAATCTGAACCTTCCAACATATTCTCTCAAGCCTGCACAAGTCAGCAGAAACCACAAAATCTCACAAATCCCACACCTTTAACATGACCTAAACCGCAGAGAGCACCGCAAACTTCAAAGTTCCTGCTCCTGTGAGAAGCAGACAAATGCCCCTCTCCAGCAAAGAAGTATCCAACTTGCTCACCTCTATTCTCTGTGGCGAACAAAGCAGGTCTAGGAAAAACCACACAGAGGAGAGACGAGGGGAAAGAAGTGCCAATGTCATTCTCAGAAAGATGAAGTCCATTCCATGGGCAAAAATACTGAGAAAAATCCTGGTGGAGCAGAGCACAGTCACAGGGAAGTGACTTAAGAATACGCATGGACCCAAAGGGAACAGTCAGAGGAGCAGCAGGCATTCTGGGGAGAGATATCTTCTGGAAACTGGGCAGTGAAGGGAAAGAGCAAGCAGGGGAGGTTCAGGATCTAGCAAGACAAAATTTTATCAGAGGACACATAATGCTTGGCCTAACTACATCTCACACCAAAAAAAAAAAAAAAAAAAGGCCACCTAGTAAGGAGACTGTCCTTGGACACTGGGGAGAAGGGAACCCCTGGACCAGGATTCACATGCTAGCCAGAGCACCAAGCCCTGTCTATGAAGCAAAGCACTAGTGATCTTCACCTACACACAAATACTACCGGGAGCACACAAAAAATGGGAATCAAATACTCAGCAAGTGAAAACATTCCCTCTCTCCATAATGCACCCAACAAGGAAGCAGCAAAAACTGTTACTCAACACTCTGAACTTCAGATCCTTCAACAGCATCAGAAAACAGGAAAAAGCACCCTGAATCAGAAATTAAAAACTGAGAATAAGCACACACACACACACACAAAGACACATACGAAAACAGTGAGAAAACTGACTGAACTTAGGAAAAAAATAGGAAAAATAAGTCAACATTTAAAAAACACACAAAAAACTGTATTACCAGGTGCCCAAATAACAGATATGAAGTGTTGAAGAGGAGTATGAAAACCACCAAAGAATGAATGAGATAAAGAAGTAAAAAGGGTCAGAGTGACATGATGGAGATGGTAGCCAGCAAAATACAAAATGACAAGGGAAGCCTTGGTTGGTGTGGTTCAGTGGACTGAGTGCTGGTCTGGAAACCAAAAGGTCCCTGGTTCATTTCCCAGCCAGGGCACATGCCTGGGTTGATGGCCAGGCCCCCACCCCAGTTGGGGATGTGAGAGAGCCAACAGAATGTTTCGCTCCCTTCTCCTCTCTCAAAAGATAAATAAATAAAATCTTTTTTAAAAACGACAAGGGGAAATAACCATTGAAACAGAACAAACTTAAAAGCAGAAGGAGAAAAAACTGTTTTCAGACCTCTATGTAAATAAGCTTGAAATCCTGAATGAAATGATTTCCTAGGAAAATATAGTTTACCAAAATTGACCTAGTGAAATCAGAAAGCTTAGGCATACCAATTCCTTTAGAAGAAACAAACAAACAAAAAAACATACCAAGGAACCACCCCACAAAAAAGACCAGGCCCAGATGGTTTCACAGGAGAATCCTACCAAACTTTCAAAGGCCACGGGGCACCAATGCTGCAAAAATTGCACTAAAGCACAAAAAAGGAAGGGAAACGTCCAGATTCTTTTTAAGAAACAAGTATAATATTGATACCTATACCTGACAAAGACAGAAGAAGAAAATCACAGAGCAATATTATTTATGAATGGCCATATAAAACACTAAATACAGCATTAACAAACAGAATCCAACACTACATTAGGAAAATAATACACCAAGTTAGATTTATGTCAAGAAGGTAAAGTTGGTCATTATTAGAAAACTCATTAATATATCATGTTAACTGACCTAAGGAGAAAATTCACCAACATTTCCACAGATGTTGAAAAAGCCTTTGATAAAATTAAACACTTATTCCTATAGAAAACACTGAAGAATATAGGAAATGATATTTTTTTCCCATTAATTTGAGAGTAAGAGGAAGAGAGAGAGAAAAAAAAATCAATTTGTTGTACCCCTCATCTATCCATTCATTGGTTAATCTTTGTATATGCCCTAACCCAGGATGGAGCCCGCAAACCAGGCCTACTGGGATGACACTAACCAACTGAGCTATCCAGCCAGGGCAACAGATACTTTCGTAACATAATAAAATATATGCACACCTTACTCTTAAGTCAGCATCTTACTTAAAGTGGTATTTCCACTAAGGTCAGGACCCAGTGAATATCTACTGCCTCTATTATATTTAACATTGTATTAGAAGTATTAGCCAATGAAACTAAAGAAATCAGATGTATAAAAATCATAAAGAAGTAGTAAATCCGTCACTATTTGCAGATTATATGGGACTATACCTGGAAAACCCCAGAGAATCAATAAATAAAACTAACAAACAATGAAAGAACTGAGTAAGGCAGCAGAATATAAAATTGGTATACATGCCCTGACCGGTGTGGCTCTGTTGGTTGGGCATCATCCTGCAAAGAAAAAGTCACTGGTTCAATTCCTGATCAGGGCACTTGCCTGGGTTGCAGGTTTGGTTCTGATCAGGGTGCATACGAGAGGCAACCAATCAATGTTTCTCTCCCTCTCTTTCTCCCACCCTTCCCCATTCTCTAAAACAATAAATAAAATCTTTTAAAAAAATTGGTATACAGCCCTGGTTGATGTGGGTCAGTGGATTGAGCGCTGGCCTGCAAACCAGAGAGTCACTGGTTCAATTCCCAGTCAGGGCACATGCCTGGGTTGAGGGCCAGGTCCCCTGTTGGGGCACAGGAGAGGCAACCACACATTGATATTTCTCTACCTCTCTCTCTCCCTTCCCTTCTCTCTAGAAAAATAAATGAATAAAATCTTTTTTAAAAATTGGTATACAGACATCAATAGCCTTCATATTCACAGATAATAAGCAGTTAGAGGATATGATGGTAGTGAAACCCCATTTACAACAGCAACAAAGAAAATACAACACTTAGGAATACATTTAAGTTATATGCAAAACATGTATGAGAAAAAATTTCAAACCCTCCTGTAAGACACAAAAATATACTTGAACAAAAGCACACTCCTTTTGTTAGATGGGATGGACTCAATATAAAGAGATAGTTAATTTATAAATTTGCCACAATCTCAATATCAGCACGCTGTTCTTAAGGAGCTAGACAAACTGATGTTCAAATTCACAAAAAATGCTATCACTAGGAAAACTTTGAAAAGCAAAGCTATAAGGGAGACAAGCCCTACTAGATAGTAAAACATATTACAAAAAGCCTCTATAATTAAAGCAGTGTGGCTCTGGTGTGTGAATAGACAAACAAAGAACAGAATAGGAAGTCCACAGCACAAATGGAAAATCTGTGTGACAAAGACAGCCTCTCAGACCACTAGGTCAAAGTTAGACTTTTAAATAAATGATGCTAGGACAACTGGATAGCCATTTGGAAAAAAAACATACCTCACACCATACATGAAAATAAAGTGTAAATGGGTTAGATATCTCAATGGAAAAAATGAAACCATGTCAGTACTATAAAAAAATATAGACAAATTAATTTTTAATTAAAAAAATTTAATCCTCACCCAAGAATATGTTCTTTCAAAATTTATTTAAAAAAAAAAAAATTTACACTGACGTGAGAGAGAAACATCAATCAGTTGCCTCCTGTATGTGCCCTAACTAGGGATCGAACCCACAACCTAGACATGCACCCTGGCAAGGAATTGAACCCACAACCTTTTGGTGTATGCCCGACTCTCCAATCAACAGAGCCACCTGGCCAGGGCAATAGATGACTCAAAATCCAAAGGAAATAAAAAGATTGGTGTATTTACTATATAAAATTAAAACATTTTGCATGGCAAGAAACACCACTAAAAAGTCAAGAAACAAAAACCAGCAGCAAAACAAACAAACTCAGAAGCCAGCCCCTTTATGAGGCTGACCTCCTACATCTGGGCAGGCACCACATGCCTGTATCCTGTTTACCCAAATTCAGCCTGGCAGGTACCACTCTACACCCTAACTAACTTGTCCTCTCCCATTAAGACAAGCAGGCCTCCGCCTTGACTGCACAATGGATTGGCCAGGGGAGACACAGGTCTGGCAAGGCTGCAGGAGCCAAATCTCTCAAAGCAGGTGAGAGCAAGGGGCGGGATTCCAGAAGAGGGTGAGGCCACAGACATAGGTACCTGGGCTCCGATAGAGGCTCTTGGGCAAAGAAAGTGAGTGAGCATCTATCAACCCCACTATCTTCATGTGTCCATACTGCTTGGCCAGCATTCGGGCTGTGGCTCCACTGTGGTCTCTCATGTCCACTTTGACTCCCTGTGAAAATTGGCAAAAGAACAAGAGTTAAGAACCTCTCCTGAAAAGCACCCTCACTTCCAGGGCTGTGGACCTAGGACAAGAGGTGCAATGGTTTATCACCACCTTGGAAAGGTCTGTGCCCAGGGTCCTCTGAAACTTCAGAACTTTGGGAGAAAAGGAACAGGCCTGTGTGGTGGCACTTGCTCGTTCATCATCCAGTCACCTCACAGCTGAGGTAGGTCTCCAGGTTCACTGCGTTTTGACTTTCAGCCCCCCTAGGGGGAGATCTGCAAGGAATAAGGAGTGGCCACGTGGGGCAAGCCGGACAGCCTCCCCAGCAATGGAGCAACCTGGCCTATCAGCCACATGTTCCAAACTGTGCCCCCCGGCCACCTCAGCCAGAAAGCAATCACTTGGAATTGACCAACACTATCAACTGCTGATTAGGGAGCTGGAGGAAGAACTCTGTTGATTTCTTCAGTTTGATAATTGCATGTGATTATGAAAAAGAAAATTCCTGTTTTTAAGAAATGCATATGAAAATATTTAGAGGGAAAAGGGCATATGTCAGCAATTTATTTTCAAATGATTTTTTAAATATTATATGCATATAAATATACAGAGACATAAAATGTTAACACTGGGGCATCTAGTAAAGGTGTGCAAATTCTTTGTACTATCATATTTTGTGATATTTCTTTAAGCCTGAAATTATTTCAAAGTTTAAGATTTTTAAAATTTTCCAAAAGAGATCCAATACCATTTTTTCTTCTTTTTTTAGAGAGAGGAGAAGGGAGGGAGAAAGAGGGGGACACATCGATGCGTGAAAGGAAGATCACCTGGTTGCCTTTCGCATGCCCCCAACTAGGGACCTGGCCCACAACCCAAGTCAGGGTTTGAAGCCCTGATTGGGAATCAAACTGGCAACCTTTTGGTTGGCAGTCTGGCACTCAATCCACTGAGCCACACCAGACAGGGCACAATTTGCTTTTCTTGAATACAAGTTGCCCTCACACATTTTCAGGTCCAGCTGAAAAGTGAAAGAACCCAGAGCACCCAAAAGGACATAATCTGCATGGCAGATAAAAGATCTAAAGTCTCTGACTCACCAATATGTTTTCCATTTAAAATACTACATAAATGACTGGCTCTTACAATTTCCAGTTCTATCTATTTGAAATCAGAAAGAAAGAGGCAGGGGGCGGGGGGCAGAGTAAATCAGACTCTAGCCCTGACTGGTGTAGCTCAGTGGGTTGGGCCCCTGAAAGGTGCCCAACTGGCCGAAAGATGCCAGTTTGATTCTCAGGGCACATGCCTGGGTTGCCCTCTCTAGTGCCAATGAACCCTCCCTACACCAAAGTTCCACTTTGTAGAATACATCCTGACCTCCTAAAGAAATTCCTTCACACGTGCTTAAGAAGACAGGTAGAACATGTGAATTGCAGCACTGTTAGAAATTGCAAAGCAAACACAATGTTCACTAATAAAGGAAAGATAAATGTAATATAGTCACAAATTCAGTAAGTAAAGAGTTGTTAAAAGTGAGTGAACGGGACTTCCAGCCAAGATGGAGGCATAGACAGACACGCTGTGTCTCTCTCCACAGCTAAGAAGGAATAAAACTACCTCAAAACTAGAGACAACCAGAAGTTCCAGAAAATCGAACTGCATGGAAGTCCAGCAAACAAAGATATAAACAAGAAATACTCATCCTGACAGGCAGGAGGGGCAGAGTCAAGGTGGAGAGGACGTAGTGTGGTGGCAGTGGCAGCGAAGGCAGAAAGCACAGTTACACATTTTAAAAAGTCAGGAGGGACACCTGGACAGTGTTTCCAGCCCCTCACCGGAAGGAGAGGAGATCCATGCAGTTTGCAGGAAGGAGGCAGTTTACAAGGAGGCTGAGAAACAAGGTGGTTCTGCATTGAGAGCTGGAGGGCACCACAGCACAGAAAGGACCTCCCCAATCAGAACTGAGTGATTGGCAGCTGCTGGTAAAGCTGAACTGTGCCTAGGAAGTAGGGAAACGGTGTTTCTGACTTTCCTAAGACTGGCCCGGTCTGGGAGGGGGAGGCAGGACTATGTGTAAATAAACAATTCTTTTTCTTTTCACCGAACTCTGGTATTGAGTTATAATTCTGGCGGCGGGCAATCGGACCCCTAACTAAACAGCCCATGGGTTCTGTTTCAATTGGAGCAGCCCAGGGGTTCTGTTACATCATTACTTCTGACTGTGCAAACCAGTGGGGGTTGGAGTGGAGGCAGAAACTGCCGGTCTCAGCAGAGTCCTCTTGTTTAAAGGGCCCCCACAGCCCTAGAACATTCACAGACCCACCACTCTGGGAACGACAGCTAGAGCAGCAGCTAAAGGGGCGCCAGTCCGGTGCGGAAGTGGGAGGTGCCTGGAAAAGGGGTGAGCACTGAGCAGGCGGCATTGTTCCCTCTCCGACCCCTCCCCAACATACAGCCTCACAACATGCTGAAACAGGTCGCCCTGTACTGACGAATCCCTAAGGCTCCGCCCCTTACAATGTTAACAGGAGCAACAGCTCTACCTGGGACGCAGAGGCAAACAAACACAGGAGCCTGTCAGAATGAGGAGACAGAGAAGTATGGCTCAAAAGGGGAAACGGATCAAGTTTCCAGTGGGAGCACTAAGAGATGAGGAGATAGCCAACCTAACAGATGAGGAGATAGACAACCTAACAGATGGAGAATTCAAAACACTGGTGATAAAGATGCTCACAGGTTTGACAGATATGCTTGAGTACAGCAAACCCATAAGAGAAGTGAAGGCGAGGACTTCCAGCCAAGATGGAGGCTTAGACTGACACGCTCTGTCTCTCTCCACAACTAAGTAGGAATACAACTACCTCAAAACCAAAGATAACCAGAAATTCCAGAAAATAAAACTACATGGAAGCCCAATGTATGAAGTTATAAACCAGCGGTGCTCATCCGGACGGGTAGGAGGGGCGACCAAGGGGAAAAGTCAGGCGGTGCTGTCTGTGCTAGCAGCGGGGATAGCAGCGGGACTGCGAGAAACACCAGTGGAGCAATCCTGGCTGCAGTCTAGACCCATCAGCTTGTGATTCCAATGCTGGGGAAGGCAGATCCCCAATGCCCCCGACTGTGAGGCCCAGAGGGCGTGGAGACGAAGGAAGATACCCCTGGTCTCTCAGCGGAGAGTAATGGCAGGAATCCATCTTGGACACCCGCTCCCACATAAGCGCCACAGAGCGGTGACAAAGGTCACCAGGTAGTGACGAGTGCACAGGGCTCCGCCGCCTACAGCCCTCCAGGAAGCAAAGGTAAACAGAAAACTGTCAGGATGAAGCAGACCATGATTGAAATCCCGGTGACGCAGCTCACCAGGCAGCAGAAAAGGGACCTAACCGATGAGCAAATAGGAAATCTTTCTGAGGCTCGTTTCGTTTCGGCAGCCGTCCGTCTCGAGAGACGATGGTGTAGCTTCTTAAGA
Source organism: Furipterus horrens (assembly GCF_987537825.1). Lineage (NCBI taxonomy): Eukaryota > Metazoa > Chordata > Mammalia > Chiroptera > Furipteridae > Furipterus > Furipterus horrens. Next base: position 115,145,321 of record NW_028327175.1, on the reverse strand, counting down.
GTCTATCTGCACTGCCGAGAATGGTTGTGCAGTCCGACTCGGGAGTGACACGGTATCTGTCATCTTGCGATGACGCTGGAGTGTCCTCTCCAGTGAAGCTGAAGCTACAGAGCCTGGGCAGGGTGATATGGAGGGTCTGCTGTTGCCCATGCAGCAGACACCCCCTCTCTTCGCAGCTGAAGGGTCCAAGGGAAAGACGGAGTCAATACAGCTTGGCTTCAGGTGCGCCGCAGGAGTTGCCGGTGTTGACTACAACGTCAAACCGCCTTAGGGACTCCGGCTCCGGATTTTCTGTCGGGGTTTACTCCCTTAGCCTTTCCCCTGAAGAGGTATGCCGCAAGGCAGCGGAGGTTTTTTGGAGTCAGAGTTTTCCTTCTCTGGGAAAAAAATTACTATACAACAGAAAATTGGGCCAAAACATAAAGAGACAATTCATCAAAGAATTACAAATTTCAAATGTTCAACCTCAATAGTAAGTGCAAACTGAAATGCAACGCCACTTTTCTCCCACCAGATTGGAAGAAATTCAAAATGGGTAACCTTCCACCTTAAAGGCTGGTGAGGACATGAGAAAATGGGCGCCTTTGTATACTACTGGGAGGAAGGACAACAGACCAACTTTTTAGAGGGAGTTTCTTAGGACTTTATATCTAAACAATACTTTCGCTACTTGATTTTTAAAAACAACTTTATTAAAGTAAAGTTCACATACTATGCAATTCACCCATTTACAGTGTACAATTCAATGGTGTGCAACTATCACCACAATTCAGGACATCTTCATCACCCTAAACAGATCCTGTACCCCTTAATGATTGCCCTCTCCCCAATCTTCCCACCCCCTCCAGCCGGAGGCAACCACTAATCTCCTTCTGTCTCTGTAGATCTGCTTATGCTGGACATTTCATATAAAAGGCATCATACAGTATGTGATCCTTTTCATCTGGCTTCTTTCACTTAGCGTAACATTTTCAAGGTTGATCCCTGTAGCATCCTTTTTATGCCCAATGAATATAACACATTTTATTTATCCATCTCTTTGTTGATGGACATTTGGGTTGTTTCCACATTTTGGTTATTATAAGTAACACTGCTATGGACATTGTGCTTAAGTTTTTGCATGGACATGTTTTCAGTTCTCTCAGGAGTGGAACTGCTGGGTCACACACTAACTCAATGTTTAAATGTTTGAGTAACAGCCAGACTGTTTTCCAAAAAGGCTGCATCATTTACATTCCCGTCAGCAGTGTATGAGGTTTCCAATTTCTCCACATCCTCGCCAGCCCTTGCTATTGTTCATTTCTTTATTAGACATCCTAGTAGTTTTGATTTGTATTTCCCAGATTTCCGTTTCCCTGATAACTAATGATGTCAACCATGTTTTAACCTGTGCTTATTGCCCATCTGTATATCTTCTTTGGCAAAATGTCTATTTGGAGTCTTTACCCATCTTCTAATTATCTTTTTATTAGGACCTATTAAATTTAACATGTGAGCACCGGCAATCCTTCTTGTAGATATACAGTATACAGAAATAACTGTATGCATGCTAAAGCTGTATATATAAAAATATTGCGTGGAGCGTTGGTTATAATTGTAAAATGTGGGAAACCTAAATTTCTACTAATAAGGAACTGATTAAATTAATTTTGACACAGATTATGCATGGAATACTATACAAGAATAAGATGTCTATGGCATATTAAGTGATTTTTTAAAAAGCTGAAAAGCAAATATACAGAACCAGCTCACTCTGTCCAAAACAAAAAGCACTATGTTTACAGGTGTTTATGGATGTATATTTAAGCAGAAGAAAAATTCTGGAATGTTTCTTTATCAAACCAAGTGGGCATCTTGGAGAGGAGAAGGGAGTGGTTGAAAAGAGAAGATCTTTTTTAAAGTAAGAGGATTTTTTAAAAATATACTTACATACTTTCAAATAACAGTATTTTAAAAATTCTGAAAGGAATAGGAGTCTGTTTTTACTCACCACTGCACCCCCAATGCCTAAGTGTCACCTAGCACTTGGCATCAATGGATACTCAATGAAAATGTGTTGAATAACTACATGAAGTGCAGTAATTTCTGTGGAGCAAAAAATTGTTATAGTTTATACTTCAGTGACATGATTTGTCACTTGCTGTGCCTAAATTATAAGCTAATACAGAGGGTCACTTACATGATTCAGAAAATACTGCACAATTATTTCATGGCCAGCAGCAGCTGCTTCCATCAAAGGAGTGAATCCATATATTGGCTCCCTGAAAGACAGAGGCCACAGTCCAACGATTAGCAGAGAAGAATTCTCCCAGGAAGATGCTTCCCTGATGCAGACAAAGCCAAGCTGATGCAGTCACCCATCATCCCTAAGTGCAGAGGTCCCCCTCTTGTAAGAATTAACGGGGAGAGATGAGAAAAGTTTTCACCAACACATCAGCCTTATGAACTCTTGTATTTTCTACCCGAGCTCTAGTCTTTTGTCCTAAAGACATTCTGTCTGTCTTCACTCCTTCACTATCTCTTAAGTCTCCACTTGAATCATCCACAAAAGACAGCTATTGCCCTTCACGGCTCACAGAAAGCTAATATCTCCCATCCACCTAACCAGATCCTGTCTTTTCAGTTCAACATTCTTCAGGAACCCTTTCAAAAGTTCTGGGACTAATAATCTACCTGCTTTTACTATACTTGGTACCTGATGCTTATGTTTTGTGTTTGGTTATGGTTAACTCAGCACTGTCTTCAGAGTGCCCCTTAACCCGCACTTCATTCATGCTGGTCTAGAAGACAGAAACCAAGCTAAATTCTGGGTTTCATCCACACTCAAACACATCGTTTTCACATTTAACATCTCTGCAGTCAGAACATGTCTCAAAACCTATACACAGGTGAGTTGCAATTTAATCAGTAGCATTTTTTTTTCTCTCTTGGTGGCATGAAAGCTATGGTGTGTCTCACAATAGATAACATCGATCAGGGGCTGTGGACAGTGCCAGTTGCATGCTGTGTTAAAAGAGGATTACCATCATTGCATTATTTAGACAATATCCCTTCCAGCTTATAAAACTCATGACTGTTTTCAAAACATCACCTCACCAAATAAGGCCAAAAAGAGAAAGAAAGAAACGAGCATTCAATGCATGTGAATTAAATGCCATTCACTATGTTAGGCCCCTGGCTTATAAAAGAACATAAAATTCTTCTAACAACTCTATGACACAGGTATTGCTATCCTCAGTATTCAGATAAAGAAAAGGCTCAAAGAGCTTCAAGTGCTGCATCCAACTGTCTGAACCCCTCATAGAGATGAGGGGCTACCCTGATTCTGGCCTGTAGCTGCCTTTACAGTTGCCCTCCTCAGAGTTAGATGTGACTGCACCCACGCCTGTGGCCACTTAAGACCTGGTAATTACCTCACGTTGGCATTTGCCCCACTGTCCAAAAGGAACTTGACCATCTGTTGATGTCCCGCGCTGGTGCAGTGGAAGAGGGCAGTCCAGCCTTGAATGTCCTTCATTTCTAGCTCAGCACCTTGCTTCAAGAGAACACAGAATGCTCATTACAGCCTCATCTCCTCTGCATGGGGCAGGTGCCCTCCAGGCCATCGTGCTGAAAGAATCAAAATGATTACACACACATGCACACCACGGCCTACAGTGGTTCATGTCTCTGCCAGAACAGCTGGAAGCCCCTCAGATTTCTGGGCCTGAGACCCCTCGTAGCTCACCTGGAGGAGAAAGTAGGCGATGCTCTCGTTGCCACAGCTGGAAGCCAGCATCAGTGGAGTCTGCCCTTCTGGGGTCGGCACATTCACACTCACCCCCGCCTCGAGCAGCAGGTGCACGATGGTATCGTGTCCAATGTAGGAGGCATACATCAGCGGGGTCCAGCCACCACCATTCTTCTTATTCAAATCTAACTCTCCCCTAAACAAACGCAAGATATACTAGACATGCCCAGCCATCTCACATGTGGGGTTTACCAGAGCCGGAGTTGAGGCTCAGGATGCTGCTAAACAACCTTCAGTGCACAGGACAGCCCCCAACACAAAGAATGACCTGGCCCTGACTGTCAGTAGTGCCAAGGTTGAGAAATCCTAACGTGGAGCCTTGACTACTTTCCACCAACAGACACAGTCTGCTAGTCCAGTGCTGGGGAGAGAGGAAAGAACTCAGACAATGGAGTCCAACTGCAACTGATTTCTCTTTTGTCAACTCACCTTTCAGAAACATTCTTAGAGCCCTGGCTGGGTAGCTCAGATGGTTAGAGCATTGTCCCAATATGCCCAGGTTGTGGATTCAATCCTGGGTCAGGGCGCATACAAGAATCAACCAATGAATATATTAATAAATGGAACAACAAATCAATCAATCTCTTTCTCTCTCTCCCCCTCTCTAAAATCAATTAAAAAAATAATAAAAAGAAATATTCTTAGAAAATCCATGACCAAATAATCCTATCTTTCTCACTAATTTCCACTAAAATTCTAGAAAAGCATTTCCCACAGGAAAAAATGGTGCGCTTCCCAACCCAGAGTTTGAGGTTGGGGTATGGAAATAAAATCCACTTCCAGAAACATCCTGTGTAGTTCATGCCCCACTGCCTTTCCTCTTCCACAGTCCTTGCCAATCAATCCACACAGTTTGTGCCTCTCATAGGTTTGCACATATTAATCCATATCATTCACTAGCATCTTCTACTGATTCTGGGATGCCCACACAGCCATTCTGAAATGTTCTGATTCCAGGGATACGGTAACAACCACTGGCTGGGAGAGCCACACAAAGACCAATTCGTCTTCACCACTTGACTTTCATTGATGAAGCACTCAATTCCACATGGAGAGGGAAGGACCTAATGCTTGGCAGAACATAGCTGAAATTCACACCTCCCATGAGCCCAATTCCCCATTCTGATGCCTCCACCTCCTTAGGTCCTCAGTCTATCTTACTGTGAGCAAGCCTTGGCCTCAGGCAGCATCACAATCCCAATCAGAACACAAACACTTCCCTATTCTCCTCTGGAGCCATTCTGAACTGTGCATTTTACCAGCACACCCAGAGTTTTAAAAGTCCAAGAATACCAAAGAAGCAGTTATAACTGGGGTCTTAGTGACCCTGTGAGGGAGATGTGCTGCCTGAGTACCCAGCTACACAATCCCAAGGCCACCTGGTGCAGGAGTACAAAGGGTTATCCCTCACCACAGTGCACTTACACTTGACTGGCCAGGTTTTTACAAGTGATGGCTATGACTTGGGAACTGTAAATCTAAGGCTTCAACGAGGCTCAGTTTTGGCACCCCAGGAACTGGAAAAGGAACATGTCAGGATGGATATAGATCATTTCTCTGGGTTAGCAATGAGAAATGGGAATGTGAGCACAAAGTGTGATGGACACAGAGGCAAGGAGACAGATTCTTTTCCAAAAATTATAGTAGGTATCACATTGTACTACAAACAAGAAACAGCCAAGGGCCACTGCTGCTATATCAGGACTTAATACATGTATAACATTAGTAAAAATGGTATGTGGCAGCTAGTTCAGGTGTCAGTCCTCCAGAAGGACAGATAAACCTTGCTGCCTCCTCCTCCTCTATGGCAGAATCTGGACGGGAGAGGAAGGAGGGCACAAGGGATAAAAATGAACCCCCTGGGAAAATGTGATAGGGCATCATTTTCTATCTTTATTTTTGTTTGAGCATTTCTGTAATTAGTGAAAGCAATAAAATTACTCTGGTTAAAGTAAGCTGAAAATGTTTCTAACTAAGCCTATGTAAAAAATTTAAACTAGATTTTTTCTTCCTGGGAATAAAAAAATGCCTTCCTTATTAGAGCACAGCATAAATCATTACTGACAACTACCCAACCAGGGTTAATCTAGGCTATATGCATTAGACGTCTACGAGGCCTGGTTAGCTTGCTAATATCTCTATGTGGGAGCTGAAGCCACTAAGCAATATTTCTTACCGCTGCACACATTCCTTCACCACTTCATACTGGCCGACGGAAGCTGCTGTGTGTAGATCCAAGGGGACAGCCAGCTCCTCCCAGCTGACCTGCGCACCCAGCCCATGCCACATGGATAAGCTGCGAGTCAGGAGTTCTGGCTCACTGGCTTCATCGCTGAGCTCCGACATCACTGTGGAGGGAGGCCCAGGGGTTAGTCTTTCTTTCCTGGTGGTTCCAGGGAATGAAACAGGATGGTCACACTCCTACCCACAGTAAGCAGCCATGCCACTACCTTAGCAGAATGCTACCCAATGCAGTCAACTCATTCCTAGAACTGACCTAGACAACTTTCTCTCAATAAATATTGTATGATTTTGTGAGTTTGTCATCAGTCAGAAAAAGAAGAGTATATACGGTGAGTCATAAACTGCGGTGTATATTTTTCTTCATTAATCCCCAGGCCCCACATTCTAGAAAGGGTATTTTCCAGGAACTCAAGAAGTCTGACAACTTCTTGGATGGTCTGTAAAGAAATGCTGATATGGTTAGTGGACCAAATCAGCTCTCGGGTATGGTGGGAAAGAACCCTGGACTTGAAATTATATCAAAATTTAGCTCTGCTACTTAGTATCTCCCTTCCCCAGTTCCTCACTGTCTAATGGACACATAATATTTCAAAGGGCTGCTATTAAAGACACATAGAAAAATAAAAAATAAAAGACACATGGAAGAATGGATAAACCAACAGTGGCACATTCACAGAATGGAATGCTACTGGCAATAAGCAGAAAGAACAGTTGATACAACATTGGAAGCAATCTCAAACACACTGGGCTAAAAACCAGACTCAAAGGCTACCTACTGTATGATTCAATTTATGTGACTTTCTAGAAAAGATAAAACTAAAGGGATGGAGGACAGATCAGTAGTACCAGGAGTTTGGGGTGTGGGGCACAAAGGGATAGCAAGAGGGAATTTGGGGGTTATAGACATATTCTGCATCTTAATTGGTACGTATGTGACTATGCATTTATCAAAAGTCATTTTCTGTATGTAAATTTTTTTAACAAATAAATTTTGAAAAAAATTGAGTCTCTACCATAGAATCTAGGACGTGATTGGTGTTCAGCAAATGCTAAGTGACTAGGAATCTACTTAAGCATCCCTTGAAAGTGGGAGAGATAGGATAACACTAGAAAGAAAAGTCTGTGATTATGAGAGCTCTTTATTCTGGCAATCTACCCAAATCAACGCCAAATCATTAGCTCTAGCAGAACCTCAGGTCCAGGAGTGACATTTGTCTCCAGTTCTATTCTGGGTGGGAGAGAACAAAGAAGCAAATGTAGAAAAGGGCCAGAAAGAGAAAACAAGGAAAGACCATACCCAGATCAGATGGCCTAAAGGTACCAAACCAGTTCACATTTGCCAGGAGGACCTCAGTCTCTACTAAAGAATGTTTCCAAGCCCCAGATGACAGCCAAGATGGCCAAACAACAAACAAGCTACGAATCTGGAGGACAAAAAATTTATCGGACCTTTGCAAGACTGTGTGTACATGTGATGGGGCCTACATGCAACAAAATTCAGAGCAAAGCGCAGCCTCCTGGAACCATCACCTTTCACACTGACAGGGCCTGAGTTCAAGAAGTTCTCACTTCACAGATGAGCACCTGCTCAACCTGAACAGTCCTGACCCACAGAGCCTGATTAGAAGCCAAATAAGCTGTGTCATTTCAGAGCTCTTTTCAATACATCCCTCAAGCCTTCTGTGAGTGTGTCTGTTCCACCTCAAATGCCTCCTCCTGGGTGAAGCCCATGTTATCTCTCCTTTTATTGGACGCTCACACATCTGACACCCTGAAGAGTGCTCAGGGACAATCAGAACCAGACTCCTGCTCAAGGAGCTTAGAGAGAGAATCTGCATCTGAAGGGATCATAAAGCAATTCTTACTTCCTTTTCAGCCTCGCATATGCCAGACACTCTACAATGACAGGGTATTCTCTATACAATGTCTTTTGCATGCACTTCCAGAACTTATCTCCAGGAAGTAGTACTAGGAATGGGACTTTTTATCACTCCACTTTTTGTTTCTGACCATTTTGTAAAATACTAATTTAAAAACAAGCAAAATATAACCTTAGAAAAAAAGAAAAAGATGACTGCCCTGGCTGGTGCGGCTCAGTGGATTGAGCGCCAGCCTGCGGACGGAAAGGTTGCCAGTTCAATTCCCAGTCAGGGCACAGGCCTGGGTTGCGGGCCAGGTCCCCGATTGACGTTCCTTCCTCCTTTCCCCTCTCTATAAAAATAAATACTTTTTTAAAAAAGATGACGCTGGTGGTGGACCGTCACGCCCACAAGGAAGAGATATCTGTAAAAGCCTCAAAGCACCGCCTTCCCGCGACGGCTCGTGGGTCTTCGGCGGGGCCGGGATACCCCCACTTCGTTCTCAGACCTTGGGGGGTGGGGGGCTAGAGAAGAACCCGAGCACCTACAGCACTGACGTCCCTTGGCGCCTCCTTCCAGTAACCCTACACGGAACGTGGTTTTATTGCGCCCGTTCCACAGCTGAAGAAGCAGACGCTACGAGTCATAAACTCACACGGCGAACAAGCGGCTGGGCTGGGACGCCCCGCTCCGGGCTGCGCAGGTAGACAGCAGGTGCTGGCACCATGCAGGACCGAACCGCTGTGGACCCTACCTGCGCTAGGCTTCGGGTCCTGGGCCGCCTTCGACGCGCTGCCGCCGCCAACTCCGCGTCCGCTCGCTGCCGGGATGCTTCGGCGGGACTAGCTCTTCGCCGCGGGCGCCTGGGACCCCTCCACGCCGGCTGCTCCCGCTCCGGAAGTGGTTGCGAAGGCGCAGAGCACGCCGGGACGCTCGCGAGGCCGCAGGGTAGCTAGGAGCGAGGTGAAATTCGCCGGTCTTACACCCGGACCTTCCTGTCAGCTGGCCCGGCTCTTTGTACGACACCCGTACAGCCCAATGAGGAGGGGAAGTTCGATTGCCCCGCCCCTTTCCTGACTATAGGAACCAATCCTATTGCAAGAGAGGGAAGAAGCTGCAAGCCGGAACACAGGAGGGTTGTGTGTGGGGGGCGGGGGGTAGCGGTTGGCAGTACAGTAAATAAAGACTGCTGAGGGGCGATCCCGAAGGAGGTGAAAGTCTCAGTGGTTGTGCCGCGGCCCAAGGGGGCAAACGAGATCTGAGGGACGAGCTGGAGACTGTTTATACCCATGTCAGGACCGCACAGGGAGGGGAAGCCGAGGCGGAGGACTGAGGTGAGGGGCCGCGGACCTGCCGCAGCTGCCAAGATAAATGTCGGGAGTTGGACAGGACGCGGGGAAGGAGGGTCTGGGGGTATATGTGGGAGGATAGATGCTGGGTTTTTCAGGTTTCCGAACTTTAGTATTTAAAAACCTGACTCGGGAGGTCTTTGGCGTCTAGTTGTCATAACAACTACCCGCCACTCGGCAGGGGGCGCAGGGGCGGGACTTTGGGCGGGGCCAACGGGCTGCAGCCAAGAAACGGACGTGGACTCTGTCGGGATTCGGAAAACTTCCGCTGCTGCTAGCATTTGGTTTAAACCTACTCTGCTGGGTGAGCCAAGCTCCTCATCTTGGCGTTCAGGACCGTTCACGATCTGGTCCGTTTTTATCTCAAAGTCCAGCAACTGACACCTTCCTACCCCAAACATGTTGGGCAATTTTCACCCAGACACTATACCTGCTCCTCCTGCTGCCCATAATGTCTTTCCCTTTCCCTTTCCTTGAACTGCCTTGTCCACCTGAAGAGCTGACCGGAGTCTCTAGTAGTCCCCTTCACCTAAGTGATTCAGTTGTCCTCTGATCTGCCCTGCAGTCAGAGAACACCCCGTAATGTGTCTACCACCTGCTTCTACACCCTGCAGTTTCCAGTTCTGGGCGCATCAAGTTCCTGTCCTTGCTCCTGTAAGCACAGAAGCAAGGAGCCCCCACTCACTCTCCTGCTGCTACGCTGATGGGGCCCCAAATCAAGAGTGTTGGCCAGCTAGGGCTGGAACAGTAGTGTTCTGTTCCCATTTAATAGGCACAGCTGCCTCTCAGGCTGCAAGGAATCTCCAGGCATTGGCTCTGAAGTACCATCATCCCACATTCCTAAAGTCCCCTTGGCCCTTGAAGGGCAGGGCCTTTTCCTTTTAGACTGGGATACAAAAGGGGGGCATCTAGATATAAGGGGTTAATCTGAGTGCTGACTCCAAAAAAAATCCTGGAGACTCCAAATGTCTCTAGTCCAGCGATTTTCAACCAGTGTGCACCAAGAATTTTTAAAACATGCAATACCTGACTATTTAGTCAGCAGCACTGACCTTTTTATCCCTTAGACTTGTCAAATAAAAAAATGACAACAGCCAACACAACAATAGCCATCCCTTGCAAATGAATCAAAATTATACTTATTTTTTGTCAGATCAGCAAAATACATATATATTTTGGTGTGCTTCAGAATTTTAGTCATTAGTTTATGTGTGCCATGAGATGAAAAGGGTTGAAAATCGCTGCTCTAGTCTATTCCTTTTTAAAGGAGCAGTGAAATAGTGGGGCTTAAAATCCCCTCTAATTTTCATACAAATTCTATCTGTGCCATTTACTAACAGTATAACTTCTCTGAACCTATAAAATGTAGATAACGGTATTATGTGAAATATATAGTTTAAATACATCCATACATCATATACATGTATTATTCTATATATCACACCTGTGTACATATTATATATCAATACATATCTATATTTTATCATAACATCATTACATACATCATATACATATATCTGCAGGCTCCATACTGCACTTCACACACACACATACACAGCACAGGGCACAGTGCCCAGCACTCAGTAACAGGAACTTGCAGAACCAGAGGGAAATGAGTTGGAAGGTCTGTCTTTGAGTCGATTTGCAATCCCAACAAAGTAGTAGATGCTTTGAAAAGGCAGCCCCCCTCCCCTCCAGCTCTTGACCCTTTGCCCCTGGATCCTGTCACTTCACTGCACATTCTCTGCAGGGTTCCTTGGACGGTGGCGCACTGAGAAGCTTCCCCTGAGCCTGGCACCCATGGCATCCCAAGACAAAGAGGTGGGGCCCTCACCTTGGGCCTCCCAGATGGGGCCCTGGGAGGCCATTCTTGAGGCTGCCAGGGAGCAGCTTCCATCTCTGGACTTGGATTCCTCTTTGGTAAGCAAGTGCCTTCCTCCCATGTTGTCCCAGGCCATGACTGCTCTTCCTTCCCCATGACAAATGCTGATTCAAGGACAGCTATGGAGCTTATCAGCTCTGCATTCATTGTCTCTGTTTTTGTTCTCTGAATACCTTTACTGGTGCTCAGCATCCTCCCTGGCCCTGCCAGTGACCCCAAACCACAACTGGAAGATTCCTCCAAGGGCTTATCACAATGCACTGAAGTGGTAGTCATGCTCAGTGGTGGTCCTGGCAAAGTCCTGACCCAACAGAGAGTTGAGGACAGCACCTCAGCAGAGGAGGAAGAGCAGGGGCTTCAGCATCAAGCAGACCTTGATCCCCATCCCCACTCAGTTGCTAACTTACCATGTAATCTGTAGACAGTTGCCACACTTGGGTCAGCCTCAGTTTCTTTGCTGCAAAATACAGATAGTTATCTCTGGTACAAATTTGGGATTCAGTATGTAAAGTTTCTGGCCCAGAGTGGCTGCTCAATAGAGTTAAGAAAATCATCCATATCCTAGCATTTTTCTCATCCTGGCAAACACCCCAGTTTGCTTTATGGACGATGATGATAAACAGACAAGTACATCACATAAGAGTTAAGGACTGAGGCTCCATATTGTAAATTGTTTTAAGGATTAAATAATTACATTAAAGCACAGTGCTTGACACACATTATTAATGTATAATACATAGTAATTTTCTTATCAATCACATGCAGTCCTTCAACAAACATTTGAAGAGCCTACTCAGCCTCTTCAAGGACCAGGAGCCCTTTGTAACAATATACACTGTGATGGGCCCTGCTTCACCATGATGGTAATTGTGTTTCTACAGTAGTTTCTACCAACTAAGAGAATATTGGGTGACAAAAGCAACTCTGAATTTAGGCTTAAATAAGCTGTACCAACTTCTCCATGTAGTGGAAATTAGGTGTGTACACATATGTAAGACGTGACAGGAACCCTACGAACAAAGCAAAGTGGGAAATGCACCAGGTAGGATTTCCTCAGAAGTGGGTGTCAAACACACAAGTTGGAGCTGGACATTTAGAGAAAGGGAAAAGGTTTTAGAAGTAACAAGTCAGGTTTGGGTCCTACCTGTGGCATCTGCAAAGATGAATGTGACACAGCTTGGGCCTCAGGGATACTCCAGTGCCCAGCAAGGCTATTAGGGAGTAGATAATGCTACCCCAGTGCCTTTTCACATCTTCAGTCTCATTTGCTCTCATCTTCAGAATACTCCTGTGAGGTGAGCTGGTGACTATAAGTGCCCCCCAACTCTGCATTAGAGGCAACAAATTAAGACTCCATGTCATTAAATGATGGCTCAAGTCATGGGGGAGGGGAGAGGCTGGACTCTGCTCTTTCAGCTACCACTTCAGTGCCCAATTCATTCAGCACCAGACATTAATTGAGCACCTGCTGTATGCAACGTCTTAAGGATGGCAGGTATGTGCAGAACTGGGAACCCTGGACCTCACCTCCACGAGATGGTGCTGCTGAGCCCACTTTTCTAAAGCAGCAGCAGGAACCAGCACAGGGAAAAGACCTTTGGGAGAGAACTGATTTCCCCTCTGTTCCCCAGCAGCAGAGTACTGCAAGGTGGGGTGGAACAAGGTCAAGTGAGGCTCGAGGCCCTTCCGGCTCTACCCACTACCATGTAATCCCAAAGTGCTCTTGTTTGTCCACAGTCAGACTGCGAAGAGGAGGAGATGTTCATCTTCCAGCGAAATCAAACCACCCCGATTCCAGACTTGTCAGAGGAGCTGGCTGAAGACCCTGACGGGGCCTGGGTGGCTTCAGCTGACAGGTCTCCTCCTGAGGTCTGTGGAATGCTGGCTCCAGGGACCCAGTGTGCTGGGACCCTGCTGTCTGAATTGGGTGTGGGAGTGGGTGTCCCTGGCTCTCACTGGACTTTAACGGCAGTGTGGGTCAGAGGTTAAAACCTCTGCACACTCAGGCCTTTTTCCAGGTACAGACCAAGAAATTCAGATATCAAACATCTACCTGCCTTGTGCATTGTACTCTTCCAGGAGCCCAACACCCTTAGGGCCAGGGATGAGGACTTATTTTCTGTCTGATTTTGTCCCTGCTATTCCTCTTGACCCCCAGCTACTCTCACTTCTTAGTGTGAGCACCGACACAGGGTTATCTTACAGAGCCAGGGTATGTTCCCTCCCCATCACCATGACAGAAGTCATCCACTCACTCAGCAATGCCTAAAAGTATGTCTGAAAGAACCCTAAACAGGAGAAATTCCCAGGGCTGCCAAGACCCCTGATAAGTTCAGGTAGAATGATGTCCATGTGACTTTATTTTGTTTTCTTCATTTCTACAATCACCTTGGCAATTCTTCTAGAAGAAGTTTTTTTTATCTGCGATGAGAAAGTCTGTACCAACTCTTGGAGGTGGAGCCCTTGGCTTGCTCTGGAGTTAGAGGGCCTAGGTCTCATCTTGTCCATCCCTTAATAACTGTGTGGCCTATTCATGGTGGCCAAAGGTGGAAGAAACCCATGTGTCCATCAACAAACAAAATAGATAAATAAAATATGGTCTAGCCATATGGTGGAATATTTTCAGTCCACAAGGAGGAATGAAGTACTGACACATGCTACAACATGATGAACCTTGGAAACACTGAACTAAGTAAAATGTTACAAAGGACAGATAGTATATGTTCTACTTCTATGATATATCTAGAATAGGCAAGTTCTTAGAGACAGAAAATAGATTAGAGTTAACCAGGGGCTGGGTGAGAGGAGGTACAGAGTTTCTGTCTGGGGGATGAAAGAGCTTTGGAAATAGTGGTGATGGTTGCACAGTATTATGAATGTACTTAATGCCACCAAACTGTATATTTATAGATGTTAACATGACAAAACTTATTATATACATATTTTACCACAATTAAAAAAAAAACTATGCTAAAATATGCTTTTGAGGCTGCTAACCGAGGACATCTGTTTTCTTAATAGCCACTTGTGGTGCCTATGGATTTCTTACCAGAGCCCTGGGGTGAATGGAATGCAAGGACAAAGGGAGGAAGGGACCCTGGCCTGCCCTTGGAGAGCAGTGGTGAGAGCTGCTCTCTTCTTAGGATGCCTGTGGAGACCCCTATGTGGCGGGAAGGTGACCTTGGGAGCATGTCCTTCAACAAAAAAGGATCCCCAAGTCCTCCTTGGGGGCCACTGGGAGATGCCACCCTCTGTCTCCCAGGAGACATGAGGATGGACCCAAATGCTGTCTCCTGGGTTCGGGAGGGCTCAGACTCTGGAAACCGGAGAACCCTCCGAAGGGAGAGAAGAAAGATGATCGAGAGAGACCTACTTCATAAAGTCACCTGGGCTGCCCGGGACCCTGCCTACAGTGACCATAGTCAAGTGAAGGAGATGCCCTGTGAAGCTTCAGCAACAGGTCCAAGACCAGGAACACCACCACGAGGGCCCCAGGAGGGCTTGCCAGTGCTCTCCCTCCAGGTAGGCAGCTCCCCTGCCCTGTGCATCCTCAGGGTGCGCCCTGTAGTGGTTCTGTTATGGAGCAAACCAGGGCCAACACAACAACTAGTGTTGAAGGAAACAGGTTTTTATTTGCAGGATTCCAACCTCAGGGGGGCCGAGAGCATTCCTGCTTGTAGCCCTGTTCTCCCCACCCAGCACTTCCCTTGCTCTGCACCAGTCTATAAGCCAAAAGCATGCCCAGAGGTTCCCCTTATCCTTATAGTCTTAAGCCGGCTGCACAAGCAGATCTCCATCCCCTCTGGAATGTACACTCGTGGGTTTCAGAGTCGCCATTGTCAGGGCAGCCTTGCTCTGAGAAACCACCCGGAGACCACTGTGGGATCAGGCAATGGGTTTATTGAGAAAAAAGGGGGAAGGGAGGTGGAGAGGAGAGGCAACCCTCAGACCCAATGAAGGGGAATGGGACTGGGCAATGGGGAATGGAGAATAGGAAATGGGAAATGGGGAATGGGGACTCTCGGTCTTCCTCGTGAGCCAGTGGGCCCATAGGTGTCCCACCTACACTTCTGTGGGCGCCTCTTTTATACTTGTCAATCACACATTTTGGTGAGAGTGAGTTTGTGTATCAACATATTCAGTAGATCATTTGCATCTCATTGCTTTCCCCACCCCCACCAAGTTTAGTTAACATATCAGGCGAGGTCCTGGGAACAGGCGAGGTCCATCAGCATATCCTCTGGGAGACCTTCAGAGCCAGGTCGATTAGCATATATCAGAAGTCCAGGTGTGCGTTCTAGCTGCCTGCATGTTCTGGCAGCCATCCTCTCCCAGCAGCTCTTTGCTTCAGGATCTGGGCTACATTGTCCTCAGATTCCATGTAGTAATCCAGGAAAACATGTGCCGTGTTACACTGGATCACGGTGGGGTCTCGGGAGGCATATGTCCCAGGAGAGTGGTTTCTCCATAAATCCTTCAGAGAAGCAAAGGTCTACATTTCTGGTCACAGTTCAGCATTCCAGGCATCTCCTATGCACCCATGCTTGGTTCGGCAGGCTCCCACACAACTGTCCTTACACCCTTTCCTCAGCCTGCACGGCTGCCTTCCTCACTGCAACTGCATGGCGGAATTCCCTTCTACTTCACTACAGTAGACCGAATGGCGGAGTCCTGACTACAAATTGCATAGCTGCTTGCTGCTTCCTCTCTCAGACATCATGGCCCAATCCCCCTACTTCATGGCTCCTTCCTCATGACTCTCCTCTCTCTCTGTCTCTGTCTGCCCTTATTTTAAATGCTGACCTCATATCCAACTCATCCTACAATGACCTACTTTTGTCAGTCCTCCCATATCTTTTACCTTTCTCGCTGCCATCTTTAGTCAGGGCAAGCGATCTCAGTGATGCATGGGCCTCCCTGGTTCTCCCGCAGGCTCTTTATAAACTCCCTGGCTGCTCCATGAGTCACTTATCGCTCTTAGGGTCCCTACGGCTTTTGCCTGGGGCAGTAGCACAGCTATCAGCTAGCTATCAACTTGCCATAGTTGTGCAAAGTATCTTAAGCCATATCATCCCTTCTCCCTTCCCCAACCAAGGGCTGTGGGGAATATGCTCTATTTGGGGGATACCTGCCCCCTGCCCTCCGCCCTGCAGTCAGTTACAGTCCCTAGATGCTCCTTCACAGGCAAACCTGAGGGCTGGCCCACTACACCTGTCTTAATCTGTGGGTGTTGCTGTAACAAAATCCCAGGATCAATACACTGACACATTCTGTGTCTGGTGAGAAGCCTACCATCTTCTCGCTTTGTCCTCACTTGGTGGAAGAGGTTGGGCCCTCTCTTATGAGAACACTAGCTCCATTCATAAGGCTACCTGCTCATGACCTAATCACCTCCCAAAGGCACCAACTCCAAACCCCATCACATTGAGGGTTAGGATTCCAACATGTGAATATGAGAGGGGCACCAACATTCACTCTATAGCAGTGACCTTAAGCCCATGGCCCCCTGTCCACAGGCAGGCAACTGAGATACCTGTGTCAGGGGTTGTGCAGTCCTGGCAGACAGACCACCCATCCTCAGGTAGAGTAAACAAGAACAAGGAAGAGTAAGGAGACTCCAGCCTTCTTTAAAAAAAAAAAAAAAAAAAAAAGAGTGCTAATCCCAAGCATGTTTATAAAAACACACAACTGCATTAAGATGGAGAACAGACTCTGTCAAAGCATAATTCTCAAACATTAAAGCTCCCATTCTTATACAAACAGTGAATACCTGTTAACGTAGGATTTAGCTCATGAATGAGGAAACCAGCAGGATTACAAAACCAGTTCAAAGAGATTATTAGAAACTAGGATTTTTTAAAACACTGGGGGGAAAAAATGAATGCTAAGAAAAAATTGCTACATTAAGTGCAAAATCAGTCAGCGTCCTACAGGGCAACAGAACATACCTCTGGGAATATCTTCTTCCCCAGACAGAAAAGAAAACCACTGCACCTCTCAGTTCTACAAAGTTGCAAAACAGGTGGGCCCTGATCAATTGTGCAAACCAACCTCCCCCTAGAAAAGTGAGCTTAGAAAAGCTCCCATATGACATTGAAAAGTCATGCAATTCTTTTTTTGCTTTATTTACATATTTTGGATAATTTTCTTAACAACTTAGAGAAAACTGGCATCAAGGTATTTATGGAGGTAGTTTTCACCGATTCTATTCTTATCAATTCCTTTTTTTAAAAGTATATTTTATTGATTCTATTGTTACAGTAGTTCCAATTTTTTCCCCCTTTGCTCCCCTCTGCCCAGTACCCCCCTTCCCACCCCTCTTACTTCATGTCCATGGGTCATGCATATAAGTTCTTTGGCTTCACCCTTTCCTATATTATTCTTAATTTCCCCTTGTCTATTTTGTACCAACCCATTATGCTTCTTAGTCCCTGCACCATTTCCTAATTTCTCCCCCTCTCCCCATCTCAGCTGATAACCCTCCAAATGATCCCCACATCTATGATTCTGTTTCTATTCTGGTTTGCTCAGTTGGATTTTGTTTTTATTTTTTAGATTCAGTTGTTGATAGTTGTGAGTTTGTTGTCATTTTAGTGCTCATAGTTTTGATCTTCTTTTTCTTAAGTAAGTCCCTTTGACATTTCATATAATAATGGCTTGGTGATGATGAACTCCTTTAGCTTCACTTTGTCTGGGAAGCACTTCATCTGCCCTTCCATTCCAAATGATAGCTTTACTGGATAGAGTAATCTTGGTTGTAGGTTGCTTTTCATCACATTGAATACTGCTTGCCAGTCCCTGCCTGCCTGCGAAGTGTACTCTGAGAAATCAGCTGATAGTCCTATAGGCAACCCCCTGTAGGCAACTGTCCGCCTCTCTCTTGCTGCCCCCAGGACTCTGTCTTTATCTTCACCTTTGGCATCTTAGTCATGATGTGTCCTGGTGTGGTCCCATCTGGGTCCAGTTCGCCCAGGACCCTTCGTGCTTCCCAGACCTGTATGTCCATCTTCTTTGCAAAATTTGGGAAGTTTTCCTCATTTTTTTCAATTCTTGCTTCCTCACTCTGCACTGGTTGACTGTTATTTTGTCTCTTATGTTCCAAATCATTGATTTGAACCTTGTTTTCCTTCCCTTCACCATTGGTTTTGTGTGGATTTCCCTTCGTTTCACTTAGCATAGCCTTCACTTCTTCTCTTATGCGTTTGCTGTACTCAAGCATATCTGTCAAACCTGTGAGCATCTTTATCACCAGTGTTTTGAATTCTGCATCTATTAGGTTGTCTGTCTCCTCATCTGTTAGGTTGGCTATCTCCTTG
Organism: Furipterus horrens; assembly: GCF_987537825.1. Lineage (NCBI taxonomy): Eukaryota > Metazoa > Chordata > Mammalia > Chiroptera > Furipteridae > Furipterus > Furipterus horrens. The sequence continues at coordinate 115,126,881 of NW_028327175.1, read as the reverse complement.
TTGCTTTGTTCTCCCACTGGAACCTTGATCTGTTCCCTCTTTTGGGCCATACTTCTCTGTCTCCTCATACTGACAGGCTCCTGTGTTTGTTTGCCTCCACATCTCAGGTAGAGCTGTTGCTCCTGTTACGTTGTAAGGGGCGGAGCCTTAGGGATTCGTCAGTACAGGGCAACCTGTTTCAGCACGTTGTGGGGCTGTATGTTGGGGAGGGGTCGGAGAGGGAATAATGCCGCCTGCCCAGCACTTGCCCCTTTTCCAGGCACCTATCCCACTTCCACACCAGACTGGCGCCCCTCTAGCTGCTGCCCTGGCCGTTGTTCCCAGAGTGGGTGGGTCTGTGAACGGTCTAGGACCATGGGGGCCCTTTAAACAAATGGACTCTGCTGAGACCGGCAGTTTCTGCCTCCAACCCAACCCCCACTGGTTTGCAGTCAGAAGCAATGAGGCTTGATTTTCCCTGGTGCTGGGACCGTGAGCTGCAAGGTCCAGTGAGGGGCTGGCAACGCTCCCCAGGTGACCCTCCTGACTTTTTAAAACGTGTGACTGGGCTTTCTCCCAGCCTGCTGCTGCCGCCGCTGCTGCCACCACCACACTGCGTCCTCTCTGCCCTTGCTCCGCCCCTCCTACCTGTCTGGATGAGTATTTCTTCTTTATATCTTTGTTTGCTGAACTTCCATGCAGTTTGATCTTCTGGAACTTCTGGTTGTTTCTAGTTTTGAGGTAGTTGTATTCCTTCTTAGTTGTGGAGGGAGACGCAGTGTGTCTGTCTACGCCTCTATCTTGGCTGGAAGTCCATCAATTCCATTCTTTCTCTTCACCCCTAAACACCTTTATATTCACTCACCTCCAGGGCTACAAGGAGCTGCAAGGTCACACATAAGAAACATTAATTCCTGATTAATTTCCTTCCTCTGATCACACTCACCCTGCCCCTATAGCATTCTTTTTCAAGTCCTCCAGTTTTCAGGACCTGCCTAGAACAACCTTTTAGTAAAGCAAAACTTTTTAATCTCTCAATATTTTAAACCTGTATGAACCTAAAAAGTTTTCAAAACACACTGGCCCTGGCCAGGTGGCTTAGTTGGTTGAGGTATCATCCTATACACCAAAATATTGTGGGTTTAATCCCCAGTCAGAGCTCATACCTATGTTGTGGGTTCGATCTGGGGTCAGGGCACATACCTATATTGTGGGTTCGATTCCCAGTTGGGGTGCATGCAAGAGGCCGCCGATCAATGTTTCTCTCTCACATTGATGCTTCTCTCTCTCTCTCTCCCATCCTCTCTCTCTAAAATCAATAAACATATCCTTGATGAAGATTAAAAAAATAAAAGTAAAGATACTGGGTTTCCTCCATGTCAAAATATTTCTTTGTGCCAGAAACAGAAGTACGTATTGTCCAAAAAGGCACAGGAAAGAGGTGTAGACCCCAGGTGTTTCATTCTGCAACCTAGACAGGGTGGATGAGCAAGCCCCAACTGCAAATATGTGCATGCCTCCAAACCCTGAATTCTACCCCTGGACATCCCATGACAGCCTCCGTTGCCTCCATCATCTTGTGACAGCCTTGTAATCACCACTTTAATCATTTCAGCAACTCAAAGAGTGGGATTTGGATCACATCCTTCAGAGTCTGACTGGACAAGAAGACAACCAGGGAGATATCGCACCTGGAACCGTGTGGTGGGCAGCTGACCGTCTCCAGGGCCAAGGTCTGACCTTAAACACCAGGGCCCAAGTACATCCCCAAAAGCAGCTCCTTCCAGGGTGTCTCAATAAAATAGGTCTTGGGGCTGGGCACAGTCAGCCCTGCAGCCCACCGTGTCCTCTCTGCTGCTCAGCTCTCACTGTGTGTTGGGTTTTGTTTTGTTTTGTTTTAATTGATTTTTAAAGAGAGAGAAACATCAATTTGTTGTTCCACTTATTGATGCATTCATTGGTTGAGTCTTTTATGTGCCTTCACTGGGGATCGAACCCACAACCTTGGTGTGTCAGGATGACACTCTTACCAATTGAGCTACCTGGCCAGGGCCTGAGCTCTCATTGTCTTGAACATTTAGGTGCCAGTCCTTAAAAGACTTCATTCACTTACTTACTCATTTGTTCGTTCATTCACTATATGTGTGACTGCCAGCTATGTGCCAGGCATGGACCAGGCCCTGGGGATACAAGAGGGGGCCCCTCAGATGAGGTTCCTGCCCTTGACCCTCACCTTTTCCTCCTACCCTTCCCCCTTGTTCCTTCTTGGAGGAAAATAATCCTGCCTTTTGCACTTCTTCAGCCAGCTCCTAAGCACAATCTTGTTTCCACTGCCTTCCTGTATACGAAAGAAAGGCAGGGGATGCCTTGCTTTGGGCAATTTTGTAAATAAAACAAAAGGTGAGTCGGGGCAGGTCTGAGGCAAAGAAGCCAGGACTTTTCAGTTAGGCCTCCAGTTCCAGACTGAAAGCTCCTCTGCGGCTGATAGCCCCTGTGCTGTTTTCAGCAGGGTTTGGCTTGTAATTTAACCCCTCATAGCAGGATGCAGAGAAACCTACCCTCCTATAAGGTGGAATGAGGGTGGGAGCTGTAATTTGTACCCCCTTTTGGAAGGCAACATGGCAGAATCTGTTTTCTATTTTAAAGGCATATAAGGCCTTTGATCAAACTATTCCAGTTCTAAAGTCTTTCCTAACATACTTACCCAGGTGGGTAAAGATGTGAATTCAAGGATGTTCATATCTGTTGCAGCATTTACAATTGTGAAAAATTGAAGGTGACCCATATTTAGTATCAGTATTCAATAGGAGTCTAGTTAAATCAGTTAAACCACAGAACACTCTGTGAGCTCACTGGGGGAGTCTGTATACTCTAACACAGGAAGATGTAATATAAACAGTGAAGAAAATCTACAGAAGATGATCCCATTGCTAATTTTAATAAGTGAACATAAAAAACTGTTAATTGTGGTTCCCCTCTGATTAGTGGGACTAGGGAATGAGGAAGTGGATAAAGTGTTAATAAAATGTCACCCCTGCCCTGGCTGGGTTGCTCGGTTGGTTGGAGCGTCATCCGGATACTCCAAGGTTGTGAGTTTGATCCCAGGTCAGGGCATATTTAGGAGTCAACTAATAAGTGCATAAATAAGTGGAACAACAAATTGATGTTTCTTTCCCTTCTACTCTCTCTAAAATCAATATTTAAAAAAATAAGAAGAAATCACCCCTATGAGGGGCTCGAATACAACTCCCTGCTCCTAAGGATACTGCTTCTCCAGCCCTGGTGAGCAGAGGTGAGGGAGCAAAGGAGTAGGTAGGGCCTCACTTATCCATGTACAAGCCAGAGGTTCATTCAAATGAGGGATCAGACCACTGTGAGTCAGTGACCAAGTCCCTACTAGGCAGCCTCCCTTGATTTCCCTTCAGATCACACTGAACCCAGCACCCAGGATAGGCTCATGGAACGGCTTACACTCCTATGTGCCACGAAGTCCTGTGCCTCTTCCTCTGCCTGGAAGATGCCTGCTGACATGCCCCAGGACACTGAGCAACTGGAGGCCAGAAGCAGGTGGGACTTCTTCCCAGTCATGACCTTGCCCTCTATAGAACTGGCCCCTGACCTTGCAGACTATTGTGGGTGGGGCAGTTGATGTGTATTTCTCATTTCATCTCAAGAATCTGACCAGGTAGGTACTACTATTATCTCTATCTAATAGATGGAAAAACAGGCTCAGAGAGGTTGACTTAACCAGGCCATATGTTGCAGAGCTGGGATTCAAGCCCCCAAACACCGGCTCTTTCCCCTTCCCCATGAGAACCCTTTCTTTACCATCCCAGGGCATAGGGCCCAGGTCTTCTGACCAATGTTAATTGGGCCAGCCCTGGGCAGCTGACCCTAGGCAAGTTAATTAGAGCCTTTCCCTGGGAATTGTGGGAGGGTAGAGAAAGGCCAGCTCTGGTGAGAAACACGGAAGCTGGGGTGGGGGGATAGGGAGTGGAGCAGAGGTGGGGACAGGGCCCAGCTATATTCCATCCCACCCTATGGTTGTTCCACTCTTTTTAGAAATCTGAAAGCCAATGATTCTCCCTTTTTGCTTGAGTTAGTTGGAGTGGCTTCTGTCTCTGGCAACCCAAAGTGTCCAACAGAAATGTCTAGACCTGCATTGTTCATTCATAGCCACTGGTCATATGTGGTTATTAAACCCTTAAAATATGGCCAGTGCAACTGAGGAGCTGAATTTTTCATTTTATTGTATTAATTTTAGTTATCCTAAATGTAAATTGTGGCAAGTGGCTACCATGATGGAAGGTACAGATAGAGAACCGTTTAGTCATCATGGAAAGGCCTACTGGATGGCGCTGGCATAAATCTTAAGGGCTCTGAAGACTAAAAGAGCAAAGTCATCGACAGGCCCACCTCAGTGCCCCACACAGAGTGGGCGCTCAGTCAGTGGCGGCCATGAACCCAGCACAGGTCACGGGTAATCACTGAGAAGTGACTCAGCCAGCACTCCTGCTCTTCTCACCTCAGGTATGCTTTGACAGAGCTGGGCTTCCAGGCGGAGCTGAGTCAGAGTTGTCTAAGGAGCCCAGCAGAGCCTCCCACCACCTTCATTGACCTGAGACCTACGCAGCCATCAGACCACGGGTCATTGGAAAGGTACAGGGAGCGGTAACTGCCCTGCAGCAAACCCACTCCTTTGTAGATGCCACATGGGCCTAAAGAGGAACAGGGACTTCGGCCGACGGGAAGGCTTGGGCGTGGGCAAGTCCTGGGAACACAGCTCAGATGAGAAGTGCTCTTAGCTGGGAGCCGAGCCTGGCCAACAGTCTCACTTGATCCCATCAGCAGGCTCTCCCAGCAGAGAGGAAGGAAGCAGAGGTAGGCAGCAATCTTTCTTGGGTGGAGGTCTAAGCAAACAGTCTAGGTTGGGTACATTGCCCTGGAGTGCTTCCCTCCACCACATGGCAGGAAGCCCAGTAGCCCTTTGGTTTGGGCTGGCTGGGCTTTGGCTGACCTACCCAGCCTTCTGCCTTGGGTAACCAGGGAGGCCTGGGCGTTCCGAGGCCCTGGTGGGAGCCTGGCCTGGCTGGGGTGGACTGGGGTATGTCAGTGAACCCTTGTTTCCTCTGCCTCAGCCCTAGCCCCAGCTCCAGCTCCAGCTCCTCTGACAGTGAGGAGGCAGGGGAAGAGGAGACAGCTGCTCTCAGAGACCAGGGTGGCCCAGCCCAGCTAAGGTAATCACCTCAGGCTCCTGTTACCTGGGGCTGCTGCCTGTCTGCTCTCTGCACAAGCCCTTGGTCTGGCACCTTTATCATTTGTGCTTTCAGTTCTATGTGTTGCACCCAAAGAGCCAGCACATGAGGGTGGGGGTCAGGTCTTGGAGGTGGGGAGGGTAGTCTTGGGAGCCCACCTGGGGCCCGGCATTATCTCAGCCTGCCTGCTGTCCCTGGACATCACCAATGACACCTTAACCTACTTTTGAGAAGGGAATAGTACATTTTCTTTTTGAAAAATACCTCCCCAGATTGGTTTTGCTCCCAACTGGTGATGGCAATGGAAGTGAAGACAAAGTGTACTAGGGATTGAGTCAAGTAATGGTAGTTAGACAGAAATGAAAGGCTTGTGTGAATTAAGATGTGAAATGTCAAATTCAAAGAAAGCTCAAGTCTCCTTTGTGCGGAGGCCACACTGTGGTCACGGGCGAGTAACAATCACATGCTGTGGCAGTGTCCAGCTATTTTGGAATTGAAAAGCTTGCAGATCCTACCTTTCAAGAATGTCAGAGTCTAATGCAACTTTTCCCCTACTGTGGTCCATGATCAGGCATTATAGGAAAAAAGAAGGAAGAAAAATTTGAATTGAGAAAGGTCACACAGGTTTCGTCCCCAAAATGCTTTAACATGTTGACATGCATTGTGACTCAGCAAGGGTGGGAGCCTGCAATCATTATATACATCTTGAGAACTAGGAAAAATGATTCTGGAAGCACCCTGGCTTTTGTGTGTGTCCTGTTTCAGTGGTGAAGCACTGGGAATTTGGCCTCCATTTGGCATTTATTGAGGTTGCTTCTCTTGTGTTACAGGGGCTGTACTGGAAAAAGTCAGCTTCTCCAGCAGCTCAGGGCTTTTCGGAAGGGGATGGCTCAGCCCCAATTGCCTGTCAGCAAGGGTCCTAGCAGCCAGAAGGCTCAGGCCCCTGAAGATACAGCTGTATCTGGGACTGGGAAGAAGCAACATGTAACACCCTGAGCTGAGAGACAGAGTGCCCTGGCCAGACCCTCAGGAGGAAGTCCTGGGGCCTAGGGGGACCCTCTTGGGCCAGGGACAGCCAGGGAGTTCCTGTTGTCTCCTGTGGGCCAACTGTAGATGACTCTGGGACTCTATCTTAGGAGATTAACGAGATGGTTTGATTCTCCATCAGCACGCCAAGGCCAGATAGTACCTTTGCCCTTTCCCATGTTTCCATTAGCAGGTGCTTTTGGATCTGTCTCCTAGCCCTGTTAGAATTTGGTCAGAACATTTACATGCATTTGGAGCAAACAGATGCCAGCACAAACCTGTACATACAGCATGATGACAACTCAAGTGACCCCAGTCCTCTGGGAGAGCCTAGAAGGAAAGCCCATGAAGACAATGGTTTTGTTCTACCATGGAACTGCGAGCCTATTAAATCTTTGTCCACTTTTTGCATTTTCCCCTTTAATGTGCATCTGTTATTTCCATCATACAAAGTCTTTTTTAAACTATAAAATTTAAGTAAAACATACTTAGATAATTTCAAGGTAGAAAGGTCTTAAAAGAAAATTTAGCCTAATTTTCTGGGTCCCTGGATACTTGCTGTTCTGTATACTTACATTAACACACGACATACATACCAAATGAACTTTTGACAGAAATTTGATGTCTGTTTTTTCTTTATCCAAGCCACAAAGGCACATAGATGTTCTAAGTTCCTTCCAAACTAATGGTGGAGTTGACCTTTAAATACAGAGAGAATACTGAATGTTCTAACACCCGAACTGTCCCCCTTTCACAAGGTTATCCTTGTGAATAGCAGTGAGAGCTAGGGGCCCATAGGAGGCACTCGAATCTCTCTCCCCCTGTTACTTTGCAAGCATTATCCCCTACCCCCACCCCCATTTTCACAGTCCTTTCGTGACTGTTTTCAGCCCTGCTGCCCAAAAGGCTGAAGCCCTGATTTGTGGCACCTTTGTTCCCTCTTCAACTTGTTGCCAAGACTCCGCTTCTCAGTGAGACTCCACCCTGCGGACCCCGTGGGAAGAGCAGTAAAATCATCTGGGGTTTTCCCATGCTATATACTCAGGCAGTCCAGCAGGGTCCTTGGCATTTGGGTTCCAGCATTCAGCTGGGGTTGCTGCTGGCTGCCATCTGCTGAGGGTGGACAAGTGTTTCTTCCCATTCAGCTCTGCACTAGGCAAGATAGGCCCTGCCTGGCCTCAGCCTGCTACAGGCAGTCAAGATCAGAACCAAACTCTACTTGATCTGGCCACAGGAATCCCACTGCCAGCCCCAACTCACAACAATGAAGGACATTTTCATTAGAAGCCAGATGCAAGAGGGGCTTCCACAAGGCCACAGGAGGCCTAGGGCAGGCATTCCTGCAGAGAATTCCCCCAGGCCCTGCCCCACATGTGGAGGCCCCTCACCCTCAGTTCTGGGGCACACGCAGGGAGGACAGGGCAGCCTAAATGTTGCACACCTCCAAAGGACAGCCTCCTCTAGCATTAGTCCGGACCTGAGAGAAGTGAGCTGGGGGCTCTCAGCTGTGTGGGGGAGGTGGGTGGTCGGCAATGCTGGCCCAGCTGGATCTGGCTGGGTACTATAGTCCCCTGAGAGCTCTGGAAGCTGACCTAAAAGGTAAAAGCCATCTTTAAACCAGGTGGCCCCATTCTCCAGAGAACACACAGGACAGAGCACGTGGGGTTGGCATCATTTATTAAGGGAGAAGAGCAGGTCACATACATTAGAACCTGGGTTGCATAGAAAAATGAACATATACATAGCAATTGACTGATAAAACAGTATGGAGCATAGAGAACTGTCATGAGGGCCAAAGTCACCCAGCAATGACGAATGGCCACACTTCTAGATGGAATGTTCCAGAACCCAGTGGTTTCAGCAGCTGCCCCATGACTTCAGGGACAACTAAACTGAACACAGACTTTATACCTCTTCCCCCAGCCACTCAGGAAACCACGGATATGAACAAATAAGAAAGGCACATCTGCCTCAGAAAGGCAGAGTGGGGCAATGAAGGCCAGCCTATGACCTGGAACATGGCCACTTGGGGCCAGAGCAGAGGCAGCTCTGGACCCTGACCCTGGGAGCGTGGCAAGACCAGTCAAATCCCCAGGCTTCCTCACAAGTAGGAGAGATGGAGTCTCAGGGAAGCATTTCCACACCAGGCATCCATCCTATAAAACTGGATCTTCAAAGGTAGTTCCCAACTCCTCCCATTTCCTTGTTGACACCACTGGAATATAGGAAAAGCCTCCATCGTCCACATTTTTAAAGTGTGGCAAGGCTGGAGGGGAAGGATGGGGTATGTAATGCCACAAGCAACTGTAGCATTGAGGCTTCCGCCACAGTGGTTGAAGAGTGTCCCCCATATTCTAGTCCAACCAGAACCTCAAAATGTGACCTTATTTGGAAAAGGGTCATTGTAGATGTTTTTAGGTAAGGTGAGGTCATTGGAAGGGAGGGCTTAAATGCAATGACTATATCCTTAGGAGAGGACAGGCACAGGGAGAAGGCCACTGTGACAATAGACGCAGAGGCAGGAGTGATGCTGCGCAAGCCCAGGAACATCAAGGGCTGTGGGCAGCATTGGCAGCTGGAAGAGGCACAGGATTTCTGTATCAGAGGCTCCAGAAAGAACCAGTGCTGTAGACACCTTGATTTTGGACTTGGGGCCACACGAACTGACAGAATTCCTGTTGTTGTAAGGTGCCCAGTTTGTGGTCATTTATATAGCAGCCCTAGGACCCTAATACACCTGCTCTGTGTCCAGCACTCCACATGAAATGTCCCAGTGCTGTGTCTCTCGCCAGGCCCAGGGAATCAAACAGTGTGAGGATGCCTTAAGGTCAGGGTTTCTGGCCCTGGAACAGAAATGGCTCTGGCGACCTCATGAATTGTGAGAAACTTGTTTGTGTGGTGGCCAGGCTTTAGCCCCTGGGCAATCCTGGAGCCACGAGGGTCTGGGTGGCAGTTGCACCTCCTCAGTGTAGCCATGTGGGTGCTTCTCCCCACCGTGGGTCCACTGGTGTTTGTGGAGGTTGGTGCCACAGCGGAAACCCTGGCCACAGGCCGAGCATGTATAGGGCCCCTCGTCTGTGGGTGTCCTGCGGTGGGTACTGAAGTGTGAGCTGTTGCCGAAGCGCTTCCCACACTCAGCACACATGTAGGGCCGCTCCCTGGTGTGTGTTGGGTGGTGGATGACCAGGCTGCAGCTCTGGCTGAAGTGCTTCCCACACCCGCCATGCCAGTATGGCTCCTCCCCTGTGTGGACCTGCTGGTGCGTGCTGAAGTTGGAACAGTCACTGAGGCCCTTCCCACACACAGGACACTGGTACAGCCGCTCCCTGGTGTGTGTGCACTGGTGCTCAGTCAAGTGGGACTTTTTGCTAAAGCCTTTGGCACATTTGGGGCACATGTACGGCTTTTCCACCCCTCGAGGCTCCCCCCTCTCCAGAGGCGGCTTGGATTCAGTCAGGTCCCTGACAGAGGAGGCTGTGACCCAGGAAAGGGGGGCTGGGTCACCTGCATGGAGCTGACAGCACTTGGCCCCATTCTGTTCTCATCAGTGTGTCCTCCCTGGTGTCCCCTCCATTCTTACATTGCATTCCAAGGCCTGAGACATAGGAAGTTCCTGAGGAGGAGGGGGGCTTCTGATAAGAAGGCAAAGGCTGGGTGGGCATCTTATCTGAGGAAAATTCTCCCTCAAAACACAACAGAGAGTGTCAACCAGACCCTGATATGAGGTGCCAACCCCATGGCCAGTGGCTGTCATAAACACATGGCAATTTAATCCTCATAATGCCCTTGGGGTGGGTGCTGTTACCGTTCCATTTTATGGACAAGAAAACCAAGGCACAGGGAGGTTAGGGAACTTATCCAAAGTCACTCAGCTGGTAAGTTAAGAGCCCCAGTAGTCTGACTCTGGGGTCTGGGCTCATAACCTCTAGGCCATGGATCCTTACCCAGGGGCAGTGGTGCACCCAGAGACATGTTTGGTTGTCATGCCTGGAGGGAGTGTTGCAACTGGAACCTAGTGGGTAGAGGCCATGAATGCTGGTGTCTATTCTCTGGTACGCAGACGGCTCCACAACAGAAAATGATCCAGCCCTGACAGTAACAACGCCCCAGAAGAGAGACCCTGCTCTAGGTTGTCTTGGCTGTAGCAGGACCAGAGGCCTGGGTTCTCAGATCCACAGCCTCCTGCTCATATACTTGGGCAGCCCAAGGACCCTTTGCAGATACAAGTACAAGAACCACCACTCTGATGACACTTCCATGTTTGTAGCATGAGGCAAACCCTACCTGGGGGGGGGGGGGACTTTGGGGTATGAAGTATGCTGGGGCACTGGGGGTGGGGTGCTGGGGAGCAGTTGTCTTCAAGTAGAGCCCCCTGAGAAGGTCACAGTGGGCACACACTGATCCAACAAGGAAGGAAAGAACCTCCTGTTGCCCTGAGATATGGCCACACTAAGACCCTGTCTACCGTCAGACCCCCAGGCAGGCCCCTCTTGCTTTCCCCTCCTGTCTCCACACTCCCTTCCAGAAAGCGAAACATGGGCTTTCAGCTCACATTATTGAGCCTCAATTCTCACATGTTGTACAATTAAGATGGAACCACCTCACTGGCCTATTGTGAGAATTTTTAAAAAGGAACCAAGTCTGGCACTTTCTCATAAGCTTATAATAGTCACATGACCTAGCAATTCCACCCCCAGGCAGAGGCCCTAGAGAATGAGTGCTGACAGGGTGAGCTCAGGGTCTCTGTGATCCTCCTCACACTCAGACTGGGCTTCTTGCCCTCATTTCTCCCTTGGGAACTGGTTTCCCTTTTGCTTCTGCGGGTAGTATGTGATCCCAGACTGATCTGGCATGACTCTCCTCCACTGAGGGGTTTTTGCCCCAAACCTTTTTCAAGATCACCTATATCCCCTCACTTTTCCCTTATACAGGGGTCAGCACACTTGGGCCCACAAGGCAGTGCCTATCTTTGTAAATAAAGTTTTCTGTTGTTCTTGGCTGCTTTCATGCCAAGACAAGAGACTGCATGGCCCACAAACCTGAGCGATTTAGTATCTGGCCCTTCACAGAAAAAAGTCTGCTGACTCCTGCTCCAAGCCCTTGAGCTTAAACTACACAAATACAATCACTATGGTCTAAACCCCAGGAAAGGAAAAAATCTAACCTGGCACTTCTGTTGATTTCTTGCTGACCGCCTCACCTGAACCAGCACGAGAGATGTCTCTTGGTTGCAAGGCAGTATGAACTGGGTCCTGCAGGTCTTCCCCTCGCCCCTGCTGGGCAATCAGATGGAGCCTGGGAGTGGGGAGTCTTGCTTACAGGGACAGAGATCAGAACTATGGAACTGCAAACCCTTTTCTTATGAGGGCAAAGGGGCATCAGAAGGAGATCAATGGAGCCCTGGCTGGTGTGGCTCAGTGGATTGACTGCCGGGCTGTGAACCAAAGTTGCTGGATTGATTCCCATTCGGGGCACATGCTTGGGTTGTTGGCCAGGTCTCTGGCTGGGGACGTATGAGAGGCAACAGATTCATGTATCTCTCGCATGTTTCTCTCCCTCCCTTTCTCCCTCCCTTCTTCTCTCTCTAAAAGTAAATATAATCCTATATATATATATATATATGTGTGTGTGTGTGTGTGTGTGTGTGTGTGTGTGTGTGTGTGTAAAAGAGAAGAATTTATGGAAAAGTGCAATGCTCTGAGAGAGCAGTGGAAGGTGTTTTGCTTCTGTGCAGACTCTGTTTCCTCTGAGGGAAAGGAAGTGAGGAAGCAGGGCCCAAGGCTTTCACTGGCTCTGGAAGGGAAACTCTGATGCCCTGGAGGGGTCTGGAGTTTCATCACAACAGAGACTAAGTGGCCAAGAGTTACAACTACAGTGGGAGACAGATGCGGAACACAGAGTAATAGTCCAGCAATAGTGTGCACAGAAAATTAGTGTTCTCCTTATATGTGGCAGTGGAAAGGTTTCCTTTTTATGCTTTCCACAGATACTTATTACAGAAAAAAGCGAGAATGTAAAGGAAAGTATGTGATGGTTAATTTTCTGTGCCAACTTGGCCAGGCTATGTTGCCGTTATTTGGTTAAATGCCAATCTAGGAATTATGTAGATGTGATTAACATTTACAATCAACTGGCTGTAAGCAGAGAAGATCACGCTCCAGACTGGAGGTGGGTCTCATCTAATCAGTTGAAGGCCTTAAGAGCAAAACCTGCGGTTTTCCTGAGAAGGAATTCTGTCTCAAGACTGTAACAAGAACTCTTGCTTGAATTTCCAGCCCGCTGGCCTGCCATACAGATTTTGGACTTGCCACCTTCCACAATTATGTGAATCTATTCCTTAAAATAAATCTCTTGTCCTTGCTGGGTGGCTCAGTTAGTTGGAGCGTTGTCCTGTACATCAAAAAGGTTGTGGGTCTGATCCCCGGTCAGGGCACACACATGGTTAGGGCCAAAGACCCCGCGTTGCCTGCCCTGTAACCTGCCACCCGAGTCAGGCCTTGCAAAACAGGCTACGGCCAGTGGTCACTGTGTTCTGGGAGCTGTGGCCTGCAGTCCCACAGGACCTGAGCCAATACCCGTGCTGAAACAAAGTGGGTCTGTGCCACCGGCCATGCACTGGATCACAAGGTTCCCCGTTAACAGAGGTGACTAGGGCATAGCTGCCACATCCTGCTGAGAGCTAATTACACCCCCATTGCCCCTTCCCCTCTCTCTTAATCATTTCCCAGAAACAAGGACCATAGTCTCCTGACAGCCATCCCTCATCAGAGGACATTGTTCTTTCCCAAACACCTACACCCTGGACTCTGGAGTCAACCATCAGGGTGACCCATCCCCCTGAAAATTTGCTCCAAACCCCTAAAGATCCCTTTATTCCTTCCCTTGGGGCTGCAGTCCTCTCACTTGGGCTCAGCCACCTGCTTGAACATCCCTCAATAAAGGCTTTGAACTGGTCCACCTGACTCATCCCTTCTTCTGGCACAAACCTAACACGTACCTAGGTTGCAGGTTTGATCCTCAGTCAGGGCACATATGGGAGGCAACCAATTGATGTTTCTTTCTCACACCAATGTTTCTCTCTCTCTTCTTTCCTCTCTCTAAAATTAATAAATATATCCTCGGCTGAGAATTAAAAACATAAATTAAAAAAATAAACAAATCTCTTTAAACACACGCACACGCACACACACACACATGCACACACATATCCTATTAGTTTTGTTTCTCTGGAGAACCCCAACTGATACAAAGCAGCATCTCAATTTCTTGAGAAAACATTTCAGGGAATGAGTGAGTGACAGGAGTGGCAAGATGAGCTGAGCAGAAAGAGCAAAAGAGATCATGTTGGGCCCTGGCTGGTGAGGCTCAGTGGATGGAACACCGGCCTACAAACCTAAAAGGTCACAGGTTCAATTTCAGGTCGGGGCATATGCCTGGGTTGTGGGCCAAGTCCCCAGCTGGGGGCGTAGAAGAGGCAACTGATTGATATTTCTTCCCTCTTTTTCTCCTCTCCCTTCTCCATTCTCTAAAAAATAAATAAAATCTTAAAAAACAAAAAAAGAGAGACAGTATTGGGTGAGGACCCATGGCCATGGTAATGAGAGGCCATGGTTGGCCAAGGCCTCGCCAGGAGCAGCTCTGCCCATGGGGCTAAGGGTGACAAAGAGGCTGAAGAACCAACCGTATGGGTGAAGGAGTGAAAAAAGAAGGAACTCAGGACAGCTCTGGGCATCTACCTGGGATGTGGGTGAGCATCCATGCTGCCCACTGCAACCAGGTCACTGACAAGACACCAGCAAACCTGGATTTGCAGGCTGCATGCAGTTGGATACCAAGTGAACTTGCAAGGGAGCACAGCTGGCCTGCTGAACCCATCCCTGGGCACGGGGCCAGTGAGTTCCTATTTCTAACATGCGTCCCATGATTCCTCAGGCCACTCCAATTTGGGAACTGCTAGACCGGCTCCTGTAGCTGGGGAAGATGTGAGAAGGGAAGTAGCCTGGGTCTCGGGTTCTGGAGGTAACATACACCTTTCGGGACATGCCAGGCCAGCTACATCCAACACAAGGAAAGGAGCCACCCTCCCCCTGGGACTGGCCCACACCAGACATCACGGTTTCTGATGGGGAGCAGTCAGGATCTCCCTATACATTACCTTCGCTCTCTGGCAGCATGTCCCAACTGCAGTCCTGCTGAGCATAGTCCACAGCCCCATTCCTCCTGGGACCAGGACACGGCATGGCCTCCAGCCTCACTGGCACCTGTGAGGACATGGCCCACTCAGTCCCACGTCAGTGCTCCTTCATGCTGGGCCAGCCTGGTGGGCTGACCGGTTCCTTTCACTCATGCATCACTTCTCACCCATCACTTCTTCCCTCCCCACACTTTCCTCCCCACATACTGTCTTACACCTCTCGTCCTCCCAAGCTCGGCTCAGAGACATAGCAGGATCCTGCTCTTTAGGAGGACACTATCACCACCAGGCTCTGTCCTGTTGCTGCAGGGCTGTACACAGTGTGGACAGATGCACTGTGTGAAGCAGCTGGATCCACTGTGTGCTCAGCCATTGCGGCCCACGCTTCTCAGGGACATGGGTTCGCGTGCTCCACCCCAGCTCAAGCCAGCCCTGGGACCCACATCTAGCACCAGACTGGCCTGGGGAGCATGATTAACACCCAAGCAAAAGTAGGTGTGCAGGACTGCTTTTGAATCAAGACTCCTTTCCTCTACGACAAAAAAAAAAAAAAAAAGTAGGTGTGCTCTCCCTCTAGGGAGCGAGAGCACCTTTCCCTCCCACCTCTTCTTCCCTCAAGGCTGGTTATCTCTGCTGCCTCTCTCCTAAGTTCCAAGGGCTCTTCTACCACCTCTGTAACTTTCTAAATAAACTTTCTCTTATAATTTGAAAAAAACAAACACACACACACACAACCCCCAAGCAAAAGTAAATAAGTAACTTAAAAAGTAATTAAATAAAACTCAAGCTTTGAATGTTCAGAAGAGACAAATCCCAAGACAGAAAGAGGATTGGTGGTTGCTGGGGGAGGGGAAAGGGGAAGCAACTGCTAACAGGTATGGGGTATTTCAGAGAGGTGATGAAAATGTTCTAAAGTTGATTTAGGTGATTAATGCACAACTCTGTAAGTATACTAAATGCTGTACACTTTAAATGAGTGAATTGTATGTAATATGAATTATATTTCAATAAAGCTGTTATTTAAACAAACAAGCCAAAATGACTATTCCAGGCTAAAGCTGGGGGAAGAATTTCTATTTTCACCTAGAGTCCCAAGTGAATCTAACACCCAGTTGGCTTTGAGCAACTACTCAAGCTCACCATTGGACCCCAGACTCCTCCAGGACATGCCTAATACTCACGTGGCATCTGAGAAAGGGCAAGACTTCTCAGGAAGCAAATGTCACTCTGAAACCCATGAACTTGGCCAGGAGAGAGAAGTGTCTCCACAGGGCTGCTGTAGACCAGGAACACCCGCTTACCTGGGACCAGGCTGAAAGGAAGGACGCGGCCGATGCTGCCATCTTTGGAAGGCCACTGGGCCTGGAGAAAGAGCAGAGTCACCAGTGAAGCCCACACAAGCCACCTGTGGGCACAGCAGTGAAGGCCAGAACAGGTCCAGCGGCTCCCCACTTACGCTCAGCTCCCCACTGGGAGCCACACGCAAATAGCCCGCAACCTCCTGGGATACTCCTTTCCATTTGCCTTCCTCTCTGCAGGGTTGCTTTCCCTGAGGGGTGGCTACTCACCCCTCTTTGGCCAGAGCTCCGGCCTTCTCTTTGGCCTGTGGCTCAGCTGGGCGGGGGCTGCTGGTTGGAATGCTGAGCCCCTTCCTCCAGGGACAGCTCCTCAGGCTAGGCCTCTGCCTGGTGTTTCAAAGACTAGTCCCCATCTGGTGTCACTGTCACACTCTTACCTTGTTTCCTGGCACTCCCAGCAAATCTCAGGCCAGAAGAGCCCTAAATCCAATCTTATTTTGGAAGTTGACAGTAAGGCATTTGTTACATTTTTTGAAATCATCTACAGGTGTTCTGGGATAATCTGATTCCCAATTCCAGAGGAAGTGGATTGACAAACTTGTCACAGCTTACTGAGCTCTGCATGAGTACTTGGGACAAGAAACATTCCTCAGGGAACTGCAAAAACAGCTGGGGAACAGTGTCAAGCTGCCTCTCGTTCAATATTTCATACCTCTGACAGAAGACAGTCCCAGAGTTTTCAGGGTACACAGTGACAGAGGAAAGCCATGCAGGAACCCCCAAAACCAGGCTGGAGGGGCTAGGAGGGGATCCTGAGTTATTAGTCACCATGACAGCAGGATTTGCTTACTGCCCTCAACTCACATTGTGGTCAGGTTTTAGGGGAATGTGTCTGTGCTGCTGGATGCAAGGGGACAGCAGCACGCAGGCAACAGGACTGCCACAGGAAGAAAGGTGACCTGTCAGCAACACCAAATACCTGAACTGGGCATGGCACTGAAAAGAGACTTAAAACAGGTGAAATGACACTTTTTATTTTCATCTCAAGTTTAGTGACTAAAAACAGGAGAAATTTCTAAGAAGCTTCCCACTCCCCAAGTCTGGTTAGAGGGAGGTAGAGTGTGCTCTAGAGTGACACTATCTACAGAACTTTCCACAGTGACGGAATCTGCAAGCGTCCTATATCCGTACTGTCCAGTACAGTAGTCACTAGCCACATGTGATGACTGAGCTCTTGAAATGTGGCTGGTGTGACTTAGGAATTACACTTTTTTTTTTTTAAAGAGTAGTACTATTTTATTTTATTATTTTATTTAATTATTTATTTATTTTTAGAGGGAGGAGAAGGGAGGGAGAAAGAGAAACATCAATGTGTGGTTGCCTCTATGCACCCCCATCTGAGGACCTGGCCCACAACCCAGGCATGTGCCCTGATTGGGAATTAAACTGCCGACCCCCGGGTTCTCAGGCCAGTGCTCAATCCACCGAGCCACACCAGCCAGGGCAGGAATTACACTTTTTTAAAAGTATATTTTATTGATTACGCTGTCACAGTAGTCCTAATTTCTTTTCCCTTTTCTCCACTCCACATAGTACCCACCTTCCCTCCAGCAATCCCACCCCCCTTAGTTCATGTCCATGGGTCGTGCATATAAGTTTTTTGGCTTCACCATTTTCTATATTATCACTAATTCCCCATCTATTTTGTACCAACCAATTATGCTTAATCCCTGCACTATTTCCCCATTCCTCCCCTTTCCCTCTTCCTCCAAATGATCCCCTATTCAGATTATTTGCTTAGTTTGTTTTTACTTTTATTTTTTTAGGTTCTGCTGCTGATAGTTGTGAGCTTGTTGTCATTTAAATGTTCATAGTTTTGGTCTTCTTCTTTTTCTTAAGTAAGTCCCTTTTACATGTCATATAATAATGGCTTGGTGATGATGAACTCCCTTAGCTTTACCTTGTCTAGGAAGCACTTTATCTGCCCTTCCATTCTAAATGATAGCTTTGCTGAATAGAGTAATCTTGTCTGTAGGTCCTTGCTTTTCATCACTTTGAATACTTCTTGCCAGTCTCTTCTTGCCTGCAAAGTTTTTTTTGAGACATCAGCTTATAGTCTTATAGGCACCCCTTTCTAGGTAACTCTCTGCTTTTCTCTTGCTGCTTTTAAGATTCTCTCTTTATCTTGAACCTTTGGCATTTTAATTATGTTGTGTCTTGGTGTGGTTCCTTTTTGGGTCTAGCTTGTTTGGGACTCTCTCTGCTTCCTGGACTTGTATGTCTATTTCCTTTGCCAAATTTGGGAAGTTTTCCTTCATTATTTTTCACATAAGCTTTCAATTTCTTGCTCCTCCTCTTCTCCTTCTGGCACCCCTATGATTCAGATGTTGGCACATTTAAAGTTGTCCCAAAGGTTTCTAAGCCTCTCCTTACTTTATTTTAAATTCTTGTTTCTTCATTCTGTACTGGTTGACTGTTTATTTCTTCCTTATGTTCCAAATCATTGATATGAACCCTAGTTTCCTTCCCTTCACCATTGGTTTCATGTGGATTTTCCTTTGTTTTACTTAGCCTAGCCTTCACTTCTTCCCTTCTGTATTTGCTATACTTGAGCATATTTGTCAAGTCTGTGTGCATCTTTATCACCAGTGTTTTGAACTCTTCATCTGTTAGGTTGGCTATCTCCTCATCTGTGAGGTTGGCTATCTCCTCATCGCTTAGTTCTCCCACTGGAACCTTGATCTGTTCCCTCTTTTGGGCCATACTTCTCTATCTCCTCATCTTGACAGTTTTCTGTGTTTGCCTCAGCATCTTAGGTAGAGCTGTAGCACCTGTTTTGTTGTAAGGGGCGGAGCCTTATGTATTCATCAGTACAGGGTGATCCGTTTCACCATGTTATGGCACTCTATGTGGGAGAGAGGTCTGAGAGGGAACAATGCTGCTTGCTCAGCAAGTGAAAGCCACTTCTTTCACTTCCCATATAAGACTGGTGCCTCTCTAGCTGTTGCCCTGGCCATGGTTCTCAGGATGGGTGGGTCTGAGGACGTTCTAGGACCATGGGGGCCCTTTAAACAAGTGGACTCCACTGAGAGACTGGCAGTTTCTTCTTCCGCCCCAATCCGCACTGGTTTGCACAGTCAGAAACAATGAGGCTTTATTTTCTCCGGTGCTGGAACCGTGAACTCTGCAGTCTGGTCTGGTGCTGGAAGCGCTCCCTACTTTTTTAAATGTGTGACTGTGCTTTCTGCTGGCCTGCTGCTGCCACCGCCACCTCCACCTCCACACCATGTCCTCTCCTGCTTCGCCCCTCTTACCTGTCTGGATGGGTATTTATTCTTTATATCTTTGTTTGCTGGACTTCCATGCAGCTCCATTTTCTGGAACTTCTTGTCTCTAGTTTTGAGGTAGTTGTATTCCTTCTTAGGTGTGGAGGGAGACGCAGCTTGTCTAACCTGGCTCATCTTTGAAACAAGACTAGGAGGTAGGTACTAGTGTCCCTACTTTATAGCTGAGGAAACAGAGGCACAGAGAGGTTCAGTGACCTGCTCAAGGTCAAATACCAGAAGTAAATTCAGAACTGGGTAAGGTTGGAAGCCAGACGTCTATCCTAGTTCAATTCCTTAATTTTAGAGGCTGGTAAATGACTGCCTAGAAGGTTACTTGCTTGGGCCCCCTGGTAATTGATTGCTTATTTATTTCAATTTTAAAAATTTATTTATTGGTTTTCAGAGAGAGAGGAAGGGGGATAGAAAGAGAGAGAAACATGGATTTGTTGTCCCACTTATTCATGCATTGGTGTAATAGGAGTCCCTGAAAGTCCCCATAGCCCATGGTTTTGGGGATCGGGGAGGAAATCAATGCAGCTTTTAAGGTACTTTGCGTATATATGGCTGGTAGCTAGTTTCTTAGCTATGCAGATAATTGCAGCCACTGCGTGGTGTCAGGGAGATGGGAAGAACTTTGACCACAGAGTGATGGTGGAGAGTCCATGGGGCTGGCGCGAGATTTCGGTGGGTGACTGCAACTGGTTACCATACCCACTGCGTCATAGTCCACGGTTAGGATTTAAATGAAAGGCGGCAGCCATTTGGTGCGTTAGGCCACGCGGTTTGAAAGACTGCAGAAGACCCTACCAGTTCACCATGAGGTCTGGTGTGAAAGAAGGTGCCAGGAAGTTTTGAATTAAGAGCTGGAGTAAGAAACAGAAGACCCACCAGGAAACCTGCCTGGAGAACAAGGCGGCATGGCTGATGAGGCTGGGACTGTGGGGACCTGCCTAACCAAGCACGGATTAGTGGCAGATGCCTGAAATGCTGAACTGTGACTGGGAATACTGAGCCATGGACTTCTACTTTTCTTAAAGACGGTACCTCTGACTGGCATATTCTGAAGCTGGCCTAGCTTGGCAGGGGAAGGCAGGACTATGTGTTTTGGGTGTTTTAAAGGGTGTGGGACTTAACAGCAGAAACCTGCCATTATTCTGAATCTGTAAAACTTTTAAATACGCCCCTTTTCCTTTTCCACCAAACTTTTGTATTGGGAGTCGCACTTCTTGGTGGCAGACAAATGGACCCCACAGCTGTTCCACAACAGCAAAGTTTCTTAGATGTTCCCTGGTGTTGCAATGGAGCCTGGGGGAGGGGGTGGGGTCTAGGCATGCAGAGGGTAAGTAGATAAAGGGTCTTGGTGAGCCCTATGTGCCTAGTACATGGCAAGTGCCCATAAACATAATCACTGAGTCTTTCAGTCTGGCATCCCCAGACCCAGTGTCTTACCCCACATTCCCACTGGCTGCTTTATTTTTATTTCCACTCCTACTCTTCATTCTCATACTTCACCCCTGCCCCCTACATCTGATATCCAGTTTTTATTGTGATGACACCAGGCAGAACAAGACACTGGGTTGCCCATGACTGATTTCTAGAGACCACCACCTCTCTGAGTGAAAGGTATCTTTAAGGGCAGGTGCCAGATTTCCAGACTGCCCCAGGCCCTCACAACCTTGTGGTGCGACCTGAAGAAAGCAGGCCTGTATGTGCCTCAGTTTCTCCTTGCAACTCTGGTCTGCTTGTGGGAAAGTGCATCTTAGAATGAACTACCTCTGGTTGTGGGTGTGCTGCTAGGACTACCAAGGTGCAGAACCATTCAGAGGACTGGAGCTCAGGTCCAACACAAGAGGCCTGCCATTCCGCTGGCTTCAGGAGGGGGTGGAAACAGATAATTTGAACAAGTCACAGATGGGTATGTAGCAGGAAAGGAAGAAGAGAGCATGTACAAAAGTGGGAGCAGGGAAGGGAGGAACACAGAAGCAGCCAGTGGACAGTCTGAGGGGCTGCAGGTCCTGTGGGACTGGAAGACCATGATCTGGTTGCGGGATGTGCTGGGCTCTGTCTAGAGGGGCAGACACGTGTGGGGACACCAGCATTTTCAAAGCTGCCCTACACCTTCCTGTTTCACAATGCCTCCTGGTTAGTTGTGGGGCCCTTCCACCTCGTCATTTTCTCTTCAAAGCTGAACGTACAGAAGTCAGCAAGTCTATGTAGCAACCACACCCTGACTAGTTTTGTCCTGGTCCTCTTCTACCCAGGCAGTTTTCAGTGACTGCAACCAACAGAGATTTAAAGGACAAATTTATATTTTGCCCTGAGTTTCTGTCTTAACTCTCTTTTGGAGGAACAAAAACATTCGGTCCATAACAAATATAAACCAGGATGAATTTGGTTCCCCATAGGGGTACACTGAAATAAGTGTCTCAAATCCTGGCTCCCCCACTGCTTAACTAGGTAAGCCTTACCTTTGCCTCATCTGTAATGGGAGGACTGTCATAGCTCCAACTGCAGAGCCAACACACAGGATTAGTAAGATTATGTTTATAAAGCTCCTATAATGTCCAGCATGTAACAGATACTCCATAAACATCAGCTCTAGCTTCATGACTTGCAACCACACTAGGATGAAGTCTGTGCATCGCAGTTCATGGATCTTGGACACCTGGAGTCATGGAGCTCCTGTCAGAGGTTCACAGATACATTAAGGCCCCAAACATTGTTTACAGTCTGAATGAAAAGTATTATACACACATATCACTGTTTATACTTATAAATGTAGCTTGTTTTCAGTGTTTATGGAGTCCACAAAACAGTTTGAATTAAAAGGACAGCCTCCTACTCACAGAAGTTTGCAAACAACTAATTAGCACACATATATCCTCTGAAGACAGAGGGAACAATCATCTTGGGACTGATGATGACTATGACACATACTAGGTGCCGATTTTGCTCACATTTACTTATTAATTATAGTTGGGAAAAAATGGTTTACGATCAAGCACTCTAAAAACTTCAGTCATCTTTGGTAGAAATTTCTGTGTCCAAAATGACTGGCAACTGACAATTTATTAAGTCAAATAATTTAGTTTATTTGATTAAGTTATCAAGGAGAGCCATCAGAGAGTGACTATGCCCCAAAACACCCAAAAGCTGATGGGTGTTTTATTACACTTTTTCTAAAGCCTCCATTAGCTTATAAAAGCTAATTTTTAAAAGCACTTCCTAAGTCCATGGGATTGTGTTTTAACTATGCTACTTAAGTCCTCACAATGACTCTCTCTGACCCATGTTTTAGATGAGTAAACAGAGAGGTACAGAGCCCTGCCCAAGGCCACACAGTTAGAAAAGTGGAAGAGCCAAGACAAACTCAGGCAGGCCCACTTCAGAGCCTGCTGCCCCAAGCACTTGCCTAAAGCACACCTGAATGCTGGCCAGGTAATTCAAGCCTTGCCTTGCCATAGATATCTAAACAGTTTCTCAGATGACTTTGGTCCTGTACCAAGATTCTCCTTTGAGGTGGTCATTCAGGGCCATAATGCCCCATCTGGTTTTCTAGACACAGTGGACAGATCTGCTTGGCACCTAGTAGGTGCTCAATAACTATTTGCTGAATGATTGAATAAATCAATGGATGTTTTTAGACACTCTGCTGCCCAACCTTATGACAGACTTGATTCCAACGATAGTACAAATGGGAATAAATCCTACCTATGCCCCAGAAGATACATACTAGGATTATACAGGACATTAAAATACTTTGCTCTAGACTGAAACATGGAAGCACTCAGTAAACATTAGCTTTTTTGCTATGATTTCCATTAACAAAGAATGAGCGATAAGGGCACTTGCTGTGCAATGCTATAAAGTCTCTCCTCGGAGTCTGGCTGTATTTTGGTTCCATTATTAAATTTTAGACAGATGAGATAATATACATCAACTAATAGGGAGGCAGGAGATATCCATTATTTATACTTCAAACCACCCAGCATTTGAAACTTTATCTGTCTTTTCCCTACAGCCAGCAAGGCAATGAGAAGCAGGTGGGTAAGAATAGGCTTATGAAGCATGATGATTCCTCCAAGGGAGAGTGGCCTCCAGGATGAAGGCATTGTGGAAAAAGTGTTGAAAAAAAAAGGAGATTCAAAGACCACCAAGCACGCTTGGAAATACTCACTCATGGGGATGATGTCTGCTAAACTTTCTTACTTGCTGTCAGCTCAGACATAGCTCAGAATGAGGAGAAGATTTACATTCCTTTTGGGAAAAACGGTGTCTTAGTCGGCTTGGGCTGCCGTAATATAATACTACAGGCTGGAGGCTTAACCAATAGACATTCATTTCTCACTAGTGGGTTTGGTTCCTCCTGGTGAGAGCTCTTGTCCTGGTTTGTAGATGGCTGCCTTCCTGTGTCCTCATATGGTAG
Source organism: Furipterus horrens (assembly GCF_987537825.1). Classification (NCBI taxonomy): domain Eukaryota; kingdom Metazoa; phylum Chordata; class Mammalia; order Chiroptera; family Furipteridae; genus Furipterus; species Furipterus horrens. The sequence goes on along the minus strand of NW_028327175.1, from coordinate 115,103,377 downwards.
AAAGAGAGAGTGATCTCTTCTTCTTCCTAATAAGGCCATAGGCCTATCAGATTACGGCCCCACCTTTATCACCTCTAATCTTGATTACTTTCTACATACCCTCATCTCCAGATATAGTCACACTGTGGGTTAGGGCTTCAACGTGAGATTGGTAGGGAGACACATTTCAGTCCATAGCACACAGTCAGTCCACAAATACCACCAGTCCCTAGAATGACACAAGATTCTCCTAGATCACCATCTATTCTAGACCTGGGGTCACCTGCTCAAACACCCAAAAGGGCCAGGGGGGAAAGGCAAGACTGGGCTTTCGACACAGACACACTTTTTTTGCACACCAAAGATTCTGGAATATTACTACTTTCAACAAAGACATACTTTCCCCATTTTCCTTAAAACATGTGTCTCTTGTATTCCCATATATGGGAGTGAAGTGAGTATGAAGAACTTGTACTACAAAAAGCACAGCAGTGCCAACTTGATGGCAGATGGCTGCTGATCAAGGCCTCTGTGTCAGCGACACAGGAAGTAGTGGGTGGTGTAGGCCCCATGTTGCCAGCCAGTCTGACTGTTCCCCAGAAGCCAGATACCTTGATGGTTAGGTGGAAATTCCCAATTCTGAATGTAGACTTAAAATGGTTTTAAGTCCTGTTTCAAATAAACAAAACACACGAACACATCTGGGCTGTGTCTGGCACACAGACATATAAAATGATGCAGGTGTGATAATGCTCTGAAGAAAAGCACAGCAGGCTGAGGAGGAAGAGTGATGCAGTTGCTCTTTTAGGGTAGAGAATATTTCGACAAAAGTACTATTAATTCTCCTGGGGTCTACATGGCGGGAAGCCAGCATCTCCTTGGCTTCAGTACTTTCTTGAAAGGCTTGTGTAGACACGACAGGAGGCCAGAGCTAAGGGAAGAGAAATAGAGCTAAAATGTCCAGCTTCTCCCCAAAAAACCTGCTGTGGGCTGAAGTCAACCATGCACAGGAGAGCCAGCCTGTGAGACAAAGACAGACAGACACACACAGAGTGAGGGGAGTAGGGGGAATTTGTAAATAGAAAGCATCAGTCATCTAAGAAGGCAGGCCAAGGTGATTAAGGATCACCTGAGGAATGCTGGCAGTTGAGGAGCCCAATCAGGTACCAAGGATGGGGCGTTCTGGCAACACTGACTTAACAGAATTCTTGCTGAAATTTGATGATGGAAAGATGAATATGTAAGCCTAACAGTCAGGGCCTAATGGAGAAGAGTTCACAGGAGACTGAGTTGAGTTTGATCAAGATCATCCTTGCCACTACTTCCAGGGTCGACAGGCTTCCTCTCCCTGAAAGGCGGGAAGACTGCTCTGGAGGAGCCAGAAGTGCCTTTGGGGTTCTCATTTCTAAAGCAGAAATTGTTCAAGATAAGGCTGCTTGCCCTGGCCAGGTGGCTCAGCTGGTTAGAACATTGACCCAATGCACCAGGGTGGTGGGTTTGATCCTGGGTGGGGGCTTACTGGTGAGTACAACCAGTGAGTGCATGGATGGGTAGAACAACAGATCGGTTTCTCTCACGATCAATAAATTAAAATTAAAAATTTTTTTTAAAGACTGCTAAAGAGATGCTAAGTGCCTTTGCCCACCCTTCTGTCTAGGAGAGAAAGCCTTCCAGGTCTAGGTGTAGCCCTCCCTCCCCAAGATCCCAACAACTTCCAACCCCCAGGCAGTCCTTGCCCTGCCTGCTTCTTTCTCAATGCCAACCAACCCTGCTCTGAGAGTTTTAAGTACTGAATTCAGGGAGGGTCACATGGTTAGGAAGTGACAGAAGTGAGAATGGAACCCGCATTTTTGATTCCAGAACCCCAGCTCCTAAGTACCAGGTTAATGCACCTTAGCCCGTGATAACAGCCCAAGTATGGAAGTTCTGACTCAGTCATCTACACACACCATTCTCTCTCCCAGTCCTCTCTGGCGAACTCGCTCTGCCGATTTTCCCTGTTTGGGGCGCGCCCGGGACCCTACTGCCAGCACAAGCCAGGAAGGGTGGCAGTCCAGGTTCGCGTCCCACCTCTGCTCCGGTGGCTGCGCCTGCGCGAAAGTCACTTCCCTTCCCGGAGATTTAACCTCTGAGCTGGGGAAAGAGCCCCAGCGTCGGGATGAGAGGAACAGAACCACGGAGCAAGAAGTAGGCGCCCAATCAAAGCTGGGAGCCGGGACTGGGCGATGGAGACGTACCCGGAACATGCCGTAGTTATTCGCCACAGCTGGCTGGCGCGTCCTGCCCAAAGGCTCGCGCCAGGATATACCCACCCGAAGCCCCTCTGGGAAGCGGGCCGACTACACTTCCCAGGGTGCCCGCGCCGCAACCAGGGCCGGGAGCCCGGATCTCTCGGGAAGGTTCATCGCTGTCTTGAGGGTCTCCTGCGAGGTGACTCTGCGAGGGGCTGGGGGAGGAGGGGGTTTCAGCCTCAGGAAGGCGGCATCTTTGTTGCCTAGGACGCGGGGCCAGTCCCTCGCGTGCTGAGTCTCAGTTTACACAGCTGTGAATGGGGGATGTTAACTCGTTCAAAACCATTCATACATTCTTTTTTTTTCTTTAAAGCCACATACTGAGTCTCCCCATATGCCAGTTCTGCTAGGCTACTGGAGTTACCGCAGTGGTGAGCAGGTGGTTGCTTTCACGGAACTTACATTCTACCAAGAAGGCATATCGTGGACAAAATAATTCCGCAAATTATCTAATCGCCTCTTTGCTAAATTCCTATTTAGAAGAGGGAACTTGATCCTCTCAGGGTGGAAGTGATGGTTGAGGGGAGATGTGAAGGCAGCATAGAGTTAAACTGGGGGGTTGGGAGAGAGGGTTCCACACAGAAGTAACCGCAGATGTCAAGGTCCTGAGGCCTGAGAGCTTGGGGATGTGTTTAAGGGACAGAAAGGACGCAGTGTGACCCAGGTGCAGGGGTGAAGATTGGGAGAGAAGGCCGGAGAGGTGAGACTACGTAGGAGGGTTTGGAGGATCTGGTGGGAATTGAGGATTTTATCCTAAGAACAATGGGAAACCAAATGAATTTGGGGTTTTAAATAGGGTAGTGTTTTGAGAGGTTAGGAAGCTTTGTGGAGTACACATCTCAAGGAGACTAGATGGGAGCAAGCGAGGCCAGCTGGAAGCCACTGGAATGGTCCACGATTGAAGTAATGCTAGTGATGGTTTTAGTCGTGAGGGACGTGAGCCAGATTCCTGAAGCAGAATCAGCTGGCCCTGTGGTTGATCGGGTTGGAGTGAAGGAGAGAGCAAGCAAGAATAACTCATCAGTAAAAGGAAGATAATAATATCTGCATTAGGTGTCATTGTTACTAAAAGAGGCAAAACCAAATGCCTGACACATAATAAAGGCCATATACACTAATTTAGTAAATAGTAAAGACTACCTGTGCCCTGGAGGGATGGCTCAGTTGGTTGGAGCATTGTTCTGTACACCAAAAGTTTCCAGGTTTGATTCCCGATCAGGGCACACCCCTGGGCTGCAGCTTCGATCCCTGGTCGGGATGTACTGAAGCAGCTGAGAGATGTTTCTCACATCGGTTTCTCTCACTCTCTCTCTCTCAAATTAATAAACATACCCTCTGGTGAGAATATATATATATATATATATATATATATATATATATATATATAAACACTATGCTATATATATATAATATATATATTAAAGACTACCTCTGTTCAGAGCAGTGTTTACAATGGCAAAACCTAAAAAACAATCTAGCTGTCAATCAACAAAGTAGAATGATGGATAAAAGTCACGGAGATGATGTTGAGCCAAAAAAGCAAGTGGCAGCATATCATTTTTATAAATTATAAAAACATGCAAAACAGTACTATATATGAGTTAGGGATATATACATACATAGTAAAAGTGTAAAGAAATGCTTGAGGTTTGGACAAATATCAAATTCTGGATGATAATTACTCAGGGAGATTAGGAAGGGGTTAGAGAAACCTGTAATGGGGAAGGGCACAAGGGGAGCAAAAACTGCAAGTTTTAATACACTTGTAAAGAACAACAAAAAAATAGCTATCCTTGAAGTATTGAAACCTAGCAAATGTTTTTATAAATAATTTTATTTATTTTTAAAGATTTTATTTATTTTTAGAGAGAGGGGAAGGGAGGGGGAAAGAGAGGGAGAGAAACACTCATGCGAGAGAGAAACATCAATCAGTTGCCTCTCACACGCACCTTGACCTGGAACTGCAGCCCAGGCACCTGCCTCAAGTGCCTCATTGGGAACCCAACCACACATTCTTTCACTTTGCAGGGTGACATCCAGCCACTGAGCCACACAGGTCAGGACAGTTTTCATAAAAATTTAAAAATAAATACAGTACTCGTTTTTAAGCAGAACTATTGGCTGTATAGTGTTTCTATTTTAATTTATATTTATCTGTAAAATTTTTACTTGAGGTATAATATATCTATTGTAAAGTGTACACATCTTAAGTGTATGTCTCAAAGAATTTTACAAATCTATACACCCGTGTAAACTCCAGCCAGATCAAGATATAGCTCGTTTTCAATACTTTGGAAGGCTCCCTCAGCCATGCTCCCCGCCCACGTCAATATCCACAGCCCTTGCCAGAAACCACTGATCTGTTACATTAGGCTGATTTTTCCTGTTCTTGAACTCTATAAATGGCATCACATAGTCTGTTCTCTTTGCTGTCTGGCATCTTTCATTCATCATTATGTCTGTGTGATTCATCTGTGCTGTTGCATCTATCAGTGGCTGGTTCATTTTTATTGCCAAGGAGCATTTCATTGTGTGCCTAAAGCACAATTTATCCACTCCCTTCTCGAATATTTGCTGTTTCCAGTTTGGGGCTACTGTGCATAAAGCGGCTATGAACATTCTTGTCCATGTAATCTGGTGGATGTTTTATCATATTAGATCCATGGGACTTCATTTTGTGATTCTTTATTTTTTTTAAAAATGCTACTTATTGTGACTAAATATGATGACTGTATAATTAAATTATGACACAAACCTGGTTAGTGTACCACACAGTGCAGAACCCTACAAGACAACAAAATGGTCAGAAAAACTTCTAATGGGATCCTGGCATTTGTGAGCATGTGTGTCATCTCACAGCCCTGAGGTAGGAGGTTGGTGTTGCTATTCCTGTTTCACAGACGAGAAAATGGATTTCAGGGTGTAGGGTGACTTTGTCTAAGGTCTTGGAGTTAAAAAGGGGCAGAGCTGGACTTAGAACCCACACTTGTTGGGCTTGGGGAATCCCAAGATATGTCAGGGGAGGCCTTCATCCTCAAGTAGGGCAGGAAATGCAGAAGAAATCTGTGCCCGACCCTACTCACTATACAACTGTGCGTCTGTGCCAAACATGAGCTGCAGAGTCATTAGGGCTATGGCAAGACCTTCTAGAACTAGAGGTAAAGTCATCAGCAGCAAGCAGGAGCAACACTCCCTAGAATACCCACCCCCCACCCAAAGATTGGCCCAGTGAACACAAGTGGACAGCAGGCTGAGAATACAATGAAAGGTTATTAGAGCCTGGAATAGGAGCCATTTGGGGGGAGATGTGCAGCAGGGTGACCAGGAAAGGGGATAGAGGAGTTAGGCTATCAGTCCTCACTGGTGACCCTAGTCAGAGGAAATCCTAACTTTTAGAGCAGGGCCAAGGGCTAATATTTTTAATGTACTAATGTTTCTGGATAGGTAATACATGCACCTGGTTAACAAGCCATTCATACAGTACAAAAGAGGATACAGCCCTGGCCAGGTAGCTCAATTGGCTAGAGCATCATCCTGATACACCAAGGTTGCAGGTTTGATCGCCAGTCAGGGCACATACAAGAATCAACCAATGAGTGCATAAATGAGGGGAACAACAAACTGATGTTTCTGTCTCTTTCTCTCTCTCCCCCACCTTCTTATCTCTCTAACATAAATAAAAATATATTTGAGAAACAAAGAGTTAGAGTGAAAATTAAGTCTCCTTCCTACTCTTTTTTTTTTTTCCAACTGTGTGCCCCAATGTCTTGAGTGTCTTTCCAGAGGTATTTATGCTTCATGTGCTGCCATCTGCTATGCATTCTATTGCTCCTTGTTTTCCTCTCATCATTATCTCCAGATATAGAGTCATGATAGGGAACTCAAATTCTACAGGCTGTGGGCCTGCCCTTCTCCACCTCTCTGTCCTCATTCTCCCCGCCCTTCACTTTCTCCCCTTGTTCATGTTTCTTGAGATGCACAGTCCTTCTTGCTATTCCTTGAACACATCTGGTACACTCTTGCCCCAGGGCCTTTGCACTTGCAGTGCCCTCTTTTCCTTTTGTCTGGAATGCTCTGCCCCACATATTCCCATGGTTTATTCTTTTACTCCTTCACATCTTTACTCAAAGTTCTCAGTTTGGCCCTCTCTGATGCACCTATTATAATTACAAACCCCTCAATCCTAGACAGTCCACAACCCCTTAAATGCCTTACTTCGTGCCAGAGTGCCCATCATAGTGCAACATGCTCAGCACTTTACTTGCTTTGTTTATTGTCTTCTTGCCCCACTCAGGTGCAAGCTTCTGAAGGCAGTGAGTTGGTTTTGTTCCTTGCTTTACCCCAGCCTCTAGCAGCACATAGCAGGCCCTGAAGATCTGTTCCTGGAAAGAACACATGGGTGGCTGTAGAGCTATTTCAATTTTTTTTTCTCCTCCAGGTTTATGGAAATGTAACTGACAAGTAACATTGTGTAAGTTTTAGGTGATAAACAAATATATTGTGAATTGATTACAACAAAAAGGTTGGCTAACACATAGTTATCTCTTTGTGTGTGTGTGGTGAGAACATTAAGGATCTACTCTCTTACAACATTTAAGTATATAATGTACTATTGTTAACTATGATCACCATGTTATATATTAGATCTCCAGAACTTATTCATCTTATAACCAAAAGTTTATACCCTTTGACCTATATCTCCCCATTTTCCCCACCACCTAGCCCGTAGCAACCACCATTCTACTCTGTTTCTATGAGTTCAACTCTTTGATTCCACATATAAGTGAGATCACACCATGTTTGTCTTGCTTCATTCTTTTTTTTTTCTTTTTTTTTAAGATTTTATTTATTTAGTTTTAGAGAGAGGGAAAGGGAGGGAGAAAAAGAAGAAGAGAAACATTAATGTGTGGTTGCCTCTTGTGCATCCCCAACTGGGGACCTGGCTCACAACCCAGGCATGCGCTCCGACTGGGAATTGAACCGGTGGCCCCTTGGTTCACAGGCCAGTGCTCAATCCATTGAGCCACCCCAGCCAGGGCCATTCTTTTTTAAATTAAAAACAGTTATTGGTTTTAGAGAGATAAAGGAAAAGAGAAAGGGAGAGAGAGGGAGAGAGAGAAACATCGATTTGTTGTTCCACTTATTTATGCATTCATTGGTTGACTCTTGTATGTGCCCAGACTGGGGATTGAACCCACATCCTTGGCATAGCAGAACAACACTTTAACCAACTGAGCTACTCGGCCAGGGTGCTTCATTCTTTTTAAGGACCATGTTATATTCCATGGTGTGGTGGGCTGAAATGACACCCAAAGACATCAAATTCTGGCTCTAGAACCTATATGTTATTTTATATGCAAAAGAAACTTTGCAGATATGATTAAGGATTTCAAGATTAGGAGATTATCCTGGATTATCCCAGTGCCTCCAATGTACTCACAACAGTTTTTATAAGAAGTAGGCAGAGGGAGCCCTGGCTGCTGTGGCTTAGTGGATTTAGCGTTGCCCTGCAAGCCAAGTGTTGCTGGTTCAATTCCCAGTCAGGGCACATGACTAGGTTGCACATCAGGTTCCCAGTTGGGGGCGCAAGTGAGAGGTAACCACATAGTGATGTTTCTCTCCCTCTCTTTCGGGCTATGAGTCAAGGAAAGCAGGCTGCCTCTGGAAGCTGGTAAAGGCAAAGAAATAGAGCCTCCAGAGGCAGCACAACCCTGCTGACACCTTGATCTTGACCTGGTGATACTAATTTCAGATTTCTGACCTCCAGAACTGTGTCATTTAAGCCTCCCAGTTTGTGATAATTTGTTACAACATCCATGGGAAAATAATACACACAGTATAGATGTCCTATGATTTACTTTCCAGTCCACTCCCAGTGGAAAGGTAGGCTATTTCTCATTTTTACTATACTGGGTACCAACCACTACCTGTGGTTCTCAGCTAAGGAGATTTTGCTCACCCCACTGCCAGGGGACATCAGGAAATATTTAGAGACATTTTTTGATTGTCACAACTGGGTGGGTGGTGCTATTGGAATCTACTGCATGGTGGTCCAGAGATGCTGCTAAACATCCTACAATGCACAAAACAGCCCTCACAGCAAAGAATGATCTGGCCTCAAATGTCATAGTGAGGTTGAGAAACCCTTATCTATCTATAAGATCTGTTCCTAGAAATACATTTGTTCATCCAAAGGGTGCGTGTTTTAAAAATGTTGTAGACATTGCCATATTGCCTACAGCTAATTTTAACTTTGGGAATGCGCTCAATCCCTAAGTAGCAACTTGCCAACTCTAAGATATTGGTGTGGATGGTGTGGGTTCCCTCAAACCTGGAGTCAGCTACTTTGTGAATTTCATGGATAAATACCTACGGGACAGGCACTGAAGGGTTCATTCATTCAATAGCTTAGTCTTGAGACCCTGTCAAGTGCAGGATGAAGCCAATATATCTCTGTCCTCACAGGGTTCCCATTCTAATGGGGAGATTGACTAGAAAACAAACCATGCCCCCAGAATACAACAAGGATGCCAGCCTATTAAACCAAGCACGCCGTGGTCTGGGGACAGCCATCTGACCTGGAGTCTGCAAGATCCTTCCCCATGTGGAAAGGCCACCCTCCCCTCCACCCCCTCACTCTTATTAGGGATTTCTGGACTCAAGGGTAGGTAGGATGATGACCATGTCCAGCTTGAAGCAGCTAGAGGAGCACGAGACCTTCGCCCATTGTCCTATATAAGATTATAAAGGATCTTTTAAGTCTGAGAGGGGAGAATTGTTATTTTTTAATGTTATAAAAAATTAATTTTTTTAAAAAACACTAATACAGGAAAGGTTGAAGCCAGAGAACTTACATGCATGACCCATGGACATCAACTACAGGGGGTGGGATTGCTGGGGGAGGGGGTTGCTGGGCAGAGGGGAGCAAAGGGGAAAAAAATTGGAACTATTGTAACAATATAATCAATAAAATATACTTAAAAAAAACCATATGATACATGGGACGAGTGGGCAGTGAGTACACTGGTCTGGGGAAGTCAAGGAGGGCTTCATGGAGAAGTTAACGTTTAGCTGTTGTGATGGTTAATATTGTGTCAACTTGACTGGGCCGAAGGATGCCCAGATGGCTGGTAAACATTATCTCTAGGTATGTCTCTGGAAGAGATTAGCATTTGATTCACTAGGCTAAGTAAAGATGATCACCCTCCCTAATGTGGGTGGATATCATCCAGTTAGTCCATTGAGGGTTTGGACAGAACAAAAGGTCAAGGAAGAGGGAATTTGCTTTCTCTGCCTGAGCTGAGACACCCATCTTCTGCCCTTGGACGTCAGAAAGCCTGGGTCTCCGGTGTCTGAATTCCGGCTGGGACTTACACCATCAGTCCCTGATTCTTAGGCTTTCTGACTCAGGCTGAGTTACACCACTGGTTTTCTGGGTCTCCTACTTGCAGATGGCAGGCAGATGGTGAGACTTCTCGCCTCCATAACTGTGTGAGCCAATTCCTGTAACACCGGTGTGTGCAATTGGGAGTATGTGAAATAGTTTATTCTTGTATATTTTTCCACATGAACAACTGTAAACTTACTTTTGCCCACCTCTGTATATTTCCATATACATGTCCTGTTGGATCTGTTTTCTGGGGTCCCTAACATACCCATTGTCTCTTACTGGATGCTCACCACATGCCCTTTCTTTACAGGAGCTTGGCTGTTCCTCTCTGGGTCATTGGAGTCACCTATCCTTTTATTAACCAAACTAAGTGAGCTCCAGGTCCCAACCATGGGGGCTTCTGTGAATTCCCTTTATTATTGAGGGTTCTGGAAAGCCCTGGGAAGTGCTCACACATTCTGCAGGCAGTCTCCACCCCCAACCAAGCTCTCTCCTGCTTCTCTCACCTCTAAGAGCCATTCCTCCAGGCCATGCAGGTACGTTACCCAAACCACTCCATTTTGTCTGTGCAACAACACTATGAGAGAGATGTTACCATCCCATTTTATAGATAGGGAAACTGAGGCCCAGGAATAATAAGCGACTTGCCCAAGGTCATGTGTCAGAGCAGGGATTTCACACCAGCTTTGCCAGACTCTGAAGTTGAAGCTGTTTTTCAATGTGCTGGTCGGCTCGGGGCAGGGACAGAGAGTTGAGGGAAGATGGTCAAAGATGGGTGTGTTTATGACACGTGGGCCTGGCCCTGGGCCAGGAGGGAGGGTCAGGATGGAAGGCAGTTTGATTTAGAACTTGACTTTGGTCCTGGGGCAGAGGGTCTGGTCATCAAGGCATGCTCTCTAAGGTCTTCACAACTCCCCGGGGCCTGGAGTCTCATGCTGTTACTTAAAAAAGAACCATTCTTTTATTGAGGATAGCTCAAAGAAGTCATTTGCAAAACTTTTTTTTCCCCAAAGCACAGCTTTTCATAAAAAGCAATGTCCACCTTTAATTAATACATGCTCTAGTACACAGGTGTGTGTTGGGGGGCTGCTGAGCACTTAGGGAATCCTAGGAGCCTAGGGCGTGCCTGTGCTCAGTACTCCTCTGTGGAATTGTTGTGGACCCATTGGCGAACCTTCGAGGGCCCAGGAGTAGCCAGGGGGCTGGTGGGTGTGGGGGCCAGGTTCACCCAGCCACGCCCATGGGGCAGCATGTGGCTTTTGTTGAGTCTGCAGACACGGTAGTTCTCATAGTGGACGTTGTGGGTGATGTCCTTCAGGTCCTGGAGGTGGGAGCTGGGAGATGGATGGCAGGTCAGCTTGGGCTGACCACTATGACCCCCAGGCCTACCACAGCCCCTGGGCTCCCTGCACTCTCACCGAATGAGCAGTTCTCTCAGGAGGGGGAACTCACAGTGCGCCATATTCTCCACTGCAAGATAGGGTACCAAGCACCAAGTAAGTGCCCACTGTATGCTACACAACACCTGGTACCCACTACCACCCTTTCTCTATTTTATCCCACCTCCTGTTCTTTTTTTTTTTTTTAAGATTTTATTCATTTATTTTTAGAGAGAGGGGAAGGGAGAAAGAGCAGGAAAGAAACATCAATGTGTGGTTGCCTCTCACATGCCCCCAGTTGGAGACCTGGCCCACAACCCAGGCATGTGCCCTGACTGGGAATCAAACTGGCAACCCTTTGGTTCATAGGCCAGCGCTCAATCCACTGAGCCACACCAGCTAGGCCACCTCCCATTCTTGATTCATTCATTCATTCATTCATTCATTCATTCATTGCTGTGTCCCCAGTGCCTGGTACAGGTGGCTCTTACAAATAGTTGTTAAATTAATGAATCCACTGATCATTTATGATTATATACTTAAAAATGACTATTATCATATCTATATTATGCCATATATATACCATATGTATACATTATATTATATATGGTATATACATAATACAGTATGTACATAAGATAACATACTATATTCTACTTTAAATAATTATATTGATAAATCGGGAGCTCAGGCTTTGACTACTGCCTCTTTACTTTCTGGTCTTACCCTCAGCAGAGCCCTCCTCTGCTCTCTCAGGTAGCACCCCTCCCCAACCCCACATACTTCCTTCATTGTACTTCTCCCACCTGACATTGTCTTGCCGGCTCTAGGGGACAGGACCCTATTGGTCCTACTTTCACTCTCTCCTCCTTAGGAGCTGCACATAAAATGCCTGGCACATAGTAGGCCCCTCAATAAATTCTGGTGCACAAAAGGACACCTTCTGGGTGCTGGGCACTGTCCAAAGTGGTGGCTCTGCCCCTTCCAACCACCCTATGAAGTTGCTGTTACCGTCATGCCCATTTGCTGTGAGGAAACTAAGGCCCATAAAGTCAATAACTTTCCTGAAGCCTTCCAGCTGCCTAGAGGGGCTTGATCTCAGGTCTCTCTGTTCCTTGGCTGTGAACTTAGTCACTGGGACCCTGTGATTGGTGCTAAGTATTCCAAAGACAATAGAATGTGCCTTGGTTTCTAACCCATTCTCACTTGTGTCCTCCCCAAATACTTGCACTGACCTTCAATGATGCCCCACTTCGTCTTCCGGCCCAACACACACTTCCCGTTCACCAGGTGCTCTCTGTCAGCCCCGACTACAGCAAAGGGAATCCGGTCCTTCAGGGAGGGGACAAGACCGGAGGGTTGGCCCCACCAGGCAGGTGGAGAGAGAAGATTCTAAGGGGGTGCTGTCCTTTATGGGGAGAGAAAGTGGTAGAAGGAGCAAGAGCTATCTAATGAGTTAGAAGGTGCGAAGTCAAATCAGTGCCTCAGTTTCCTCATCTGTAGAATGAGAGCCTTAATAGTAATGACACAGTTTTGTGAAGGTTTGGAAAGTGCTTAGCATTACTAAGGGTTAGCAGAGTAACCCTTGCAAACTGTGTCGTTACTAATAGCCACGTTACTAAAATCTTGCTAACGTAATTTCTTACCTTACCTATGAAACAGGAACAGTAACCACATTCAAAGATTACCATGACAACTTTGTAAACCAGGCATTGGCCACCTATAGTTCACAGGCCAACTCAGCCCACCTCCTATTTTCTTCTGTAAAGTTTATCAGCACATAGCTATGTCAATTCAGTTACTCTTGTCTATGTGGTTTTCATGCAATCACAGCAAAGCTGAATAATTGCAACAGAGACTGCTTGGCCTACAGTCTAAAATGCAGGGTGGGGAAAAAGTAGGTTTATAGTTGTTCTTATGGAAAATAATACAATAATTAATAAATAATAATACAAGGATAAACTGTGTTTCATGTACTCACAACTGTAAACCTACTTTTGCCCCACCCTGTATTTACTGTCACCTGGCCTGTCACAAAAATGTCTTCTAAATCCTGGCCCTGCCCAGGTAGCTCAGCTGGTTAGCGTGTCATCCTGATATGCCAAGGTTGCGGGTTTGATCTGTGGTCAGGGCACATACAAGAATCAACCAATGGGACTTCCAGCCAAGATGGAGGCCTAGAGTGACACTCTCCATCTCCCTCCACACCTAAGAAGGAATACAACTACCGCAAAACCAGAAATAACCAGAAGTTCCATAAAATAAATGGAAGTGCAACGTATGAAGTTTTAAAGAAGTGATGCTCGTCCAGACAGGTAGGAGGGGTGAAGCCAGGATGGAGAAGTCAAGCTGTGCTGGCGGTGGTGGCAGCAGTGGTGATGGCGGCAGCACGGCAGTAAGCACAGACACCTATATTTAAAGGGAGGTGACCAGTGCCTCGGGAGCACCTCTGGCTGCAGACCAGACCCATCAGCTTGTGATTCCAATGCCAGGGAAGACAGACCCCCATTGCCTTGGACTGTGAGACCCGGAGGGAGTGGGTATGGAGGAGGAGGCTCCTGGTCTCTCAGCAGAGAGTGAATAGCAGGAATCAGCGTTGGACCCTGACCCCCACAGAAAATGCCACAGCGTGGTGAGAAGGGTCTCCCGGTTGTGATGAGTGCACGGGGCTCTGCCCCCTAAAGTGTAGGAGGTGTGACAGCCCCGTCCAGGAAGCAAAGGTAAACACAAAACTGTCAGGATGGCACAGATCATGATAGAGATCCTGGTGATGCAGCTGACCAGACAGCAAATATCTAATCTAACAAAGCAGCAGATAGGAAATCTTTCTGAGGCACAGTTCAGAGCTTTGGTTATAAAAATGCTTACAGACCTAACAGCAGATCTTAAACAAGATGGGGAAGGAATGAAGGCTAGTCCTGCTGAAATGAACAAAAACACATACGACACTAGTGGTGAGAGAAAGAAAACTAGGGATCAGATCAACAAATAGGGACATAGGGAAGGAACAAACAGTCAACCAGTGCAGAAAGAGGAAATGAAAAGTGAGGAAAATGAGGAGAGGCTCAGAAACCTACAGGAAAGCTATAAGCGGGTCAACATCCGAATCACAGGGTTGCCAGAAGGTGAAGAAGAACAACTAGAAATTGGAAAATTATGTGATAAAATAATGAAGCAAAACGTCCCTAACCTGGGGAAGGAAATAGACTTACAGGTCCAGGAAGCACAGAGAGTTCCAAAAAACACTGGACCCAGGGAGAACCACACCAAGACACATTATAATCAAAATGTTAAAAATTAAGAATAAAGAGAGAATCTTAAAAGCAGCAAGAGAGAAGAGAATTACATACAAAGGGGTCCCAATAAGACTATCAGCTGATTTATCAAAAGAAACCCTTCAGGCAAGAAGGGACTGGCAAGAAATCTTCAAAGGAATGAAAAGCAAAACCTACAACCACGATTACTCTAACCAGTGAAGCTGTCATTCAGAATAGAAGGGCAGAGAAAGTGCTTCCAGGACAAAGTAAAACTGAAGGAGTTCATCAGATCCAAACCACTGTTATATGAAATGTTAAAGGGACTTGTTTAGGAGAAAGAGGATCAAAACTATGAACATTAAAATGAAAACTGTATCACAACAACCAACAACAGAAGCTAGGGAATCGAAACAAAGGCAAACTAAGTAGGCAATGAGAGTGGGAAAAGAATTATAGGTCTGGGAAACATATTGGGCAGAGGTCAGCAGGGAGCGGGAAGAGGGAAAGGGTGGGAGATAGTACAGGAATTAAGAAGCATAGTAGGAGGAAGTGGAGTAGACAGGAAGATGTTGAGAAGAACTATTTGCACAATCAATGGTCATGGACTAAGTGGGGGGGACAACTGCAGGGAGGCGGGTCACTGGGTGGAGGGGAACAAAGGGAAAAGAAATTGAGACAACCGTAACAGCATAATCAATAAAGCGTATTAAAAAATAACAACAAAAAAGAATCAACCAATGAATGCATCAATAAGTGGAACAACAAATCGATGTTTTTCTCTCTCTCTACCCCTACCCCTCCTCTCTCTCTCTCAAATCAATAAATTAAAAAAAAAAGTTTGCTAAACTGTCATAAATGCTAGTTGTTTACTTGCTCCTGGCAGGAAGAGGAGATTCAAACTTGTAAACTCCAAAGTGCTGTTTATGGGCTTGTTTTTATTTCTAAAATTAATTTATAATAGCAGATAATATTGATGCTAATAATAACTATTTGTTGCATATTTATTGTGTGCCAGCTGGTAGTAACTAAACCTTCAATAAATGTTATGTTGGATGATTTATTGAGTTTTTAATTTGTATTCCCCCTACCTCTGTTCCAGCTGTGGCCAGACTGCTGTCTTTGCCTGCCTCCAGACAGAATGCAGAGTTGGTGAAGGACATGGTGCTTTGACTCTTTCACAAGAAATCCTCTTCATTGCCCCAGTGGGGAGGGGAAAGAGGAAAAGTGCAGAGAAATTGGGCATCAGATGGGAAGCAGGGCCTCCATGTATTGATGTGCGGTTTGTGTAGTGCGCAGACACAACTGGACGTGAGGCTGTGCAGGGCTGAAATCAAGGGTAGGCCCCCAACTGTGAAGTAGCTGTTGCCTTTTTCTAATCCAAGCAAAAGCACTGTGTAGGTTAGCAGGGTCCCTTGGGGAGGGAGTTGAGGCCTGGTGTCTATAGATGATGGGCCCCAGGCCACACCCAGGTGTTTTGCTGGCTCCAGGTAGACTGACACTGAATGCACCGTAAGAATAGCAGCTTGGGGGCTTGGAGTTGGAATTCAGTTAATTCAGAGAATATGAAGATGTGAGCTATTTTCCTCTATTTTTTGTAACAGCTTTATTGAAATATAAATCACATGCTGTAACATTCACCTTTTGTGGTACAGTCCAGTGGCTTTTAGTATATTCATAAGATTGTGCAACCATCACCACAATCTAATTCCAGAGATTTTCTATCACCCCCTAAAAGAAACCCTCTATTCTTTCTTTAGCAGTCATTCCCTATTCATCCTGCCCTCTGCCCCCTGGCAAACACTAATCTACTTTCTGTCTCTACAGATTTGTCTGTTCTGGACATCCCATATAATGGAATCATTCAATATGTGACCTTTTATGTCTGGCTTCTTTCACTGAGCATCATGTTTTCAAGATTTATCCTTGTTGTACCATCTATCAGAAATTCATTCTTTTTAAAAAGATTTTATTGATTTATGTTTAGAGAGAGGGGAGGGGAGAAAAAAAGGGGGAGAAACATCGATTTGTGAGAGAACATTGATGGGTTGCCTCTCACACACCCCCAACTAGGAACCTGGCCCACAACACAGGCATATGCCCTGACTGGGAATCGAACCAGTGGCCTTTTGGTTCACAGGCCAGCATTCAGTCCACTGAGCCATACCAGCCAGGGCTGAAATTCATTCTTTAAAAAAAAAAATTTTTTTTTATGGCCATAATATTCCACTGTGTAGAAGACCACTTTTGTTTATCCATTCACAAATTAATGGACATTTGGGTTGTTATGAATAATTCTACTATGAACATTTGTGTGGACATAGATTTTTATTTCTTTTGGGAGAGAAATTACTGGGTTGTGTGGTAACTTAGTGTTTAATCTTTTGAAGAACTGTCAGACTTTTCCATTTGACATTCCCACCAGGCAATGTGTGAAACTTTCAGTTTTTCTACATCTTCACTAACATTTGTTATTGGCTGTGGGGATGAAGTGTCTGGTGCTTTTGATTTGCATTTTCCTTATAATGTTGACTATCTTTTCATATGCTTAATAGCCAGTCTTGTAAATTCCTTGGGGAAATGTCTATCCAAGATCCTTTGCCCATTCTTAAACTGGGTTGTATTTTATTGTTGATTTGTAAGAGATCTTTAAATAATCAGGATACAAGTCCCTTATCAGATATAACATTTGCAGATAATTGTCTTATTCATGAGTTGTTGATATTACCTATTTTTTGTTCACCTTAAGTTTTTGGATGGATGGAGATTTATGTCTGCTAGAAATATATGAATTTTCCCCTAGTTGTAATCCTCAGATGGAAAAAAATGAATGGAAAAAAAAATCACTCTTTGTCCCACTAGCCTCCCTGCTCCCATGGCCTCCTACCCGGATTTTGCTATTGAGGATCCTGTCATTGATGTCCTCATCGAAGCATGTCTGTGGGTACACACCGATGCAGTGAGTCCTCAGGTTGTGCTGGATCTGGGAACCACATGCAGGTAACCTTAGCTCAACCCATGCACTCTGCCCCCTCCCCACCTGCACCGCCCCCAGCCTTGCCCCAGGCATCCAGATCACCCTGCGCTTGAAGTTCTCTTGCTCCTCAATGGTCAGGCTGTCTGCCCGGGCGATTACAGGCACCACATTCACAGTCTGGCATAGCCGTTTCAGAAACTCAATGTCCAGGGGCCGCAGGCTGCTCAGGCAGGGTAATGATGGTGGTAGCAGTGGCAGGAGCAAGTGTGTGAATGAGGGGGTGCCAGCCCACAGCCCATGCTAGGAACCCCTTCTCTGCCTCCTCCTACTCCTCTCTGCCCTGGCTGACCCAGCCACCTCACCAGTGCCCAGTAGGCGGCACGAAGTACACACAGCAGTGCACCCGGGTGTCGGGGATGTGGCGCTGGCGGGTGATGAGGATCTCTTCCTGCAGGTACTGCTCATACTGTGTGTTGATATAGCCCAGGATGGGATCCCAGCTGGGGGTGGGAGATGAACTCGACCTCAGGACTGTGCCCAGGAGCCCCACCTGTTCACCGAGGGCACAGGACCCTTGGTCTTGCACAACTTGAGGTACTTGGGCACTGGAGTATGCTCCCCACCCCCACTCCCCCACCCTCATTCCCTTGCATCATTAGAGAGGCCCCCTTGCCATTCTCAACTTGAGGCCTCAACTTCCTTGTCTATAAAATGGGGACAATAAGAACACCTACTTTGGGTTGTGGGAAGTGAGCAGTAAATAAGAGAAACTGCTGCTGGCCTGGTTCAAACCACCATGGACTTTTGCCTGATTGTGGCAAGGATTTCCTAACTCCTCTCCCTGGGCCCCTTCCCTTTGTGGGATTTTTTCAACAGCAGCCAAGAAGATCCTTCCAACAGCAGAAGTTAGATCACATCCCTTTTCTGCTCAGCTTCCAGAAACTGAACAAAAGCCAAAGACCTTACATTGCTCTACAGGGCCCTATACCACCCTAGCACTTCTTCCTGCCTGTTGCCTCCTCTCCTTTCCCTATTGCTCTTGGCCTGTTAGACATACCAGCCCACCTACCTCAGGGCCTTTGCACACGTCTCCCTCAACCTTGAACTCTGGTTTCCTTATGTCCACATGGCTTATTCTCTCATCTCTTGGATGTCTGTGCTCAAATGTCACCTTTTCCTGGATGTTTTTCTTGATTGCTCTGTTTAAAATTGTAACCTCCTACAGCTCTGTACCCCTTTCACTCTCAGAAACATCCTGTTTGGATAATAGAGTTCAGGCTCACCCACTGTCTGTCCCTCACCCCTATGACAATGTAAATTCCATGTAGGCAAGGTTGTTCATCTGTTTTGTTTGTTGCTGTGTCCCCAGTTCTAGAACAGAGCTTGCACATAGTAAGTGCTCAACAAAGCATCTTTTGCAGTGTTGGCTTCACAGGAGTGCGAATGGAGCACAGGTCTCTGTACTTAGAAGGGCCCATGCTTGGTTGAATGTTCTGTGGTTGTGGACTTATAATTCTTAATAATTTTTAAACAAGGGGCCCCATATTTTCATCACACTGGGTCCCACAAATTATGCAGCCAGTCCTGAGTGTGTGTGTGTGTGTGTGTGTGTGTGTGTGTGTCTCATTGAGAGCCTTGAACAACTATGCAAGGTGGGTGTCATCATTTCCAAGTTACAAAGAAGGAAACGAGGCTCAGAGAGCTTTCGTGACTAGTTCTAGGTTAGGCACCTAGAAAATGGTCTAACCCTGGGATCCTGACCATAGAGTGTGGGCTTCTAACCCCTGCTATATCATAATCTTTATTGAGGGCTTACTGTGTGCCAGCAAGCTTAAACCTCTACATAGTGACTCTCTGTGCTCTTGGAGGGAGAGTTGTGTACACTCATTACATATACAAATAAACCGAGGCTCAAAGGTACAACAGCCAAGTTGTTACAAGGCTGAGATGTTTCCCAGGGGCTGGAGGGGCAGGGACTGGGGCAACCAGGTCTTGGCCTGGCTCCAAAGGACCCACCACTTGTCATTGTTGATCTGGTCCCCAAAGCCAGGTGTGTCAGTCACAGTCAGCTTGAGCTTCACACCCTTCTCCTCGATGACTGTGGAGGGAGAGTGGGGAGGAGAAGAGATTGGGCCCAGGTGGGGCAGGGTGGGGATAAGGGTGAGGGTGGGGCTCTCACTCACCATGGGTCACCGAGTGCAGCTGCAGTGTCTGGGGCATCGGCCCCTGCCCCAGGCCCGGTGGGGTGGACTTCCACATCTTGGACTTGAACAGCGTGTTCACCATTGTGGACTTGCCTAGCCCACTCTGCCCTGGGAGTAACCGCATGAGAGCAATAACGGTGGACATTTTAGACAGTGTTTCTCAACTCTTAAATAAATCTTTTTAGAGAGTAAACTATTTTCTAAGTAGAACATACATATAGAAAAGTGCATACCACCCTAAGTGTCCACCTCAATGCTTACCCCATTTCTTATTGAGGCAAAATCCATATAATAAAATAATTAACCAGTAACCATTTAAAGTGAACAATGCTATAAGATTAAGTACATTCATAGTATGAGCAACCACTCGCTCTATTTTCATCACCCCCAGTTAAAGTATAAAGTAGTCATTTCCCATTTCCTGCCCAGCCACCAGCAACCACTAATCTACTTTCTGTATATATGGATTTACCTATTCTGTATATTTTATATAAATGAAATCATGCAATATTTGACTTTTTTGTGTGTTTGGCTTCTTTCATTCAGCTTAATGTTTCGAAGTTCATCCATGTTGTAGTATGTATCACCACTTCATTCTTTGTCATGGCTGGATAATATTCCATTGGATGGAATATTATGTTTATTATGTTTATTCATTCATCCATTGATGGGGAGTTCAACAAGTTTTTACAAACTAAAGAACCCATGTATGCAGCACCAGATCATGAAACAGAACATGCAGCTCCCTCCAAGCTCACTCATGTCCCATCTCCGTGACTATTAATTAATCTAGCACCCCAGGGATAGCCACTCTCCTGACTTCTATCAACAGGGTGCAGTTCTGCCTGCCCTTGACTTTGGGACTTGCCCAGCATGTGCTTTTTTGTGTCTGGCTTCTTTTGCTACTTGGTGAGATTTTCCCATCCTGCCTGTGGGGTGTGAGGTGCTTCTCCAACTCTATGGACTATGTCCCCCAGTAGGAAACATCCTACTTTACAATGCAGGACACACCTTTGTGTGTATTACCGAAACTGTCCTTAGGGTTGTACTGTCCAATGCAGGAGCCACACCTGCTATTGCAACTGGCAATATGGCAGATCTGAATTGAGATGTGCCCTCAATTGAAAGTATAAACCAGGTTTTGAAGACTTGGTATGACAAAGAACGTAAAAGATCTCACAAATAATTTTTATAGGGATTATATGTTGAGATAACATTTTGGAGCATATTGGGTTAAATCAAATAGATGATTAAAATTAATTTCTCCTGTTTTACTTTTTTAAAGGTGGCTACTAGGAAATTTAAAAATTACACATGTGGCTCATGTTACATTTCTAGTACACAGCAGTGCCACAGAATAATTCTCTTAGTTGGTGATACACACTCTGATATTTTGGGTCCTGTTGTATCTAGTTTGTTTGGTTAAAAGTATAGTCTTGACCTACTGAATTAATTGTGCATAAGTAAAAAAGCAATTCCAGATAAACTGACACGTGGAGAACCTACTAAACATCAGGCACTGTGCTAAGCCAAGTGAAGAAACTGAGGCAGAGAGGGGTCAGGGACTGTGCCCAAGATCGCACACTGGTGGGCTGGTAAGTTTAGGGCTAGGACCAGGATTTGAGTGCAGGCATTTACCACTCCCCGCCTCGGCCTCCTCTTTTGCTGCAGTTTGGGTTTGGTTGGGGTTTCATGGGTGATTTTTGTCCTTTAACAATTCAGTTTCCCAGATTTCAAACCACAAGAGCCCTGTGAGGAACTTCTATAGGCCCCCTTAACAGATGTGAAGACAGAGGCCCCAAGAGGTAAGGCAACATGCCCTGGCCCACTGGTCTGTCCTCCTGTGAGTCCCTCACTCACCTACAACCATGATATTGAATTCAAAACCCATCTTCATGGCCTTGATCTTCAGTTGGTCCAGCACGGCCTCAATGCCCACGTAACCCAACATCTTGCAGGGTGGGGCCAGGGGGCTGGAGGGCCTTGATGAGCAGGGAGAGGGGGATTGCCTCAGGGGGTCCATGGAGCAAAGGGTACAATGATGCCTGTCACCTGGGTGAGATGGAGAGAAAGAGGATTGCTGCGGCTCCAGAGGGAGACTACCTGAGTTCTCATTTTTGAACCCTCTTTGGTTCTGCTTCCAGACACTCCCACACATTATTCCCCCTAATCTGTCTAACACCCAAGCCCCCATGGCCCAAAGGGTTTGGTGAGAGGTGCCCTGGGGAGCTGCCTCTGGAGGAAGACTGAACTCCCATCCCAATATGAACCAGTCCCAGGGATCTGTTCCTCCCCTAGCCCAGCTCCCACTCCTGACCCACCTATGGCCCAGACAGACTCTCTTCTCAGACACTTCCTCAGCAAAGCCCAGGGCCAGACCTGTGGGGGACAGAGAGAGAGAAGCAGCCTCGTGTCGCACCTGGAGGCCCTGGGTTCCTGTGGGAGCTTTAGGGGGTGCCCCGTCCTGGCAGATCCAGGTGTTTGTAGTGAGGGGGAGGGGTAAGGGTGACAGTTAACTGAAGAATCGGAGCCCCATCTGCTCCCTGTGACCCCACTGGGGGCTCCTCTGCAGCAGGGAGCAGAGCCCAAGGGAAGAGACAGGTATGTTCCTACTCCAGGCCCTTTCGGACACGATGCTGTAATCCTCACAACGACCGAGGTCACCTAGATGGTACAAGAGGCAGAGTTGGGTTTCATTCAGCCAGTCTCTCTGGCTTCCAAGTTCGTGCCCCTTAACCACTCTGCCAAACTTATGACCTAGCTCTGTCCATTGCTGGTGCCACAGTGTTTTAAATTAGCAGCATTGAAAAATCAAAGCATTAATTTAGCAAGTATTTACCCTGTGCTTAGTCTGAGCATGACATTATTCTAGGAGCCCTAGGAGGGGAACTTGTTTAATAATCATCACAGCCCTATGAAACAAGTGCTGTTACTACACCCAGTTTATAGATAAGAAAGTCAAGGGGGTTGACCAAGGTCACACAGTGAGGAAGTGGCAAAGATGAAATCTGAGGCCATGTGCTCATCTTCAGCCTCTTTTCTTGTTCACACACACACCTAGATTTCCAATGTATCTTAAGAGATTGCAAACCCTGGCAACTCTGGGCCCAACACACAGCTGACTCAAGCTGCCTTCTTTAGCTGGGCCATGCGCTCTTTGGTTTGCCATACAGTAGTCCATCTCTATATCGTGGTTCACTTATCGTGGCCTCACTTTATCGTGGGATTTTAAAAAATATATTTAATTATTTATCGCAGATTTTTTGCTATATCGTGGGATTTTGCGGCACTGTGTACGTATGTTGTTAAAGTTACGTAGGTTTAAGAGTGTAGAATATGTTTAAGAACATAATAGTGTTTATAAAAGTGCGGAAAAGTTTAATAAGGGAGTGGGAAAGGTTAATAAGGGACTGGGAACGGTTTATAAGTGTGTGGGAAGGGTTTATAAAGCCTTAAAATATATATAAATACCAAAATAAATGTAAGGTTCCTATTTTGTGGATTTTCATCTATCACGTGCGAGGGGGTGGGGTGGGGGTGGTCTAGAACGTAATACCAGTGATAAGTGAGGGAATACTGTAGTTCTCACCCCTCCCTACTGTCTCCCTGATGTTTCTTATACCAAGTCCACCTCACTCACTTCTTTCTCACCTGTTTCCTGGCACCTGAATTTGCAAGCCCTAAGCAATCTTCTGTCTCAGATGTTGATAAATAATTCTCAGATAGTATACAGATTTTAGGTTTTGCAGATCATAAGGTCTCTGTTGCAACTACTCTTCAGCTGTGCAAACAGAAAATTAAAGGGAAGGGTGTGACTGTGTGCCATTAAAATTACTTACTGACTCCACTATGTCCATTGGGACTCATAAATCCACTCAAGCTGTCCTGTGTCCCAACCAGCCTTTTGTCCCTCTTTACCCACACTCTTCTACTCCCCCACCTTCTACATATCTGACAAGAGGCTTACCTTCACTCTCAAGGCTTGGAGGCTGGGAGTGGGCTGGACAGGGCCTGGGGCAGGAGGACTGGGACAGGGTCGGCTCTGAACTTGGTTATATTCCCAGCAGAAAAAAAAAATCTCTGAAGTTATAACTCCATAGCTCTTGAAGAATTCGGCAAGGCTGGCCTCATCAAAGCAAATAAGAACTTTATATGCAGATGACCAAAGAGTGCGGAGGACACGTGGACTGACCTTGAATGGGAGCACATTCTGCTTCTGGGAATGTCTCCAAAGGAAATAAGCCTCGCTGCAGAGAAAGCACTTTCTCCAGGAAAACCATCACATGTGAGTGATGTAGAATTCTGAAAAATGTTGGGAGGAAAGTCTGAGAGGGTACCCATAGTGAACTGGAGGATCTGGTTTGCAGAAAGCCGCAGTCATTTTGCAAGAGTTTGGTTATGTTGACTGGGAGAAGTGGAGGGTAAAGTGGTCTGAGCAGTGTGAGGAGGGCGGGTGAGCCCATATGTATACTAAGGACAAAGAACTGGAGGGAATCACAGCCACAAGTTGAGATAAACACACGGCCACTTAGTGCCTGTTTTCTAGTGTACATCATCGTGTTAAGGAAACTTTTATGTTGATTATTTTCATCAATCCTCATAACAAGTGGAGTAGGGGGGATACTGTTCTCACAGGTATCTTACAGATGAGGAAATCAAGGCAGAGAGGGGTCAAGGATCCTGCTCCAGGTCACACACTGGTGGGTGTTAAGAGCTGGGACCAGGTCCAAGTCTTGGGGGCTTGACCTCCCTGAACCTCAACTCCATCATTGCTCTTTTGGGGGCTCCACAGGTGGTTTTGTCTTTTAACACCTTGGAGTCTCCCAGATTTTCTTTAATGAGGTTTCACTTTCATAATGGGAACGACAAACAAGAAATGAGGCACCCAGAGGTCCGGACAGTATGAGGGCCAGTGGGGAGGGGAGGGGACCGTAGGCCTTTTGACCACCCAGCCAGGCCAAGGGGTAGGGCCAGGGGCTGCAGTTTGGGGCTTCCTTCAGTTTTTCTTTCAAACTGAGATAAAATTCACATAATATAAAATTGTTAGCCATTTTAAAGTGAACAGATTAGCAGCTTTTGTATATTCACAATATTGCAAAACCACTTCTATTTAGTTCCAGGACATGTTAATCACCCCAAAAAGAAACCCCACAACCACTAAGCACTCACTTCCTCACCCCTGATCTCTTGGCAACCACTACTTCATGTCTCTAAGGATTTGCCTGTTTTGGACATTTCATATAAATGGGATTATACAATATGTGGCCTTTGTGACTAGCCTCTTTTACTTAGCATCATGTTTTTGAGGTTCATCCATGTTGTAGTGTCAGTGCTTCATTCTTTTTTATGAATAATATTCCATCGTATGAATAGACCACGTTTTATCTATTCATCAGTTGATAGACAAACTTGGCTTGTTTCCACCTTTTGGCCGTAAAGAATGTGTATTAAGTCTTTCAGAGCACTTGTTTCCAGTTCTCGTGTGTGTATACCTGGGAGTGGAAATGCTAGGAACTGCAGACTGTTTTCCACAGTGGCTATACCTGTTCCTAACCCCGTTTTTGTGAGAGAACATTCCAGTCATTTCAAAATTACCCTCCCTCTACAATAGGAATCTGAGATCTCAGAATGAGACAGAGGAAATGAAGGTAGGGTGTAAGATGGGGATCCCAGCAAAAGAAACCCCATAACATGATGGTCAAGGGCTCTGGAAGCTGAATGGCTGGGTCCCGATTTAGGTTTTTCTGCTTGCTAGGTGTGGTTAACAAAATCATGTCCCCTAAAGATAATTCCATCCAAATCCCTGGCACCTGTAAATACATTACCTTAAGTGGCAAAAGGGTCTTTTTCAGATGTGATTAAGATTTTTGCTGGAAATGGCGGGGGTGTGGGGGGTGGCGGTGGAGGGGGGAGCAGGGCTGAAGGGATCAAGCAAAAAGGAAAAAGGACTCATGGACGTGGACAACATTGTGGTGATTGAGGGGGGAGGGGAGTACAACAGGGATAAGCAGTAATGAAAAAAAAAACATTTAAAAAAAAAAGAAAAAAAGAATTCTGCTGGGGAGATGATCCTGGGGGGCCAATGTAGTCACAGAGTTCCTTATAAGAGAACGGCAGGAAGGTAGAGTCAGAGAAGATGTGAGGATGGAAGCAGAAATTAAAAGTGCTGGGGGCTGGGGCATGAACCAAAGAATGTGGCCTCTAGAAGCTGGAAAAGCAAGAAATGGCTTCTCCC
Organism: Furipterus horrens; assembly: GCF_987537825.1. Taxonomy (NCBI): domain Eukaryota; kingdom Metazoa; phylum Chordata; class Mammalia; order Chiroptera; family Furipteridae; genus Furipterus; species Furipterus horrens. Next base: position 115,077,668 of record NW_028327175.1, on the reverse strand, counting down.
CTAGAGCCTCTGGAAGAAACAGAGCCCTGACAATCCATTTGGACTCCAGCCTCCAGAGCTGTGAGGTAATAAATTTGTATTGTTTTAAGCTACCAAGTTTGTGGTAGTATGTTACAGCGACAAAAAGAAATGAATCCTTTACAAGTATGACTTGAGCCGGTTGCTGAGCTTCTCAAGGCCTTAGTTTACACATCTATAAAATAGGAATAGCAATAATACCCACTGTAAGTTTGCCCTGAGAAATAATCAGGTAATGTACATAGCCTAACATTAGCTAATGTTTTCCGCCGCTAGACCATAAGCACAAGAAAAAAAAGAAAGTATCTTCCTGGTTTGCAGCCAAACTCAAGTGTGGAGCAGTCTCTGGCCCCTAGTGGGCCTGGACATGTCTGTGTTTTGCAAGAAGGTAGGAGAGCTGCCTCACTGGACAGGGTCAGGGCTAGCAGGGTTAGTGGTCTCAAGGCTGAAGTTCGGGGGAAAGAGGTCATTTGAGAGATAACCGTAGGGTTATTTTAAGGGTTAGAACAGATAAAATAAGTATTCAAGACTCCTAGTATGGTGCCCTAGCTGCCCAAGGAAGTGGTGGAATGGGCACAACTTCTCCTTCCCGCCCTTCCCCTTCTTTTTCTGTCTTTCCTTCATTCATGAAGTCAACAGCAGCCTAGTACCCACTGTCTTAGCCTGCTGGTGTGGTCTACTATGAAAAGGTGAAAAAGCCCTGGAATGAGGAGGCTGATTGGCCTGTGGCCTCCTCCTGCAGGGACACAGGCCCCACCCTCCCCTGAGTTCCGGCAGCCCCTGGCAGGACCTGGGGAGAGTGGGGCTGGTTGCCAAGGCCTCAGGTGGAGTGGATCCGGAAGCAGGAAGCAGCCTGTGCTCCCAGGAGTTAGGAGCTGCCTGGCTGGGGAGCTCGGAGACAGGTTGGGTCTGGGCATGGGGCTGCAGGGCAGCGGCGGTGTGGGGGAGAAGGGCTGAGCAAGTAGAGTGGAGAGCCTGAGGCAGGAACTGGGGCCCAGAGGGTTGGTGTGAAAGGGGCTGACTGTGGGAGGCCTGTATGTGGCCCAGCCCCAGAGGAGCCCAAGGCTCTAAGGGGCTCCCTGTTGGGGGCTAAGGCAGGTCACACCCAGGACCCTCCAGCTGAGATGGACAACCTGGAGGAGCTGGAGTCCACAGCCGAGGAAGTGCTGGGGAAACTGAAGAGCCACAAACCGTTCCAGTCCAACTGGGACATTGCTGCCTTTATTATCTTCCTCCTCTTTCTGGGTGAGTGTGGTCTCTGCCTCTGGCTCATCAGCCTCAGATGCCAGGTCCTAGGCAGAGGGCCATGTCTGGATACCTGTCCTGCCCCTAGGCACTGTGTTGCTCCTGCTGCTGCTTGCCTGCCTCCACTGCTGCTGCTGCCACTGCCACCGCCACCACCCCTCCAGATCCCAGAAGGTGAGTACCAAGCAGGTGAGCCACACTGGCCCCTGGCAGGCCAGGAGTTGCACTGAGATGGAGGGGTGCTGGAGAGGCTGTTGGGCCTCTAGATGGGGGCTAGCAGGGAACTGAAGCCCACCAAGCCCCCCCTGTGTCTCTCTTACAGGAAAACACCATGGGAGTGAATAACTTAGCTCTGGAACCTTAATGAGGCGAGTCCTCCAGCCTCTGCTCACATGTCCTGCTGGGCAACAGTAACAAGGTCTTATTCGCCCAGAGCCTGAGTCTTAAGTGTGTTCTGTTCCAACCTCCCACAATGGTAGGCATTGTGGGCGCTAGTTGCTCCATCTGGTGCCCACCTGGTCCCTCATATAATTCAGCCAGCATGATTGTCACCAGGAGACCTTATATTAACTTGCTGGAGATAGATCACTTCACCCATGGGAGGGGAAGCTGGGCTCAAACTTGGGGTCCAAACTCCCAGGAAAAGCCCTGGTCACCGTTCCACTCAGCCCCTCAGCAGGAGGACCCTCTCAAAAGGTGGTGTGAATAGGCCAGGGGCTCAGTCACTGGGAACTCCACCTAATTCCTGACAATCAGGGACCCCCCAATTTGGCCCCCACTCAGACAGACAAGACAGAGGAGTCTAGGCAAAGTCAGATAATCTTTATTTCTTGGAGGCCCTGGTGGGGTTGCTGAATAAACAGTCAAGGGCACCCCAGCTCATGGTAGGTGGCTTCTGTCTGCCCTTTCCTCCTCCTTCCCTCCCAACTCACAGCTTAGGGCACTGCCCACCCCTCAACTTCCAGCGTGAGGGGGAGTGTGGCTGCCCCTCACCAACCCCTGGCAGCCCAGCAGGAAGGCAGTGAAACAGGGAGGAAGGAGAGTACAGGGCTGGGCTCTACCTTGAGTCCAAAGGGCAGGGCGTGGAATGTGGGCCACTTCTTGACCCACCTTCCTGACCCACCCCCATCCAAAACAAAAAGCAAGTTGGCTTCCCTTCATCCCAGAGGTTCGTGTTCACTCCCATCTGTGCAAGTGTGATAGGCAGAACAGGCAAGGAGGGAAGAGAGTAGACCCTAGTGCTGGCTCTGGCCTGCAATCCAAGGGTTATGTGTGGTGGGAACGGGGACACCCTGGGTAGGGGCCACTTCTCGGGGGGACAGGCTCTTGGGTGCTCTGCTTAGAAAGACCTGTAGCTCCAGTAGCTGGAGAACACCGAGATCTAGAAAGGAAGGTTGGGGGGACATGGTGAGTGGTGGTGCTGGGGGTGTGTGGCCCCTGTTGCACCCTGTGACTTGACATTTCAAGGTTATCCAAGGGCATTGCATCAGGGAGAAGGTACTGGTGCCTGGCAGCACCATGGCCCACCTGCCTGGTGTGTGCAGAGGGCACAAAAAGACCTTAAGGTTTGGAGGTGCTTTGGAGGTGAGAAGAGCCCTTGGCATGACCCCAAAAATCAATGGCCTAAGCAGCCTGTTGCCTGGCTGGCCTCATCTGTCTGAGGCTGTGGTACAGCCCAGACCTCACCACTCCTGTCCCCCCACCTTATCCTTGAGCTGCTGGCAGAGCTGCAGGGAGACGGTGAAGAAGACAAGGGCATCATTGAGCCATGGGATCACGGACTCCACTTTGTGCACGTGGCTCACTTCCAGACGCTGGGAGCCCCACTCACTGCAGGGAGAGGTGAGGGTCCCTTAGTCCCCCAGCCTCTGAGGTAGGTGCAGAGGGCGCTCCAGGGCACCCCTCCCAGCTGTACTTACAACATGGCCCCAGGGCTGTGGAGCACAGAGCCTCCAGCTGGGCGGAAGTTCTAGGCAGAAGAGAACCAGACCTGGTCAGGCCCTTGGCACTGTAGGGCATGGGCTAGTGGAAGTAAGAGGTGGGGGCTTGGAGGTTGGAGGGGTCCTGCTCACCTTGGTGGAATTAGGCTGCAGGGTGTGCAGCTGGTACACGGTGAGACAGAGCTTGTTAAGGTTGATGTAGACGTTGACCAGCAGGTCGGAGGGCAAGGCAGGGGAGAACATACGCTGGGGGACAGGCAGGCAGGTGGGATGAGGAAAGGGCCAGCAGAAGCCCCCCAAGAACCACCTGGGGGGATCTCAGCCCTCATCTTATGAACTGGGACATCCAGACTCTTCCCAGGTGCCCTGGGTAACTTCCTGCTCTGCCAGGCTTGAGAAGCACTGACTCAGACCAGGGGTGATATATTTGGGGGCAGGGGGCGGGGGATAAGGTGGGGGAAGAACACAGGATGAAAGCTGAGGATGAAAACTGTGCATAGACATAGGACTCCCACTGATAATTTGGGACACCCCTGTGTCCCTTTCCTAGGGGATCCACTCTCCTGGTCCAAGACACTGACCGTGAGGCCACTGGCGGCGATCTCAGGCAGAGTGAGGGTAGCTGGGGTGGTGAGCCGGTTGCGAGCTCTCGTCAGTTGCAGCATCACAGCGTCCATCAACTAGGGAGAGGGGGCTGGTTACAGCTGCTGTGAGGGCAGTGGAGCCTGGTCCTGATCTCATCCCTGCCACCCCAGCATCAGGGATCAACAAAGTTAGAGCTCTCAGTCCCTGCCCTGGTGGTCCTGGTCTCAGAGCTGGAACCCTTCCAAAGCAGGGGGCTTGTTAAAAATGCAACTAACTGGGCTCCAGTCAGGGGAAGAGGGTAGGATGTCTACTGTGAACCACTCATCCAGGAGGTTCTACTGCATGGAATTCTAGGGGCAGGTCCAGTGGGAAATGAGATGCCAAGAGTTAAGTCCCAGGGGCATGAGGGCTTGGTGGTTGGGGGTGCAAGCAATGAAGAGTTTAGAAGGGGCCCTAATCTAGTTAGGGTACAAGTGGCAAGGGAGAGCTTCCTGGAAGAGGCAGTGAGACAGCTGAGTTGATGCCTTAAGTCAGGTACAATCCGCATTTTCACACGTGAAAAAACTCTTAAGGCTCTTAAAGGGTATGGTCATATAGCCACTGAACAGTGGAACTCTCTAGAACTCATCCCTTTCCTTTACCACACAGCAAAGCCCTGGCTTGGATTCCTTAGAGCCCCAGCTTCCACTGCTTCCAGCTATTGCTGTGAATGCTAGGATGACCTGTCTCCCAGGAAAGTGAAATCTGTTGGGTGGAGGCATATGGGCTGCAGCTTACACCCACCTCAGGGCAGTCACAGTTCTGGGAAGGACCTCAGTCCATTTAGTTCCAAGTTTCATATGGAGAATCAGAGGTCCAGAGAGGGCAGGTAAATCACCTGAGGCCACACACAAGTCTGGGGCATCCAGACTCAGCTCCTTCCTCCATGCTTTGTGAATTGACTTTAATTTCAAGTTTGTTTTTTTCTCCTATTGCTAGTACTACTACTGACAGCTACTATTTACTGAGCACTTACTAGGGGCCGCTTTACCTGCATTATCACAATTAGTACTCACTACACCTTGTCCCCCTTTTACAGGAAAGGATACTGAGGCACAGAGTGGCTAAGTAAATGACTTATAGCAGAGGCCCTGGGAATTAGAAGCCAGGTCTGATTCTGGGTGGACATGTGTACATTGAGAGATGAAGGATCAACTGTCAGCTATACCTGAGGACGTGAGGGCAGAGTTCTCCAGGAAACTGGTCAGAAGTCAGGGCTAAGTGTGGGGAACCTGGCTCCCTTGTCCCTGCAGGCAGCCTACCTTAAGGACCTCTGCTCCTGTCCTGAACTGGTAGCTCTCATCCCGGTTGTTGAGAAGGTAAATGGCTTGGCTCACGTGGTTCCTGGCATCCTGGATCTGAAAAGTGTCCACTCTGTGGTTAGTGGGCTGGGCCCCAGCAGGGTGATGTGCCAGATTCATAGCAGCCAGTCTCACAGCTTTAGCCCATGGGCCTGCGCTCTGAGGGGCTGTCATACTCAGAGGAGTGGGTGGGTGCTGCTTGCCTGACCCCTCCCCCACAACTGTGGACTTCTAGCCCTGACTGGATGCCGGGCACAAGGCACACACTAAGGCAGGCTTGGTTCCTGGCCTCATCTAGCTCATTTTCTAAAGGAGAACAGAATATAACAGAGTAAAGGCTCAAGATAACAGACTGCATGACTCACCCACAGAAATAAACAGAGTAACAGTGAGGGGTCAGAGAAGGCCCCAAAGAAGTGACTCTTAGCTGACATTCATCACTCTTGTCATGAGAAAAGCTGGTGGACAGGATTCCAGGCAGAGGGACAAGAAAGAGCAAAGGCCAGGAGGTGGAGACTACTGGTAGGCAGTTTTGGGGGGAGCAAAAGCTGGGTCCCAGTCACACAGGAGTTGATAGGGAGCATGGACTTTGTCCTCAAGAGCATGGGAAGCCCCTGGAGGTATGGGAAGGGAGTGACTTGTTCAGGGGGAAATCCCTGTGGCTTTGGCTGGGGCCTTGGGAGTCGACAGGTTCACCTCCCATAAGGTTAGCCTCTGGAGCCCCAGGCTCCACCCACCCCCAGCTTCACTGCTAGGAAACACCCTACTAGGCTTGCTGTGGCAGCAAATCATAAGTGTCCAGCCCCTGGAGGCCTTAGCACCACTGTGCAGGCCTGCCCCTGCCTGCGCTTGTGGCCTGAGCCCTAGTCAGGGAAAGGCCTGGTTACCTGCTGCAACTTCCACTGCTTGTCCTCCCGGAAGGCAAAATGCAGCAGCTGGTTGTTCCGGGGCATCTTCAGGTTCACATCCTAATGGGTGAGACTGGGATAAGCTGGGCAGAAGGATGCCCTTCAGCTTTTGTCCACTCTGAGCCTTTAAGCCAAAGGCTGAAACAGTGGTGGTTTAGGCCCCAGCCATTTCCAGGGCGAAGGGGGAAGGACTCCCAACATCATGGGGGCGAACAGGGAGGTCAGGGAACAGGAACTCAGGCCCAAGAGGAACCACAAATAAATGAACGAGAAGAAACCAAGGAAGGGGAAGGTAGCCTTGGCTGGGAGGAGATCTGTGACTAGGCAGAGAATACCTGCACAGGTTGATGGACTGAACACCTACTCGTGAAGGAGAGGGACCTTCTCCAACACCTTGGCAACTGGCACAGGGTCGGGTGCAAATGGAGCTCGGATGTTTGCTTATTCCACTTTGATCTGGGGCCGGCCTAATCCTGCCAATGCCCATGCTTCACTGGGCCCAGACTCAGGGCTGCGCCATGAGCAAAGCATCCCCTTCCTGCACTTCTTACTGAAACCACACACCAATCTCATTTTACAAATGAGGAAACGGGCTCAAAATGGTCAAGAATCCTGCCCAGTGTCATACAGCCAGCCGATGGTAGAGCTAAGCAGCAGAACCCCACGATCTTCCTCACTGGCTTCTCCAGCAACATGGAAAGGGAAGAGGGGCCAGGGACTCACCGCCTGGCTCAGCGCATCCCCTTGCAGAGTCAGCACGCCCTTCACCTGGTCTGTGCTACAAAACATGGGAGTCAGAGCAGCCTGCAGCTAATCCCTTCTACCACCCAGCCATCCCAGCAGCCTACTTCTGGCTATCTGTCACACGATGTTCTAACCCAGGTGTCCCACCCTCCTAAGGAGCCCATCCCAGAGGTGTCCACTGAGCCAGGGCTCACCCATAGCTGCCCAGAATGAAGTTTTCTTGCTTGACAGGGTCCTCTGTGCCTGAGCCAGGCAGAGTGAAGCGGAGAGAGGCCTCCTGAGGGACAGAGGGGAGTGGGGCAAAGTTCACTCAATCCAGCCCAGTGCTCCTTTCAGAGGCCCCACATCCAAATCAGCTAGGAGAGGAAGAGGTAGGCTGGACTCACAGGAACACCTTCCCCAAGCCTCCAGGGCACTTCCCCACTTCTCTGACTCCTCCCCCATGGCCTGAGTTTCAGGTCCTCCCGGAGGCAATACCTGCTCCTTCACTCTTCCCTGAACAACTACAGTGCCTAGCATGGGGATATAGAAGAGGAATACTCTCCCAGGTCGGTTAAGATGCTCCAGTGTGAGGAACAGGGTCAGGGAACCACAGTAGTCACGACAACCCGCAATGCTGCTCATACCAGGCAATGCCTGGGCATTTTGTGAGTTGACAGGCTTATCTTCACGGCAGCACTGTGAGGCAGGTACTGTTACATCCTTTTTGCAAATGACGAAAGGGAGGCCCAGAGAGATTGAGTACTTGGCTAATATCACAATGCTGGGGTCTTTGGCCTCACATTAAATGTTACTGCTTCGAAGAAGGCTTACCCCGTCCGGACCCCGGGACTCATCCCAGGTCCACGGAGCTCACACGCTGCTTGCGGAATCGGGTATGTACCTGCTGGCGTCCCCCAACTGGGCCCCAAGTCCACTAACGACAAAAACCCCTTTGAACACTGCGCGTCGAGTACACAGCAGGAACTAGGGACGCCGGCCGGGGGAAGGAGCCGAGCCAGGGAAGGGTGGGCGAGCGCAAAGGCCCTAGCCGCCCCGCGAGGCGTTACCTTCAGGATGTCCTGCAGCTGCCTCAGCACAGCGTGCACCTCGTCGTGCAGCAGCCAGCGGAATTCTTCCTCCTGTGGGGACAGGCCGCTGTCAACCGCCTGGACCCGACGCCCCAACCCCGTCCCGCCCGACTGCCCACGCGTCTCACCAGCACTGCACGCTCCACTGCTGTGGCTGCCATCGCGGTCGCCATTGCTGTTGCTTGCTGTCCAGCTACGGTCTCCGGCCAGCGGTCAGCGCCCGCTTCTCAGGCAGTACTCAGCACCCGAGCCCATCCCCACCGTCTATTGGCCTAAAGGGAACTAGTCCCGCCCCTTAACCACATCCTCACTCCAATGATTGGCTGGGAGAACGCCCGCCCCGCCCCTGGCTCCCGGCACGGTAGAATGGAACCACACTGGCTGCAGTAAGAACTCGTTCTCGCCGGCTCGCCCAGGATGCCGCCGGCATCCGCAGCAGGGCTGCTCTTTGGAGTGCCGCGGCCCTCAACCCGCCTCTTCCGGGATCTGATAGGGAGCCCGTGCCCACTTGCGCTCCATTGGCCGGCGAAATGGCCTTCTCTTGCCGTGCCCCGCGATTGGCTGAGGGGGTAACCTGCTCGGGTTAGGCCTCGCCAAGGCCGGTGCCCGTGCCCCGCTGAGTTATCCTCCGCCCTGCTCCCTCCACCACCAAGGTTGTCAGTCACAGTTGTGTTACCAAGAAACGTTTTATTCTGCTTGCAGTAGCCTTTTGTTAATTGCACAAAATCATCTTTTTTTTTTTTTTGCCATTTAAACATCACACAATTCTATTCTGAAAGACATGTTCATTAAAAACAAAGCAAAAATAAAAATTCACAACCTTAATTACCAGATTTGTCATTTAAAGGGGAAAAAAAGGTGGCAGAGGAGGGGCTTTCTTACAAGCTTTTTCACAAGTGTCACATTTTCTCCTTAAAAGGGAAGGATTTCAAAAACAAACGTGAGATAGTTTAAACAGAAATATTCATAAAAAGGAACTTTACAGAATTGTCAACAATATTAAGACAACATTGACTAACCAGTTTCATTACAGCATCTTTCCCCATTCCCACCCCCCAGTGTCCAGCTAGGACTATAACAGGCTTTGTGTTCAGACAGAATTCAAAATCCCAGTGAAATCAACTGTGCCAAAAACCCACCAGCATCCTTCTTGCCCTTTGAGACCCTATAACCTGGGTTCTGATCAGTGGAATAGGGCCAAGGTTGTGAGGGGTAGAGACCCACACCAGTGTGGCCAACTCATTTATATAATTATATATTCACTATAAATGCTGACCTCCTGGCAAAGTATGACTGAAAAGAACCCATGCAGAGGCAGACAACATTGACATCCTTTAGGTGACTTCTCCTTGTTCTTATGCCACATTCCAAGCCCCTCTGGTCCCCTATCCAAGAAGAAATTCTAGGTTCTCAAGGGTGTCTTAGACCCACCTCTGAGGGTCAGTTAGTTCAGTTTCAGTCAGGCCCACTTCTCCTTTTCCCTGACAGACCCCAGGGCCCTGGAAGCACCAAAGACCAAGCTACTGGCTGAAGTGAAGACACTCATTCTGTTTCAAGAGCTGAGCCTAAGAAATGGTCATCCCTAGTCAGGCTGGGTCTGGGCCAAAGGGACAGGCAGACAGAAGAAATACTCTCCGTGGGAGGAAGAGAAAGGAAGGAGAATGGAGAGATGGGCATGCAGAGGACTTGTACAGGAGCTGGAGAGGGTGGGGCCACTATGACGGGACCTGGGTCAGAGTGCTACTTCACAACCAGGTGAAGAGTCTGTGGCATAATGGAAACATGAAGGAGCCCTTCAATTCCCTCTTCACTCCTCACTGGTGGCCCTCAGGAACCCCTTCCCAAGGGCTGGGGTGCAAATCCAAATACTAGAACAGCTTGTTGAGGAGTGAGCTCTCCCTACACCAAAGCAAGGAAGTCTGATCCCAGCCCAGGGATCCATAGTGATGGTGACTTCTAGGATGAGTGCTGAAGAGCAGTGAGGGAGAGCAGGCTTCTTTGAGGCTCACCTACCTACAGGCTGACTGCTGCTCTCCCTGGAAAGCCACAGCCCTGTCTTTGCTTGACTTTGCCAATCTCTTTGCAGTTCACAAAGGCATTTCTGGAGAGTTGGTTGCACATTGGTAGCTTAAATCCTCATCATCTGGTCACCTGAGGGTGGAGGGCCCAAGGATCCTCTGTTTAGTCTGTGCTGGTTCATTTTGGCCCAGAGCCTCTCTCCACAAGAAATCCAGTGGGGAAGGCTTCCAGTTCCCACTGCTGATTCTAGTTCCTTGGACTGGAAGGGGTCTGAGATGAGAAAAGCTTGAAAGAAGGGGAAAAAAGCCAGGCAGCAGTTTCTGGGCAGCTTCTATCCTGGAGTAAGAGCCAGTGTGTGGTGTGTGTGTGTGTGTCTGTGTACACAGGTTTGGAGGCCAGTGCCCAGCTCAAGAGCTTTGCCACAGGCCAATCAATCCTGCTGACACCTCTCCCCTTCCCAAGACCTTCAGGGGAAGAGTAATGCTGTGTGCTGTGCTGATGGCAGGTCTCAAGTCTGTATAAAAGGAGATGGAGACAGGTGGACTGGTCCAGAGTGAAGTCCCAGGACCTCAACCCCATGTGAGGAAGAGGGGGTCAGAGGGAAGATTAGGGGACTGGGGGCTTAGTGTATGTAGGCCCGGTACACGGCAGACATATCGTTGTCAGACTGGTCCAGTGCCTTGGCTCTTTTGTACACCTGAAAAAAAATTAGATGGGATGAGTCTCTGACCACACAGCTGACTTAAAGACTCAGATCTGTTTTGCTTTGTGGAGGTAGTTCTAGATGTGGTTAGATAGGTAGGTTTTGGAGTCCCAGCTTTCTGGGTATGACTCCTGGCTCCTTCGCTGAATTGGACAAAGTACCTCAGCCACTGCTTTTTTGATATCATGGAGAAGGTAACAGGGTTATGGAGAGGGTTAAATGGAGTGAGGATGAATAATGTTCCAAGTGTCACCACAGAGGCAGAGCTCAGTGTTGTTAGTATTATAACTATGTGCCTTCTTGCTAAAAAGACCCTCCAAGGACTTCCCATGTTATTCTCTGGGTTTTCCTCTGCATAGGAGGCCCTTCCCTCAGCATAGCTGGCTCCTTCCCAAAGGCTTTTCCTGACCACCTCACCTAAAGCAGTAACTGCAATACTTTACCCTGGTCACCTCTATCTACTTACTGTGTTCTATTTCATTCATATTTCTACCCATCTGAAATTCTTGTTTAAATACTCATGTGCTTATTTTGTGCCTCCTTCCATTAAAATGTACACCAACCTGTCCCCAGAGCCTAGTATGGTGCTTGGCAATTAATAGCTGCCCTGGAGATAGAAGGTGACTTCTAGATATATGAAAAGAATTAAAAAGCCATTGTTCAACATGTTCAGACAGTCACAGCAGTGATTGCAACTGGATACAAGGTTCCTCCCCCACATGGCTGGCTCCATTAAAAAAAAAATTCTATTTATTGATTTTAGAGAAAGAGACAGGAACGAGGAGAGTGGGAGAGAGAGCAATATCGATTAATTGCTCCACATATTTATGCATTCACTGGTTACCTCTTGTATGTGCCCTGAACATGGACAAACCCTCAACCTTGGTATATTAGGACAACGCTCTAACCAACTGAGCCACCTGGCCAGGACTGCGTTTTTGTTTTTTTTTTAAAACATAGTCCAGTTGGAGCCACATAACTGAGTGTCCATTACAGCTCAGGTGAAGCTGTAACTCAGAATGAAGGCTAAAGACTTTTCCAGATAAAACCAATTGTCATCAGCAGACCTGCATTACAAGAAATGCTAAAACCAAGTTCTCCTTGCTGAAAGGAATTAACACCAGAGAGAATTCAATTCTTCAGAAAGGAATGGAAAGAACACTGGAAATCATAAATTAGAAAAATTATAAAATTATTTCTCCTCTTAATTTCTTTAAAATACATATGACTACTTAAAGTAAAACATTTCAACACTGGTGGGTTTAAAACAAAGGCATATGTAAGACACAGCACATCTGTAACCTAAAGCACGGATTCTCAACCTGAGGGATTTCACCTTCCAGAGAATATTGGTAATGTCTGGATATATTTTCTATGGGGGTGTTGCTGGCAGAGCTAGCGGATAGTGAATAGGGAAGCTGTTAACATCCTGCAATACACAGGACAAGTCCCACAACAAAAAGTTAATAGTGCCCAGGATGAGAAACCCTGACTTAAAGGATGAGGAACAGAGTGGTAGATGGATCTATGTTTTCAGTAAATATTAACTCTAAGCAGGCCATGAAGTTAAATGCATATTCCAATGCTTAGTACAAAAATAGAAGGAAAATAATGCATCATTAAAAAGCCAACAGAGCCTTGGCTGGTGCGGGCTCAGTTGGTTGGAATGTAGTCCAGTAAATTGAAAGGCTGCAGGTTTGATTCCTGGTCAGGGCATGTGCCTAGGTTGTGACTTCAGTACCTGGTCAGGATGCATACGAGAGGTAACTGATAGATGTTTCTCTCTCACAGCAATTTTTCTCTCCTTCTTTCTCTCCCTCCTTTCCCCTCTCTAAAAATCAATAAGCATGTCTTCAAGATGAGGATCAAACAAGCCAATAGATATATAAAATGAAATTCTAAAAAAATATTCAAATAACACATAAGGCATGAAAGGAGGAACAAACAAAAGCCAGAAGGGAGAAAAAGCAATCAAATAATAAACCAATAGCTCTGCATCCAATCACACAACAGACTTCAAGACAGACTAAATATTAACGGACAAGTTAACTTTAAGATCCAATGAGTAGAGAGCATAAAGTCACACTATCCAAACAAATGGCCACACTCCACTGAGAAATTAACCAAAATGTCTCTTTCCAAGCTAATGAATGATGGTGGCGGCAAGTCAGAAATCACATCATAAGAGGAGTCAATACAAGCCACACACAGAACCGTTCAGAAGTAACTACAGTTAAAGACAAACTCATCAAGAGATGAATCTACAGCCAAGAGTGAATCCACAGGTGACACAGGAGAAACCTGACACTGTACTGCAACCTCCAAGTGTGAAGTAAGTACTCTGAGATATTCACACAAGGAAGGAATAGAAGATATAGAATTTAGGGACAAAATATTATAAACTTTGAAAAGGCAGGTCTGAAAAAAGCAATATTGTGTTTTTGTTCTTTTACACTCTCATTCCTGGAATAATTCACTTGAGCCTTGTAAGTTTTAACTTGAATGAAAACATGTTATCAGCTTATAGCACTTGAAGATACAGCTTCTAAAATAAATGAATCTATGTGTTTCATAAAATGTGTTCGTTATTAAAAACAGACAATACACTTTAAGACAAAGATCAAGAGACATTTCATAATAATAATGAAAGGGCAAATTCATCAGGAAAACACCATAAGAGTTTCAAAGGCATTAAGCAAAATGGACAGAATTAAAGAAACAGACAATCTCACAATCATAATTTGAGATTTTAATATCCCTTTCTCAGAAACTGAAAGGACCAGAGGAAAAGTCAGTAAAGATGATATAAAAAATACTACCGATCACCTTGACCTAACTGATATCTGCAAAACACAGCATCCAAAACTGCAGAATAGTCTTATGTGCACATGGCACATCCAGCAAGACAGACCTATCTGCTGGGCCAAATAAATTTAAAGAGTTAAAAAGTCATACAGGGCATATTCTTTGACTACAGAAGAGATCACTAGAAATCAAAAACCATTAAGGCATCTAGGAAAACCCTAAATATTCAATAAACTTTGAAGTAATCCACAGGTCAAAGAAGAAATCACAAAGGAAATAAAAGTATTGCTCAGAAGGAGGTGTCCAGCTTTTAATGCTCCTGTTGGAAAAGGGAGGTCTAAATCAACAACCTAACATTCTACCCTGAGAGGTTAGACCAGAGAGCAAAGAAGAGCCAAAATAAGTAGAAGGGAGGAATAATAGAAGAAAAATAAAGGGAAGGCTGCTGGGACTTGTGCCACCGGCTCTTGCAGTTAGTTACCTCATTGGCTGCAGCTGCCATAGGAGTTGGATGGTTGACGGCGTCGCCTAGCGCAATGGCTAAGCGAAGATCCTTCTGAATGTATTTCAGGTAGAAATCAGGCTTAAAGTTTCCTTGCAGAATATCTGAGGAGAGAAAGCCACTTATCAGAAGAACTGGACGGGCCTAAGTAAGAAACCACCTGCAGTAACATCAGGTCTCAACACCTAGCATTTCCGCCTCCCTCAGACACCCAAGACATCAGTTCCCAGCCTGTACCCTCAACTCCTGTCCGCCGTTGTGTCTGGACCCTCTCTCCCTGAGGGCATGGACTGACTTATGAGTACATCTTTCATACCCAGTGAGCCCCTGAAGAGCAGAATGTTGTGACAGCTGCCTGACCCAGTTCCTCAGCTCTAATCAAAAATATAATGCAAGAAGAGGCCAAAGGCAACTTACTTTGGCACTTCTGGTCCAGAAAGATGCTGGCCAACTGTCCTTGATTGAGGATGTCCAAGAGTGTCTGCTGGGACTGGCCTGTCACTTGGGCCAGGGTCAGCCCCTCAGCGATGGTGGCCATGAAACTCCCCTGGACCATGTTCACAATCAGCATCATCTTGGCTGCATTGCCAACCTCACCTGCCCAGGACAAAGAATCATGGTCACTTCCCAAGAATCCAGCAGGCAGGGATTTTCTGCCCCCCCTCATCCCTGCTCGGACCCACCTCTACACCCAGGGAAGACCCCATTCACCTGCCCCCGACAGAACTGGCTCTGACCCTTCTGGCTCTTCCTCCTTCCAGGCACTGACTGTGCAAGTCAAAGGAAACCTTCCCACGGGGGCCCCAGGCAGAGAGGCCGTGCGGGATTGACGTTGTCATCAGTGCAGTCTAGAGGGGATGTGGCCCGACAGGTGGGCAGATATGTTACCTAGAAAGAAGGAGGTCTTCCCCATTGCCTGGAAGCAGCTGCTGCAGTCCTCATATAAGCCCCTGTCTCCGGCTGCTAAGATCACCAACATCCCATCATTAGACAGCTGCTGGTTCCCTGAGACTGGGGCTTCCAGAAAGCGGCCCCCCCTGGACACAATCACCTGGAAAGGAAAGTCACAGCTTCTGGAGGCCTTGCCTCTCCCAGGAGTCTGGGCAGGGAACAAGGAGTGTCCTCAGGTGGGAGTACTTGGCCCTCTACACTGAGGCCCCAAAGCTGGCATCTATACCAAGGTGCTGGACCAATGCTGTGGGAGGGCCCGCAGACTGTCCTCAAACAGATGCCTGATTTACATGCAGTAAACAGAGGCTGGGCTCTTCTCATAAGTTCCCAATTACTCTAAATTTCTTATAAAGACCAAAGATTTTAACCAAACATGGCTGTGCCAACTCCTTGGCCAACCACACCTCCTATGGACATGACCCTTCTCTGACTTCAGCCACTCTCAGAACACAGATGGGCTACAAGTCACCACTATTTCACTTGGGCCCAGCAGCTCAAGCAGGAGGAATACTCTACTAGTACCAACTGCAGATAGATACTTAAATTAAAAAGGTTGTCCTGGTAGCTTGGATTGCTTCTGTGAGGCTGGCAGCTACAGAACCTGGTGCCCATCCCAGCTGGACAGCACCTCTCCTCTCATGGCCACTTAGACTAGCTGCAGTTTTGAAGGTAGAGAGTGAAGATAGGCTAGTCCCAAAGCTACTGGCCTCTCTTCTCTCTGGCTTTGGCTCTAGAGTAACCAAGTTGGCCAGACATGGGCATGGTCAATCTGGGTCTTGGGCTCCAACCAAAATGATGCTGGAGGGCCAGCCCGAACAAGGCCGCTACCTGGGCCAGCTCGGTGACTGTGTCAGCATCCACTGTTGACATGTCCACGTAGCACTTCCCGGGACGAATCCCTTGCAGCACACCACTGGGGCCCAGCACCAGCTGTGGGGACACAAGGGAGAAGCAATAGCCCAGGCACCCAGCCAGATACCCAGGAGCCCCTTAGCCCTCAAGTCAGAATCCATTTGCTTTTTGGGCTCATTTCCTAATTAGGAGCTAATAAATGTTAGGGCTGAAAAGGGAAAAGGAAATAAATAAGCAAGATTAAAAAAAAAAATTCTAGCATGTTCCCATTTATCTTTAAAAAAAAATGTTTCTTTTATTAATAATTTCCCATTTAAGAAATGGAACCTTGGTGCTTAGTTTTGAGGCTTCTTTGGATTTACTTGGATTAGACTAGTCACCAGTTTAACAAGATGACTATTGCGCTTGAACTTTTAAAACATACAAATACAGCCATAGCTAAACATAGGAACTTGGCACATGGAGCAAAAGCACACTCAGCCCCAAAGCTTTCAGCTCAACAAGAATACATCAGACTATTTCAGTACAGACCTCAGGGATCCTAGCCATTTTCATTCTTTGTTCTGAATTAAAGGAAGTCTGTATTCAATTTATGCAAACACCCTTCACAATGGGAGATGGCCCCCAGATGGGAAATTCAACCCCCCATAGGCAGACGACACTCACTCCGTGTGCAGGGGAGAAGGGGAGGAAGCCAGCCAGCTTTCCTGGCCACAATCTGAGACGTGGAGGGGAGGGAGGGGATCCTTACATCCTTGGCCGCCTTTGGATCCGACACACAGGCAAAGGTGATGTCACAAGTTGAAACAACTTCAGCGGGGGTTCTTCCCAGGCGGGCCCCCTCCTGGATGAACAAATCACACTGCAAAAGTCACAGATCCTAACGTGAGCTGCAGGCGGTACACAACAAACATGACAACCAGGCCATAGACATAGTGCCCAGTCCTCCTGGCTGGCCTCCCAAGGCAGGAGACTGAAGCTGAGGCTGGGAGCCCAGGACACCAGAGCTGGCAGTCTAACCTGACTTCTCGAGGGAAGTAGTTGGGGCCTCTTAAGGACTGTCTTGTGGTTTTGCATACCTGGTGCCTAGACTGATGTTCTACTTCACAGTAAACACAAAACAAGTGTCTGCTGAAGGATTCCTGTTTGAAGATAGGATGTGAACAGTGCTTGTTTGCAGCCCTGTGTGGCTGTCCTGGCTGTAGCAAAACCAACCGTGCAGTGCCCTGAGTTGTCAGCATCGTGCCAGAGAAGCATGGCTGGGGTTGGGAGGCTGTTATCTGTTACTGAGATGTTTCTGGGGATCTAAAAACACTAAATTTTCTCCTCTGAAAATTAAGATCACCCAGAACATCTCATGACAAAACACATCACTGATATTTTAGTGCATTTCCCTTTTCCAAAGGCATTTAAAAAGTAATTAGAATAATTTGAACCTACTATTTTGTATCCAACTTTTAATATTTTGTAAGACTTACATCTACCATATTGTAGTCTCTTATAATTACCACTTAAAATGGATGGCTGCAAAATATTCCATTAAGAGACATACCTGGATTTACTAATGGATCCCCTACAGTTTGATATCTAGACTGCTTTTAGTTATAAATGACTCCAACAAATATCTTTATGTATAATACTTCCCCTCTACGTTTTGAATTTAGGTCTCTAAGAATAAAACAGACTCCAAATAGTTTTTAAGCTCTTAATAAATGTAGACAAATGGCTTTCCAATGGGGCTGAATCATCAGCAAGGTCTCAAATCACCAGCACTGAGTACATCATTTAAAAACAAAAAACAAGCATCCATAAATACATTAAAACTTCATTCTACTTGATTTAACCAGCTAAAAATAGCAACTTTTTGTGTGGTATATTTTGATTACTAGGCCTTTAAAATACCTTTGGTTTTTAATTGTTTCTTCTTCTGTGAGCTTTTTGTCTTGAGTTATCAAATTATTTCATAAAACTAACATACTACTCTAATTCTATCATATTTGCTATGAGCACTTTTAGTTCTTGTACATTTCAGTTTTATTTTTTTGTTGTGGGAGTATTATTAAAAACTTCACCTTTTGTATGGTGCCAGGTGAGTACTGAAAATATTGGGGGGGAATACTTTGTAAAGGATTTGATTGTCTAACCACTATGCTGTTACTTGAAACTAATACAAGATAATATTAAAAGTAAACTGTAATTGAAAAAAAGAAAAAAAAACTTTTCATTTTTTTCTTTAGTGATTTAGATTGCATCTAGCCTTAGAAAGATCTATGTTAATATTTAATTTCATTTTTTTTTTTTTTTGTTTTCCTTTGAAAAAAATTCAGTAATCTATCTGGAATATAGTTTATTATGCAGTAGGAAGAGAGATTGGTATTTCCTCAAACTTCTAACCAGTTTTCTATACTTCTTTAATATCCCTCCTGGCATGTGACTTGGCTAAACAATGCATCGTTCTTCACTTCTTCCTACATCATGTTCTAGTTTTCACCTTGGGCTTTCTCTCAGCTCTAGACATCCTCTGCAGCTTCTCCACTTTGACCTGTGTGATACTCTCAGTATTTTCCGTCTCTGGGGAGTCACATCTGCAGCCACTTCTGCAAACTAGTTCTTGTACCTAGTTTCCCCTAGTCCCTGATGGAATTCACACTTCTCTCACTCTCTCTGTCTCTGCCTGCTCTAAGTTATTTGAATTGAATGTCAAAAAAGTAATCGACCAGCTTCCTCACCAAATGGCACCCTTGTCCACTAAGTTTCAAGCCAAAGCTTAAAAACACGATCTTTTGTCATTCACAGCTATCTGGGTAGTGCAAGTTTTCCCTGTGATTCCAAATCACGAGGACTACTGTAATTCTCTTTGTTTCTTGGTGTTCTACGACATGCAGTAGATCTGAAGCTTCTGGATTTTTAAAATGGCAACTGACTGACAGTCCTTCATGGTGCCCTTGAGACAAGATGGAAAATATGAGATTAGTCACAGTAGAGTGTGACTTGGAATAGGTTTGCCCTATTCCAAACCCAAGTTCTACCTGCTTTGCTCTATAACAGTGGTTCTCAACCTTCCTAATGCCATGACGCTTTAATACAGTTCCTCATGTTGTGGTGACCCCCAACCATAACTAAAGCATAGGGATTAATCACAAAAACAATATGTAATTATATATGTGTTTTCCAATGGTGTTAGGTGACCCCTATGAAAAGGTCGTTCGACCCCTAAAGGGGTTGCAACCAGCAGGTTGAGAACCGCTGCTCTATAGCCTTCCTGTGAATTAATCAGGAAAGAATGACCTTGTTTATGTTTTGGTTATCTAATCAAGAAAACAAGAAGACCAGAGGCACTTCTATCAAAGGGGAATGTATTCATAAGCAAACCTTCTAGGTTTCCTGTTCTGCCACTGTACATCTCTAGATTTCTTGGTTTTCCTAGCCTTGAATCACAAACTGTCCCACCGATGGGGCCTCTGTTACAGCAAAATGAGTTTTTTACTTCGCCTAGAACATTTTTGTTAATTCAAATCCATCAGCTCTGCCAACTCCTTCAGCAATCACACCTTATTTCAGCTTTCACCTCTGCACATAACAGCACATGCACTCAGTCATCTCACAAATACATGTTCAGCTATACTTTGTTCCTCCAGAAGCCAGTTCTTTCTCAGTCTTTCCTTTGTTCCTGACAAGTAGTGTTTACTTTTCTGGTACTCAGCCCACAGGTCTTCACCTTTCTTGGACGACAACTTGATAGGTGTCAGGGCCTCTGTTATAAAAGGTGCACATTCACAGCTCTGGAATTTCAAGTCAGGGCATGCAGCTTTGGGCTGCCACCTTAGGTTAAGAACTTCTAAATCTGTTCTATCCCCTATGGTAGCCACTAGCCAGAATGGACTGTTTAAATTTAAATGAAGTAAAACTAAAAATTCAATCCTTTAGTTGTACTAGATTTGATTCAAGTGTTCAAGAGCCACACGTAGCTGGTAGCTACTGCGCCGGACAACGCAGATACAGAACATCTCACTGCAGTACACTGCTGCACAGCTCTGTTAACACAATCCCAATGACTGAATACAGTACAGCCATTGAAAAGGAGGAAGCAGATCTATCTATAGGCATTCCATGTTAATGAGTTCATAATATACACACACCTGTATTTCCGTGGGCATGGAAAAAAGGATGCAAAAATCTAACATGAGTTAGCTCAGGTAATGGCAGGGAGAGGGGAATTTTCACTTAGTTTTATACCTCTGGGTTTTTTTTTTTTTTTTTTAAATCCTCACCTAAGGATATGTTTTTTAATTCATTTTAGAGAGGAAAGGAGAGAGGGACAGAGGGAGAAAGATAAACAGACATACACAGAGCAAGAGAGAAACATCGACTGGTTGCCTCCTGTATGTGTCCTGACTGGGACATGTGCCCTGATTGGGAATTGAACCTGCAACTTTTTGGTGTATGGGATGATACTTCAATCAGCTGAGCCACCAAGCCAGGGCTACTGCACCTGGGTATTTTTAAAAGTTTAGTTTTTATACTAATACTCTAAGCTTATTTATCTACATCTCCACCTACTCTCTCATGTACAGAATGCTGAGTGAAGACATCAGAAAGACATTCCCGTCCTTAGTTACCCTAACTCCATGGGTCAAGGAGCCTGATAAACACCACTCATTAATGCTTACTTTCTCTGCAGTCCGGTTCCAGACAGTCACCGTGTGACCCATTTTTAGCAAGTTGGAGACAATGCCACTTCCCATGAGGCCCAGGCCCAAAAATCCTATCCTGAAAAAGAGAAAGAATGATTAAGTTTGGGGTGGAATGGAAATACAGGGTAAGGTGTCCTGAACGCGGCACAGACTCTGCTTCCTTATAAACCTGGAGTGGAACCTCAGACCACCAGAAACACTGCTCAGTAGTGTTCCGACACCATGAACGTGGAGCCAGATGTGGTGCATACAGATTGTGCCTTTTCTTATCATGCCATTGCTTAAAAGTGTCCTTAAATTTAAATGGGCATTTCTAAACTCTTTATTGCCACAAAAAGAAGTATGACACATGATTTAGGGCAAGTGTTCCAAGTAGTTTCCTTGCTGCTTTGACGGAGGGTCTGAGCTTATAATTCCATGATTAGAAAGCAGATATTTGTTTCCGGCTTTGCAAGAGTTTCAAGCGCTAGGCCTTCAGATACCACTTAAAAAAGCACATCATGATCCATGAAGTGATGTGTCAGAGGCAGACACTTTCCTCAATGGCAGGAGTCAGAGTTCCAGTCTTCCCCTCTGTCTTAAGGCTCCAAACCTACACTACCTTTGCATTCTTCTTGTTAGCAGAGACAAGCCTTGTCCTTTTCTTCAAAGCTTCACCTGAGCATTGGAGCCAACCTTCCCCAGTGCGTGAGTTCCTCCCATGCTTGCTTTCTCCTGCACCTTTCCCCATTACTGCTGTCTGCTGGCTTATCCCCTTCTCTGGTCCCCTCCATGCCCTTCTAACTACAGGCCCATTATAATCCTTCTTAATGCTGTTTACTCACTTCCTACAGCCTACTCTTTCCTGCAACCATGAGAACTTGGGGACTATTAGCTACTACTGCTTTTACAGATGATTTTAGCTTGTCCAAACATCTTTTTTTTGTTGTTCCTATACTTCTTTAATATCCCTCCTGGCATGTGACTTGGCTAAACAATGCATCGTTCTTCACTTCTTCCTACATCATGTTCTAGTTTTCACCTTGGGCTTTCTCTCAGCTCTAGACATCCTCTGCAGCTTCTCCACTTTGACCTGTGTGATACTCTCAGTATTTTCCGTCTCTGGGGAGTCACATCTGCAGCCACTTCTGCAAACTAGTTCTTGTACCTAGTTTCCCCTAGTCCCTGATGGAATTCACACTTCTCTCACTCTCTCTGTCCCTGCCTGCTCTAAGTTATTTGAATTGAATGTCAAAAAAGTAATCGACCAGCTTCCTCACCAAATGGCACCCTTGTCCACTAAGTTTCAAGCCAAAGCTTAAAAACACGATCTTTTGTCATTCACAGCTATCTGGGTAGTGCAAGTTTTCCCTGTGATTCCAAATCATGAGGACTACTGTAATTCTCTTTGTTTCTTGGTGTTCTACGACATACAGTAGATCTGAAGCTTCTGGATTTTTAAAATGGCAACTGACAGTCCTTCATGGTGCCCTTGAGATAGGATGGAGAAGGTGGATTAAGTGGACTGAGAACAATACAGCTGGTCAGCTTTGTAGTTGGCTTCACACTCAGATTAAAAAAGTATTTGACAATTCAGGCAATATGGACCTTGAGTGAAAGCACTTGGACTCTGTCCTTAACTGGTCCTAGGTTTTTTTGTTTGGTTGGTTTTTTAAAATTAAAACCAACATAATCCTCATCAAATGAATGGGTGACACCCATATCAAATGCTCCCTTTTTAATCCTCACCGGAGGCCATGTTTACTGATTTTAAGAGAGAGAGAGGGAGGGAGGAGTGATGTGGAGGGAGAGAGAGGGAGGCTGGAAGAGAGAGAGGGAGGGGAGGGAAGAAGACACAGATATCGATGTAAGAAACATCACTCAGTTGCCTCCTCTACATGCTCAACTGGGGATTGAACCCACAATCTAGGTATGTGCCCTGACCAGGGATCGAACCTGCAACCTTTTGGTGCCTGGAATGATGCTCCAACCAACTGAGCTACCCAGCCAGGACCCATCTTCCTTTTTATTAGCACATAACTTGCCTCTACCTCTTCCAGTCTACAAAGGGAAGTTCACCCCAAGTAACTGGTAGAATCAGTGATTTTGATAGTAGAAAAATTAGGAATGAAGTAAAAGATGTCTTGTTTTTTAGTATGAGAAAAAAGCTTTTGGAAGACACAGGAAATTCAGACTTGGCTAGCTTGCTCAGAAGAATGCTCCTTCTCAGCAAAGAACCTTTTGCATCATCACGACCCTGGAAACACAACTGGCCAACAGAGTAACAGCAGGGTGAGTGTGGGTGCAAGCTAAGATTTGGGGACCACAGTCAAGGCTCTCCCACCTGCCTGAGTTGGACACAGAGTAGTGGGCAGGAATACAAAGACTGGGAGGTGACAGCAGGGAAAGCCAGGGAGGGCAGGAAGATAAGCTTTATTCTAAATATCTTTATCTCTCATCCCCCACAGTCAAATTCAGGGTTTTCATCCCAGTTCTACTAAGCTTGGGGTTCTCAAAGTGCAGTCTCCTGACTAGCAGCAACAGTATACCCAGGAACTTGTCCAAAATACAAATTTTCAGGCTTCACCTAAGACCTACTGAGAAAACCCCAGGGGTGGGCCTAACAATCAGTGCTTTGTGAGCAGCCTTCCAGGTGATTCTGAGGCCCAGGAAAAGTCTGAGAACCACAGAACCGAGTGTTTCCTGCTTGCAGACTCACCAGTGACCCAGGAAGCCAACCCCAACATACATTTAAGGATAACTGTCTCCTGCAAGTTGATTTACTCCTAGGCAAATTGTCATCAGGGAGGATTACAACTTTCCTCCTTTCTTTACATTCAGTTCCAGCAATGGCTGTGGCTTAACCCTTAAAGAGCCCCCTTGAGGTCACCCCCCACCCTGCAGTGGACCCAGAGCACCACGAAGCCTTTTGTTCAGGGTCCTACTTTTTGTCTGTGGGTGTGATGCTGCCATTCACAGCGGTGCTGTCTGCTGCCTGGATGGAGGTGGACCCAGTCTCCTAGGGAAAGGAAGCACAAATCATCAGGTCAATCTGCCCATGGCAAGGCCCCAGGGGAAGATTAAAAACGGGGAGGTGTGGAACCCTCATACCTCTTCACATATTTTCAACTTCTTTGTGATTGCCTGGTAACAGACAGCTGGCTAAGAAAAGGAGGAAAAAAACCACTTATTAAAATGAACACTTAACCAGTCTTCATTTTAATTTACATAAAAAGTTAGGCCTAATGTGGGATGTTACAATGAAATCTTATTTGGTGTTCAATTTTATTGAACATTCCAGATGACACAGAAAGTTAACACACATTACCTCATTCAATTCACCAAGCAACTCTGCAAGGTCCTTTTGTTGACAGTGACATTAAGAATCAGAGGTGTTAAGTCATGTGCCCAGAATTACAGAGCAGCTAGTCAGTGTAACTGGCTTGGAACCCAGCTCTGACCAACCTAGCAGATCTTATCAAGGCTCAGCCTAACCCATGTCCTTGTAGTCACTTCAGGAAACTTTCTCTCCACACCTAGAGGGCTACAGAGACTGCCCACTGAGTAGCACTGGCTACCTCACAGGTGGCAGACACCTCATGAGGTTTGGTTTCTGCCCTAGCCTCTGAAGGCAGCCATAAACATCTCAAGCACACAGCTGATGCATTTTAAAATCTTTTTTTTTTCTTTTTCTTTTTGGCGGGAGGAGGTATTTTTAATCTTAACAACACCTGATTCACAAATGGGTCTCTATGTGACTTTTTAACTAGCTGCTCTGGGCAGTGGCACAGGCACAGCCTAACTTTTCAGACGAGTAACGTGAGGGTCTAATGGAGCAACACTGTCCTTTACACCAGCCCCTGACCAAGGATCAAGAACTTCAAAGAACAACTCACCTTCTCAGTTTGGCTGAGCAGGAAGTGATGGAAATGAGGGTCTGCATCTTTAACAGGCTGAAACAAGAAAATTATTAAATAAAACAAGTCATCTTCCACCAAAGGTTACTTGCTTCTGTCTGGTAACTGCTCTTCTCTGGATGAAACACCCCTGAGAGCTGGTCGTAATTTTGTAACTGCCTGGAAACTCTTTTCCTATTGTTGGTCTAAATCTTTTATAAACTACTTCTATTCCAGTTAAAGAAAAACTGGCTTCAGGTATATATTTCTGCCAGGTTGGTATACAAATTATTCCAAAAATAGTGTGGGAAAATCTTTAAAAGGCACACTAGAATTTTTATTTCTTATTTATTAATTTTAGAGAGAGAGAGAGAGAATGGGAGGGAGAGAGAGAAAACAACATTGATTTGTTGCTCCACTTATTTATGCGCTCATTGGTTGATTCTCCTATGTGCCCTGACTGGGGATCAAACCTGCAACCTTGGCATATTGGATGACACTCTAACCAACTGACCTACCCAGCCAGGACAGACATACTAGTATTATTAAAGTCCAGCATGTTGGATAACAGCTGACAAAGCCAAATCAATTTTGAGGACTCTCTTCCAATTTTAGGGTTTTGGCCTAGTTGTGTCTGGTGCTAGACCCTTTAATGTTTTGTCCCACTGAGGATTTATATTAATAGAAATAAAGTGGCAACAATTGCAGGACTTTCAAGGGCTTTTCACTATTAGGCCCAGTAATACGGAAAGTGGGCATCTATATCAAGGATGGACTAATTTATGGGTATTAAACATCCAAGTTGCATGTACAGACAATGAAAGGTGTTTATAAAGCATCAAGTGAAAAAATCTGCAGACGATCCCACTTTTGTGAAAAATAACCTTAGTCCCAATAACACAAACTACACATGGGTATATATATAATCAGTAAATGATGGTTAAATGGGTGTAACGAAGGGGCTGGAGTAAGTTACATCAAACCTAACAGTGAGCACCCCCGAGAGTGAAGATTTGCACTTTTTACCTCATACTCCTCTGTACTGTGTGGCAATTTAAAAACCCCCTAATACACATGAAAATGAGGGAAAAGCTCATCAGTTAGGCCAGAAACCAGCTCCGAGGCCAGCTTGTCCTGGCTGGCCCACAGGAGTGCTCCTTACCTCACTCACAGTTGGCTGCCATTTAAATGCGGCCATGGGTCCGGCCATCATCCCCTTCACAGTACTAGACTCAGGAATGGTGAGATCCTACAAAGGGAAAGGCATTATTGTCAGGACACTGTGGGGACCTCAGAAGCCGATGTCTTCCTGCTCCGAACTGGGGAGCGCCTCTTCACTGCTCTGCTTCCTGTAGTCATATTCTACCCAAACTAAATCCCGAACCAGCTCCATGGTCTCAGCGTCACTTAAGCCCAAATCTCCAGCTATGGTTCTGATGACTGTCCATCAGGAGAAAAGGGCAAATTTTCATCAACACAGAGTGAGTCTTTCTTCTCTGTTCTTGAAATAACAAAATGTGTTCTTGTGTGTAATGAAGGAAAGCCCAACTATAGTCTGCAGTGTTGTCAGCAGGTCAGAGAAAAATTCCTTATGGTGAACAATAAACATGAAGAAAACAGTACTTGCTTCAGAAGGAATCCATCAGATCTCAAGAAAAACTAAGAAAGCCACATGGTGCCCATGAGGAAAACTGCCCAACATTTTTCACATACTAAATGACAGAGCCAGAATTAGAACTCAGGGTGGTCTGGAGCCAAGAGCTCTGCTCTCTCCAGATTGATACAAAGAGAGAACCAGTGAAATGAAGCCGCCTCCTCTTTGTTGAGGGTCTGGCCCACTGTCCTGAGCAAAGAGGCAGTGTTCCAGCTTTATAACTGTCTGATCTCGCCCCTCCACTACAGACTTTACCTCCTGCTTCCTTTCTCCATCAGCTATCTTCCAGCCACAGTGGACCTCCCAACATTTCTACTTGGATATCTAATGGGAATCTCAACAGACCCACTTGATTTCCCTACCCGCACAGCTCCTTCCACAGGCTTTCCAATCTCAGAAAACAGCAACTCCATTCCACCAGGCCATGGTCCTTGGAGTCCTTCTTGATTCTATCTTACCCTTTCCTCTAATCCATTGGCTTTACAAATGGGAATCTGCGACCTCTTTTCTGAGCACCCCCACTACTAACATCCAAGGCTCAGGCCACCACTGCCTGTTACTTGGACCATAGCAAAAGGAATCTCGTTGCTTCTGCTCTGGACCCCTACCCCTACAGTCTAGTATGTCCACAGCAGCCAGAGTGAAACATGCCACTGGCTTCTTATCTCACCCAGTCAAGCTATAAGCTTTGTTATTGTGGCCTATGGGGCCCTACATGTGCTGCAACCCCCACTCACGCTAATATCCAACCTCATGTCCTATTCTTTCTTCCCTCACCATTCTCCAGCACACCACACCCCATTGGCCCTACACCCTTATTCCCCCAAAACACCAAACACGCAACTGCCTCAGTGCCTTTGCACTGCTGGGAATCCTCTTCCAACAGTTACCTACTTGGTTCATATGCTCACTTTAGGTCTCTGTTGAGGTGTCACCTTATTAGAGCGCTTTCCCTGAGCTCTATCTTACCCCACTGGAATGTGAGGCTGACGATGACTATAATGACAGCAAGTGCTTTTACAAAGCTTAGCATGAGCCAGACAATAGCATGCTATTTTATATGTATACTCTCACATAACTGTCACAACCTCATGAATGGAACTATTATCATCTCCATTTTATAGAGAAAACTGAGACAGAGTCTCAGTTTTTTAAGTAACCTTTTTTTAAAGTGTCTTTTATTGATTATGCTATTACAGTTGTCCCAATTTCCACCCCCCCTTTCTCCCCCTCTGCCCAGTATGCCCCTTCCCTCCAGCAATCTCCCCCCACCTTAAGTTCATGTCCATGGGTTAAGTTCTTTGGCTTCTCCATTTCCTTTACTATTCTTAAAATCCCCATCTATTCTGTACCTACCAATTATGCTTTCTTAAAATAAGATTTTATCTATTTATTTTGAGAGAGAGGGGAAGGGAAGTAGAGAGGGAGGGAGAACAGCAATGTGTGAGATTCATCAATTGGTTGCCTCTCACATGCCCCCAAGTAGGGGTACATGTGAGGACCTGGCCTGCAACATAGGCATATACCCCAATGGGGAATTGAACTGGTGAACTTTCGGTTTGCAGGCACGCATTCAATTCACAAAGCCACATCAGCCAGGATCAATTAAGCTTCTTAATCCCTGCACCTTTCCCTCTATTGTCCCCTTTACCCCTCCCCACTGATAACCCTACATACGGTCTCCATATTTATGATTCTGTTCCTGTTCTACTTGTTTGCTTAGTCTGTTTTTTAGATTCATTTGTTGATAATTGTGTTTGCTGTCATTTTACCATTCATAGGTTTGAGCTTCTTTTTTTCTTTAAAGATTTTATTCATTCATTTTTAGAGAGGGGGAGGGTGGGAGAGAAACATCAATGTGTGGTTGCCTCTGGAGCGCTCCCAACTGGGGGCCTGGTCTATAACCCAGGCATGTGCCCTGGCTGGGAATTGAACTGGAGACATTCTGCTTAGCAGGCCAGTGCTCAATCCACTGAGCCACACCAGCCAGGGCTGATCATCATCTTTTTCTTAAATGTGTCCCTTTAACATTTCATATAATAAGGGTTTGGTGGTGATGAACTCCTTCAGCTTTACCTTGTCTGGGAAGCACTTTATCTGCCCTTACATTCTAAATGATAGCTTTGCTCGATAGAGTAGTCTTGGTTGTAGGCCCTTGCTTTTCATCACTGAATACTTCTTGCCAGTCCCTTCTTGCCTGCAGTTTCTTGAGAAATCAGCTGATAGTTCTTATGGGAACTCCTTTGTAGATAATTCTTTTTTCTCTTGCTGCTTTTAAGATTCTCTCTTTATCTTTAGCCATTTGGGCCTTGGTGTGGTCCTCTTTGGGTCTAGCTTGTTTGGGACTCTCTGCTTCTTGGACTTGTATATCTATTTCCTTCACCAAATTAGGAAAGTTTTCTTTCATGACTTTTTTCAAGTAAGTTTTCAATTTCTTCCTCTTCCTCTTCTCTTTCTGGCATGCCTATATTCAGATGCTGCCACTTTTGGAGACGTCACAGAGTCTTCTTATTCTCTCCTTTTTTTTTCAGTTCTTGTTTCTTTATTCTGTACTGGTTGACTGTTTATTTCTTCCTTATGTTCCAAATCATTGATTTGAATTCCAGCTAGCTCCCTTCCCTTCACTATTGGTTCCCTGTGAATTTTTCTTTATTTCACTTAGTGTAGCCTTCATTTCTTCCCTTATATGTTTATTCTCTCAATCATTTTTCTGAGCCTCCTTGAACTCTGCATCTGATAGGCTGGCTATCTCCTTTTTGCTTAGTTCTTTCTCTGGAGTTTTGATCTATTCTTTCATTTGGGCCATACTTCTTTGTCTTCTCAATTTGACAGTCTCCCTGTGTTTGCTTCTGTGTATTAGGTAGAGCTGTTGTACCTGTTACATTGTAAGGGAAGGAGCCTTAGGTATTCATCAGTGCACGCTATCTGATTCACCGCTTTGTGGCGCAATATGTGGTGGTGGGGAGACAGAAAGGGGACAATGCTGCTTGCTTGGCATTCGTCTCATTTTCAGTCACTTCACCCACTTTCCATATACAACTGGAGCCCCTCTAGCTGTTGCCCTGGTGATGGTTCCCAGAGTGGGTGGGTTTGTGTAAGTTCTACAACTGTCGGGGGCCTCTAAACGGACTCTCCTGAGAGACAGGGCAGTTTCTTCTGCCGCCCCAACTCCCACTGGTTTTCACAACTAGAAGCTATGAGGCTTTATTTTCCTGGCACTGGAACCTTGAGCTGCACAGTCTAGCTTGGGGCTGGTATCGCACCCCAGGTGTTCCTCCCAGCTTTTATCCACCACAAGTAAATGTGGGACTGCTTGTTCCCCTGGCCACAGCCTTTACCCTGTTACCGCCGCCTCATCTCCACGACACTGCATCCTCCCCACCCTCGCTCCCTTGTCTCTTCACTGCCTACCCGTCTGGATGAATAGTTCTTTAAATCTTTGGTTGTCGGACTTCCATACAGTTCAATTTTCTGGCAGTTCTGGTTGTTTTTTGTTTTGGGGTAGGTGTAATCCTTCTTATGATTGTGTGAGGGGGAGAAGTGTGTCTACCTATGCCTCCATCATTGCCAGAAGTCCCTGAGCTTAAGTAACCTTGCCTAAGGTCACAAAGCTAATAATGAGTGCGGTAGATAAAATATAAAACCCAGGGAATTTGACTTCAGGGTCTATGTTATTATAAGTAAGTTCTATGGATATAAAAGCTTTGCCACTTTTGTTTACTTTATATCCCACACTGGGAACCATTCCTGACACATAGTTGGTGTTCAATATTTATTGAAAAAATGAATATGACAAGAGCCTTGTCTATCTTTCATGCTACTTTATCTCTAGACATCTGGACTGTGGTAGAGATGCTCAATAAACATTTGGTGAATAAAGAGATTTGGGGAAAAGAGGCCTAGTGCAGTACTGCCAAAAAGAATTTTCTGCCACAAGTCTACTGAGGAGCACCAGATATGTGGCTAGTGTGACTGAGAAACTAAATTTTAAATTGTATTGAACTTAAATGTAAACAGTTACCTGTTACTAGGGGCCGCACGGCTTTAGTGATTGCCTAAGACAAAAATGACAGAACGAGAGTAAGGCAGAGAACATAGCTCTCCATCTAGCACTAACCAAAGGCCTTGATTCCCAAATCAGTACTCTCTACTCTAGTCTGGATTTTAGGAGAGCCACAAACAAGCAGTTCTACTCTCACAGGGTGCTTTGTGCTCACAGTTGTAGTTCTCAGCTCAGGACTTGGACAAGTGTCTAGACACAAACCCAGCCTCTGCCTGCCTGCATGTAATTGACACCTGTACCATCAAGGTCAGCCTTTTCTGATAGTCCTCGTAGGACAGGAGAAGAACGGCAATTGTCAGGGGCTTTGCCCAGTTATTAACCTAGGCTACTGCTCTCTGTTTCAGTGAGGAGCTCACCAGCCAAATGACAATTACTATAGCAACACATATACTCTTTTTAGACCACAGGATATATCAAATCATAAGATGCACCAAAATTCCAAACCCAAGCACAGATTCCCTACATCCCTGAAGGCGCTTAATTAAGATCAATGGTCTGAACTGCAACTGTTGTCTCCCTAGCACCACTTGCCAAGCTCTTTCCTCTTCTAACAAAGCCTTCATTAGAGGCCAGGTCAAGCACAGAGACCTTGTAGAAAGAAACCTCCTAAAGGTCAACAACAGGTAGAGCTCCTGGATGGAGACCTGGCTCTGAGAATAGCAGTAGGAATGTTACAAACTCTGCCCTCCCCAGTTAATAATTCAGACCAAAGGTAAACTGCTTTTTATTGGGAGCTTGTGAGGAGTTCCTCACAGTAAGCCTGACAGCGGCCTCTGGAGCTGTACCAAAACACTGCTTTCACTGCACAACAGGCTACTGCCGAAATACAGTATATTAAAGGTACGACATTCATCACATACGTAATGCAATGCAGGCACTGTCGTAGGTGTTTTGCTCGTGCTACTCATTTAATTCTCACAACAAACCTAAGAGGTAGGTATCTTTGTTATCCCCAATGAACACACAAGGAAACTAAGCCAAAGGTAATTGGTCAAGGTCATACAGCTATAGTAAGTCACAGATTCAAACTCAAGGCCCTTCGCTAACCCCTCCTTTATAATTTCCTTTATCCAGAAAGAAGTAATTTCTCTCCAGGGTCAGCAGAGGAGTTGGCAAGACTAATGCTTTAAGACCCCAGACAATTTGGAGAATTGTATAAAACCTGGAAATAAAGTCAACTGGATTAAATGAGATCACGCCTCCTGAAAAGTTTTCCATACACTGTAGCAGGCAGTTTTTTAAACCCTGTCTGTCTTTGGCAGGCAGTTCCCTATGCTCATGGTCAGCCGAGGCTGTCCCCACCACTACAGAAACTCTCATCCTAAGTCCTTTGACAGCATGAAGGGCCTTCTCTTAACACAGAGGTCACACAGCGGCAGCCCACAGGCGGAATCTAGCCCAGAGATGTTCCTTTGGAATAGGTTTCAAAATTTTGAGTGAGCTACTGACATTTAAAATTGGAGTATTTCTCATAAAAATCTGTATTTCCAGCTTCTCTTGAGAAAAACCTGGCAAAAGTTAGCTGGAACTCCAAGGACATAGCATGACCTTCCCAGGCAACCAACCACTGCCAACCTAATGCTCTCAGCCAGAGGCAGGACAGAGCTATGGAACCTCATGCTTGAGCCATTTCTTCTTTGGCTCTACTCACTTCCATGATCTATTTGGTCTTGTCGGTGTCTGAATTTGCAATCTCCATCTTATGCCTAGCATTTCATCACAGCCTCATCACCCAACTGCTTCTGCCAGCCATCTGGCTTCTTCCCCCTTGATCCTGCTCTCACAATTTCCTGTGTTAGAGAGACTACCCACTACATCTCAAATTCTCCTCCTTTGGGATCTAATATTTCACAAAAATCTTTACAAGAAGGATAGGGCTATGTTATTTCCACTTTATTTCATTTTGCTGACTTTTCTGACTCCTCACCCTGAACTATGGGTACTCTAACTGCAAAGCAGACTCCTTCCCTTCACTCTTCTCCCTTCTTTACTTTCCCAAACACAAAACCCACCCAGTGTCATGGATCCAATGTTCTTCCTACATATTTGCTTCCCACATTTACATTTCTGTTCCGGTACTCCAAGCCTCCCTGGTGGTCTAGGCATCACCCCAAAGGCATCACACTCAGAAGAGAACTGGTTCTCTTGATGCATAAGCCAGCTCCTCCCCTGACTCCTCTGCTTTTTTTTAACTTTATTTATTGATTTTAGAGAGAAAAGAGAGAAGAAGAGAAACACCGACTTGTTGTTCTACCCATTCATGCATTCACTGGCTGATTTCTGCATGAACCCTGACCAGGGATCGAACCCACGACCTTAGTGTATGGGGATGGTGCTCCAACCAACTTAGTACCCGGCCAGAGCCTGACTCCTTTGCTTTTAAGAAAGTCATCATTAATTGAAAAACCAAAATAAAAAAATAAAATAAAATAAAATAAAATAAAATAAAAAAAGAAAGTCATCATTATTTCCCCAGGTACAAACTTGAATCATCTCTCTTTCCCTTTCCCATTCATCCCCAATATAAGCAGTTGCCAAATCTTATAAACTCTTCCTCTGAAGCGCCTCTCGGTTTCTTTCAATATTTGCTACCACCCCCTTAGAATAGCTCCTTATGAACACACACCTGGGTTTAGTCTTTAATTGGCTTTGAGCCTTTCTTCTCTGCCTTTCATGATTACTAACACACAGCCTGGAGCATCTTGCCACCTAAATACCAGCTCAAACCACTTCATGGCACCCTACTGTCTTCATGACAATATAACACTGCTTAAGTAGACCCCAACGCACTCCACAATCCAGTGTCAACCTACTTTTACCTCTCTGCTCTCCCTCCTGTCCTCTCCCTGTACTGAGAATATCCACACTGACATCGAGGCCCACAGGAGCTATGCCCTCCATCTTTGGGATGCCTTCCCTTCTTTCTTGCTCAGCCCATTCTAGTGCCAGCCCTTGCGTGTTGCTCAGGTGGACCATTCTCCTGACTCAAGCATTTAGTCAAATGCATGATCCTTTGCTCTCCTGTGTTCTTATTTCACTCCTGTGCATATGGGCTGTGTCCTTCTCGTGGTCTACAGGATTCTTTGGGACAGCACTTAGCATAGGACTCTATGTTCACTCAGTGCACTGAAGCATACTGTAGAGCTCAACTCTGCTGCACACAAAAGGACATCACTAATCCCAGAAGCTGCAGAGATAAAACAAACCTTCTCATCCTTTGGGGGCCGACCCCGCTTCCGGGGACTCTGCTCTTGGGCTCTTTTCAGAGGGGACTTGGAGCCTCTCTCTGAAGAGCCTGAAGACACCCTCTTCTTTCCTTCTCCCATGTTCTTCTTCACCTTCCCTTCAGACAGGCTAAGCTTGCGCTTCTCATCACCTGAGTTTGGCCTACTTCTTTCCTCACTGGAATTACGCCGATTCTTGTCATCAGCAGAATTGTGGGATGATGTCTGAAAGTTTAATAATAATAATGATAACCACCACAATAGCCGCTGCCATCGCCACCACCATTAACATGAGCCATGACCTATGATGGGCACTTTACATGCATTATCTGCAAAACTACCCCGATGAAGCAGGCTCTGCTGTCATCTCCACTGGTATTTGGGAAAAGAGATAAAGAAAAAAGTCAAAGTCAGTTGCCCACAGTCCCAAAGCTAAGAAGTGGGATTTACACCCAGGCAATGGATATATTCCAGAGGCTGTACTCCTAATCTCTGACCTATAAAAGGAGAAATGACCTATGCTATACTCAGATACGTCTCCTGAGTCCAAGCGACTTTCCTAAGAGCAACAATCTATTCCAGAAAGGTCAGCAGCAAGCATGGAGTTTCAAGCTGATTACCAAAACACTGATACCTCAGAACTGAAGTAGCTCTCTCTCTACTGGCATTTCATAGTTCTGAGTTTGGGTGATATTTAACCTGTTAGTTACTATTCAAAAACAACTGGTCTGACACTGGCATAAATCAAGAATCACGGAGTCTCTCACCTGGTCTTTCCCTTTGGCTCTCCTGAGGAATTCTTCCACAGCATCGACAGCTTGCTGGAATCGTTTTCCCTTGTTAATCTTTATCATTTCCTCCTTATGCGCATGATATGGCTTTAGCTGTTCCACTTTGATCCAGGCACTAGCAGAAAACACACAAAGAAAGGTATGATCCACACTGCCTATGCCAGAAAGTATCAAATACCTCACCCCAGCAGAATGCAATGCAAATATTTATTTGCTTTAATTGGACTTGGAAACAGGCCTGCCATTTTTTCAAAACATGCTACTGACCACCCCAAACTCTGGAGCTTAAAAGTATGTTTTCTTGGAATAAGCCAAGCATAACAAGCAAAATCAGAATATCCTCCAAATGAAATCACTGTGTCACAGGTTATTTCCATTCCTATTCACCAGTCTTTCACACTGAACCACACACACCATGCCGCTTGCTCAGGACAGAAAACCTGGAGGTGCTCTCCTATTCTCACCACACGGTACAGGCGGCTACACATGGATCCCAGGCAATCAGGGCACCTGGAAGCATTGCTGCCCATCAACAACCTACACTACATTGACAACCTGTGAATCAACTCAGAATCAGGGATACTATGAGGGCTAAAGAAATGCAACACCTAAAATCTTCTACTCTTACAGATATTTGCAGCTGTAGAGCCTATATCTGTCCATAAATGATTGTATCCATGACTACTAGATCATACAAAACATGTGACACATGGCTTGGAATGAGGGCAGCAGTCACAAAGTGAGGCCTTTAAAAACAAGATTCTGCTTGTGATTAAAGGTAGAAAAACATACTCTTCTGATATTTAAGTTTTAATTTCTACCATCAGTGCATAACACATGAAAGTGAAAAAAGCTCTCAATTGTCAACTCTGGGATATATGACCGACCATACTTATCTGAACAAACCTGTCCCAGCTGACTTTCAGTGGTTTCCCTAAATGACACTCCATTTCCCAGTACAAAGGAGATAATTTTATAGGCTTGGCAACGTAACAGTTAATTTATATGTATTATCCTGTAACACAGGTTTCATAGTATAATCTTCAGAAAAAGTGGGTCAGGTTAAGGATGTAGAAACTGGGCTATCACACTTAGTGTTCTTTCTGTTAGAGAAAGCTAGAGAATCTTCAATGATAATAGTAAAAGTGCTAACCTCTGTACATAAAAATAGTGCTACCAACCCACCAACAGACACACCTGTGCTTTGAGTGTTGTGCTAATGGTTGTGATGACAGGTCTGTACAAACACAAGAGCCCTGGGGACTATCAGTCTGCAAATGTGAGAGCAAACCAGGACTAAGCGTATTATCTATGGGTAAACAAAACTAGACAGAATGAACAACGAATAGGGACTCAGACACTGGTCTCACTGCATAGAGCTTCCACCAGATGGGGCAAGCAGGTACCTTTCTCATGACCAATTCATTTTAAAGTTTGAAATCTGACACTGTAGAGCCAACAGGTCCAATCTATAGGGAGTCAAACTGGAATTAAATTTCAACCCCACATTGTCTGGCAAGTACACCACTGAACTGACCCTCTTGCCTTTCCTTGCATATATAGTGTTTCTAAGGACAGACCATCAGAGCAATCAGATACAAAGCCAGACACGCCCTGAAAAGCAAGTTAAGGCTGTCATACTAACTGGAGGCTTGAATATGATGCAAGTATCAGTAATGAAGCTTAAAGAGCCACAGCCATAAAGACAGGCCTCTTCCTTTTCTGAGCTTCAGGTCAGAAGCTGAGACCTGTACAAGTTCCAGTAGAAGCCCAATGGTGTGGTTTCTATGGAACCCTTGAGATGGGACAACATACTACAAGAATCCTAATCCGTACTCTACCCCGACCTCCCACTGAGTGTAAGGACATCTGTGCAGGAAGGACCAATAAATCCATGCCTATGTTTTCACTGAAACATTTTATTCATTTCTGCCAGGAGAACAGTCCAGTCAAAATTCTATTCAATCTTAAGACTGGCATTCAAAACACTAAAATGAAATTTTCCTCTATGATTATCTTTGAAAAGTAAAAATGGTTTGCTAAATGAACTTAAAGCAACAATATGACTTCAGAAGGATAAATGCAAGAAATGTTAATCTATTTAAGAAATAAACCTGTTGTTGGAGAAGCATTCTGTCACATCAGAAAAACAACAAATAGCCCTGGCCAGGTAGCTCAGTTAGTTAGAGTGTCCTCCTGATACGCCAAGGGTGCAAGTTCAATCCCCAGTTGGGGCACATACAAGAAGCAACCAATGGGTGCATAAATAAGTGGAACAACAAATAGCTGTTTCTCTCTCTCTTCCATCCTTTATCCCTCTAAAATCAATAAAAACAAAACAAAACAAAACAAACACACACAGTAAATAAAGAGCCAGCCCTACAAAGCCATAGGAAAATTACTTCTGGAAAGCAAACCAAACTGAAATCCCTCTGGCTGTCTGAATAGAATTTTCTCTAACAGTTATAGCATTGCAAAACCCTCTCTGTCTCCTTAAAGAGGATATGCTTTTTAGCAGGAGCTTCAATAATGCACCACTCTCGTAACCACTGAGGCTCATCAGGCGGGCCTGGCATGCAACTGGTGCTCAATAAATAATTACGGGGTAAATGATGCCTTCTAGGCACATTCAGGGTGACTCTGGGTTAAATGTTGTAAGCTTCAGTGGCTTTTTGTGGTTGCTGTTGTTTGTATATATTTTTAGGGACTTTTCTCGAAATAGTTGTAACTTGTGATTTCCCTCAGGTCATTCTCCCAATGTCTAGAGGGAGCTGGACCTTTTCCGCGGGGCTTGCTGTAGGCCGGGAAGTCAGAAAAATCAAGCTTAGTCAATTTGTGTCTTGAAGTAGTGCCTTTGCTTTTATGTACAAAAAAGTTAATTACATACTGTTCGTTGGAGTAAATGCCTGAAACCAAATTAACTAACAATCAGTGAGGTCATTACAAAGTATGGAATGGAAGGTCCCTTAAGATATTTGGCTAAGTGGAAAAAAAGCACGATGCAGAGCGATGTGTGGTGTGCTAACCACTTGTGGAAAAATGAGGAAAAAAGGAACAGGTAACTTCTTGATTATACATACACTATCTCCAGAGGGATAGGAAACACTGGATGACCATGGGCAGGAAATTGGGTGGCTGAGGGACAGAGAAAAATGGAACTATAGTTTACAGTTTATAGTTCACAGTTTACAGCTTGAGTTTTTCAGGGGGAACTATAAACACGTATTATCTTTGAGAAACATCAAATCAACAGTAAAGACCTCTGCTATAGAGCAAGGACTACTCTGACTGCCCAGACGCTTTTCCCTATTACTTCCTTGTTTATAAAGTTTGCTCAGGTAGGTAGCTACTGTGTGGCTGCTGGTTTATCCGCACCTGTAGCACAGTCAAAAGCAGCTAACTTACCCTGGTATTTTGCTACACCTCCTACAAAGTCTTTTCATTTGTGAATATAAACCTCCCACCTGGCCAACCTCAGATTACCTACTTTACTTAAAATGAATTTAGAAACCTCACATTTTCAAAAACTTCCATAATTCTGACCAGCTCTCCCCTTAAATTAAAATCATACCATGCAGCTATCATATTAAAGATGCCAGTCTATGAATAATCTCAAACACCCTCACATATGTCTCTCAGACTTCACACAGACACAATGACCTGGGTGGGAGAGAGAGAGAACACATGCAAGCATAGTCCAAAGGTAAGGACAAGAAAAGGTCAGAAAACATCGCTTCACTTTTCCATCTGAATTGGTGAGTAGTACTTAGTAAATAATTTCTAAGCTCCCCCACCCCAAACCACTGAAAAAGGCTAAGTATTACTGAGGTGTTAGAGGTCTAAGTCTAAGCCATTCAGAAATCAAGACACCCCAAAAAAATCACATCTCAAAAAAAAACACAACCAAGAAACCAAAAAAAAGAAAAAAATTTAGAATTCCTTAGTTAATTTCAAGCAATGATTATCATACAGACGTCAACAAAGACTTGCAGATAAGATACAGATTTTGTTCCCAAAACGTGAGAACATTCCCAACTGCTGGATGAGGCTTTCAAGCTGCTGTCTACACCAACGCAGCCAGCTGCTTCTTTTTGTACCAATTTCTGTAATTCCGGTGCATGACATCTGCTCCTGGAGTCCACTGCCTCCACCACCAAAGGAGTCACCTGCAGGACGGCTGCTGTTGTTGGTGCTGGGAGAGGAGAATCCACTCAGTGCTAGGATAGCTACTGCCCATCCCTGGCAGAAGCACACTGCTGGTTCAGTCCAAAAGTCCAGAGAAGTGGCTCTCACTATCCACTTGGCTCAATTCTCCAACTATTACATGGTGTCAGATGTGGGGAAAGTGGGTCAGTCCATTGCCAGGTGAAAAGAAAAAGGGATGCTCAGATGGTCCCAATCTGTTATGCTATAAGCCACAGATTTTTCTAGAATTTTCTTTAGTACTCATTCAGACACCTCACACCCAGCCTGTCCCACCTTCTATCTGGCTTGATGTAAAAGTATCTCAGGCTGACATCTTATGACTTAAAATCCACAAATCAGTTTCTATGTCTATCATTGTTTGCCCACAGTATTCTCTGAACTGGTTTGTTTCTGGTGGTTTTTGTTTTTTTATTTTCAATCCTCACCCAAGGATGTTTACTGATTTTAGAGAGAGAGGAGAAGGGGGGGTGGGGTTGAGAGAGAGAGATAGAAGGGTTGCCTCCTGCACATGCCCCAACTGGGGATGGAACCCACAACCTTTTTTGGTATGTGGGATGATGCTCTAACCAACTGAGCCGCCTGGCCAGTTGAGCACTTACAAACTAAATGAACTCCCTTCCTTCTGTCACCCACAGTCATTTATCAAACTT